>NC_133426.1:11691250-12002500 GCF_049350105.2 Macaca mulatta | reverse complement strand
GTGAGCGACACAGAAGAGGGGTGATTTCTGCATTTTCAACTGAGGTACCAGGTTCATCTCACTGGGTCATGTCAGACAGTTGGCGCTGGTCTGTGGGTACAGCCCGACCAGCAAAAGCTGAAGCAGGGCGAGGCATTGCCTCACCTGGGAAGCACAAGGGGGAAGGGAATTCCTTTTCCTAGCCAAAGGAAATTGAGTCACACAACACCTGGAAAATCGGGTAACTCCCACCCTAAGACTGTGCTTTACCAAGGGTCTTAGCAAACGGCCCACCGGGAAATTATATCCCACACCTGGCCCAGAGGGTCCCACGCCCACGGAGCCTCCCTCATTGCTAGCACAGCAGTCTGAGATCTAACTGCAAGATGGCAGCGAGGCTGGAGGAGGTGTGCCCACCATTGCTGAGGCTTAAGGGGGTAAACAAAGCTGCTAGGAAGCTCGAATTGGGTGGAGCCCACCACAGCTCAAGGAGGCTGGCCTGCCTCTGTAGACTCCTCCTCTGGGGACAGGTCATAGCTAAACAAAAAGCAGCAGAAACCTCGGCAGAGGTACATGCCCCCATCTGACAGCTTTGAAGAGAGCAGTGGATCTCCGAGCATGGATGTTGAGATCTGAGAACGGACAGACTGCCTGCTCAAGTGGGTCCCTGACCCCCGAGTAGCCTAACTGGGAGACATCCCCCACTGGGGGCAGACCGACACCTCACACCTCACACGGCAGGGTACACCCCTGAGACGAAGCTTCCAGAGCAAGAATCAGACAGCAACACTCGCTGTTCAGCAATATTCTATCTTCTGCAGTCTCCGCTGCTGATACCCAGGCAAACAGGGTCTGGAGTGGACCTCAAGCAAACTCCAACAGACCTACAGCTGAGAGTCCTGATTGTCAGAAGGAAAACTAACAAACAAAAAGGACATCCACATCAAAACCCCATCAGTACATCACCAGCATCAAAGACCAAAGGCAGATAAAACCACAAAGATGGGGAAAAAACAGTGCAGAAAAGCTGGAAATTCAAAAAATAAGAGCACATCTCCCCCTCCAAAGGAATGCAGTTCATTGCCAGCAACGGAACAAAGCTGGACGGAGAATGACGAGTTGAGAGAAGAAGGCTTCAGTTAATCAAACTTCTCAGAGCTAAAGGAGGAACTACGTAACCAGCGCAAAGAAAGTAAAAACCTTGAAAAAAGGTTTGACGAATGGCTAACTAGAATAACCAATGCAGAGAAGCCCTTAAAAGGACTGATACAGATGAAAACCATAACACGAAAACCATAAGCTTGTGACAAATGCACAAGCTTCAGTAACCGACTCAATCATCGGGAAGAAAGGGTATCAGCGATTGAAGATCAAATAAATGAAGTGAGAAGAGAAGTGTAGAGAAAAAGGAGTAAAAAGAAATGAACAAAGCCTCCAAGAAATATGGGATTATGTGAAAAGACCAAATCTACGTCTGATTGGTGTGCCTGAAAATGACAGGGAAAATGGAACCAAGTTGGAAAACACTCTGCAGGATATCATCCAGGAGAACTTCCCCAACCTAGTAAGGCAGGCCAACATTCAAATTCAGCAAAGACAGAGAACACCACAAAGGTACTCCTCGAGAAGAGCAACTCCAAGACACATAATTGTCAGATTCACCAAAGTTGAAATGAAGGAAAAAATGTTAAGGGCAGCCAGAGAGAAAGGTCGGGTTACACACAAAGGGAAGCCCATCAGAATAACAGCAGATCTCTCGGCAGAAACTCTCCAAGCCAGAAGAGAGTGGGGGCCAATATTCAACATTCTTAAAGGAAAGAATTTTAAACCCAGAATTTCATATCCAGCCAAACTAAGTTTCAGAAGTGAAGAAGAAATAAAATCCTTTACAGACAAGCAAATGCTTAGAGATTTTGTCACCACCAGGCCTGCCCTACAAGAGATCCTGAAGGAAGCACTAAACATGGAAAGGAACAACAGGTACCAGCCATTGCAAAAACATGTCAAAAAGTAAAGTCCATTGATGCTAGGAAGAAACTGCATCAACTAGCAAGCAAAATAACCAGCTAATATCATAATGACAGGAACAAGTTCACACATAACAATATTAACGTTAAATGTAAATGGACTAAATGGTCCAATTAAAAGACATAGACTGGCAAATTGGATAAAGAGTCAAGACCCATCAGTTTGCTGTATTCAGGAGACCCATCTCACATGCAGAGACACACATAGGCTCAAAATAAAGGGATGGAGGAAGATCTACCAAGCAAATGGAAAACAAGAAAAAACAGGGGTTGCAATCCTAGTCTCTGATAAAACAGACTTTAAGCCATCAAAGATCAAAAGAGACAAAGAAGGCCATTACATAATGGTAAAGGGATCAATTCAACAAGAAGAGCTAACTATCCTAAATATATATGCACCCAATACAGGAGCACCCAGATTCATAAAGCAAGTCCTTAGAGACTTACAAAGAGACTTAGACTCCCATACAATAACAATGGGAGACTTTAACACCCCACTGTCAACATTAGATCAACGAGACAGAAAGTCAACAAGGATATCCAGGAATTGATATCTCCACCCCAAATCAACAGAATATACATTCTTCTCAGCACCACATCACACTTATTCCAACATTGACCACATAGTTGGAAGTAAAGCACTCCTCAGCAAATGTAAAAGAACAGAAATTATAACAAACTGTCTCTCAGACCACAGTGCAATCAAACTAGAACTCAGGACTAAGAAACTCAGTAAAACCGCTCAACTACATGGAAACTGAACAACCTGCTCCTGAATGACTACTGGGTACATAATGAAATGAAGGCAGAAATAAAGATGTTCTTTGAAACCAATGAGAACAAAGATACAACATACCAGAATCTCTGGGACACATTTAAAGCAGTGTGTAGAAGGAAATTTATAGCACTAAATGCCCACAAGAGAAAGCAGGAAAGATCTAAAATTGACACCCTAGCATCACAATTAAAAGAACTAGAGAAGCAAGAGCAAACACATTCAAAAGCTAGCAGAAGGCAAGAAATAACTAAGATCAGAGCAGAACTGAATGAGATAGAGACACAAAAAACCCTCCAAAAAATCAATGAATCCAGGAGCTGGTTTTTTGAAAAGATCAACAAAATTGATAGACTACTAGCAAGACTAATAAAGAAGAAAAGAGAGAAGAATCAAACAGACCAATAAAAAATGATAAAGGGGATATCACCACCGACCCCACAGAAATACAAACTACCATCAGAGAATACTATAAACACCTCTACGCAAATAAACTAGAAAACCTAGAAGAAATGGATAATTTTCTGGACAATTACACTCTCCCAAGACTAAACCAGGAAGAAGTTAAATCCCTGAATAGACCAATAGCAGGCTCTGAAATTGAGGCAATAATTAATAGCCTACCAACCAAAAAAAGTCGAGGACCAGACGGATTCATAGCCGAATTCTACCAGAGGTACAAGGAGGAGCTGGTAGCATTCCTTCTGAAACTATTCCAATCAATAGAAAAGGAGGGAATCCTCCCTAACTCATTTTACGGGGCCAACATCATCCTAATACCAAAGCCTGACAGAGATACAACAAAAAAAGAGAATTTTAGACCAATATCCCTGATGAACATCCATGCAAAAATCCTCAATAAAATACTGGCAAACGAAATCCAGCAGCACATCAAAAAGCTTATCCACCATGATCAAGTGGGCTTCATCCCTGGGATGCAAGGCTGGTTCAACATACGCAAATCAATAAATGTAATCCAGCATATAAACAGAATCAAAGACAAAAACCACATGATTATCTCAATAGATGCAGAAAAGGCCTTTGACAAAATTTAACAGCCCTTCATGCTAAAAACTCTCAATAAATTCGGCATTGATCGGACGTATCTCAAAATAATAAGAGCTATTTATGACAAACCCACAGCCAATATCATACTGAATGGGCAAAAACTGGAAGCATTCCCTTTGAAAACTGGCACAAGACAGGGATGCCCTCTCTCACCACTCCTATTCAACATAGTGTTGGAAGTTCTGGCTAGGGCAATCAGGCAAGAGAAAGAAATCAAGGGTATTCAGTTAGGAAAAGAAGAAGTCAAATTGTTCCTGTTTGCAGATGACATGATTGTATATTTAGAAACCCCATCGTCTCAGCCCAAAATCTCCTTAAGCTGATAAGCAACTTCAGCAACGTCTCAGGATACAAAATCAATGTGCAAAAATCACAAACATTCTTACACACCAGTAACAGACAAACAGAGAGCTAAATCATAAATGAACTCCCATTCACAATAGCTTCAAAGAGAATCAAATACCTAGGAATCCAACTTACAAGGGATGTAAAGGACCTCTTCAAGGAGAACTACAAACCACTGCTCAGTGAACTAAAAGAGGACACAAACAAATGGAAGAATATACCATGCTCATGGATAGGAAGAATCAATGTTGTGAAAATGGCCATACTGCCCAAGGTAATTTATAGATTCAATGCCATCCCCATTAAGGAACCAATGACTTTCTTCACAGAATTGGAAAAAACTACTTTAAAGTTCATATGGAACCAAAAAGACCCCGCATTGCCACGACAATCCTAAGGCAAAAGAACAAAGCTGGAGGCATCACGCTACCTGACTTCAAACTATACTACAAGGCTACAGTAACTAAAACAGCATGGTACTGGTACCAAAACAGAGATATAGACCAATGGAACAGAACAGAGCCCTCAGAAACAATACCACACATCTACAGCCATCTGATCTTTGACTAACCTGACAAAAACAAGAAATGGGGAAAGGATTCCCTATTTAATAAATGGTGCTGGGAAAATTGGCTAGCCATAAGTAGAAAGCTGAAACTGGATCCTTTCCTTACTCCTTATACGAAAATTAATTCAAGATGGATTAGAGACTTAAATATTAGACCTAAAACCATTAAAACCCTAGAAGAAAACCTAGGTAATACCATTCAGGACAGAGGCATGGGCAAGGACTTCATGTCTAAAACACCAAAAGCAACGGCAACAAAAGCCAAAATTGACAAATGGGATCTAATTAAACTAAAGAGCTTCTGCACAGCAAAAGAAATTACCATCAGAGTGAACAGGCAACCTACAGAATGGGAGAACATTTTTGCAATCTACTCATCTGACAAAGGGCTAATATCCAGAACCTATAAAGAACTCAATTAAATTTACAAGGAAAAAACAACCCCATCAAAAAGTGGGCAAAGGATATGAACAGATACTTCTCAAAAGAAGACATTCATACAGCCAACAGACACATGAAAAAATGCTCATCATCACTGGCCATCAGAGAAATGCAAATCAAAACCACAATGAGATACCATCTCACCCCAGTTAGAATGGCAATCATTAAAAAGTCAAGAAATAACAGGTGCTGGAGAGGATGTGGAGAAATAGGAACACTTTTACACTGTTGGTGGGAGTATAAACTAGTTCAACCATTGTGGAAAACAGTGTGGCGATTCCTCAAGGATCTAGAACTAGAAATACCATTTGACCCAGCCATCCCATTACTGGGGGTATACCCAAAGGATTATAAGTCATGCTGCTATAAAGACACATGCACACGTATGTTTATTGTAGCAGTATTCACAATAGCAAAGACTTGGAATCAACGCAAATGTCCATCAGTGACAGACTGGATTAAGAAAATGTGGCACATATTCACCATGGAATACTATGCAGCCATAAAAAAGGATGAGTTCATGTCCTTTGTAGGGAAATGGATGCAGCTGGAAACCATCATTCTCAGCAAACTATGGCAAGAACAGAAAACCAAATACCGCATGTTCTCACTCATAGTTGGGAACTGAATAATGAGATCACTTGGACACAGGAAGGGGAACGTCACACACTGGGTCCTATTGTGGGGAGTGTGGAGGCGGGAGGGAGAGCATTAGGAGATATACCTAATGTAAATGATGAGTTAATGGGTGCAGCACACCAACATGGCACATGTATTCATATGTAACAAACCTGCACATTGTGCACATGTACCCTAGAACTTTAAGTATAATAATAAAAAAAAAGAAAATAAAGAGATGGCAGGAGAGAAGGCAGGAATAAGTTGGAAAACTTGAGACAAGACACAGAAAACAAAAACTTTCAGCCCTCTCCACCCTTGGTTGCCCCCTGCGCCTGCCCCTGCCCTGGTGGCAGGACAGGTGCCTTCTACCTGAAATGGCCTAATGGAATGGGTGGAGTCAAGTGAATCCAAAGGGATGGAGGAGAAGGAGGACATATATAGGCCAGGAAATCATGGGAGTATAGAAAGAGGTCTGACCCCAAAAAGACAGGCTCAGACAACAGAGGGACAGTGGGAAGGCCCCAGCACTGGGTTAACAGAACAGTGTGAGGTAGGAAGAGGAGCCACAAAACTGAAGCCAAGGGTGCTGAAGACAAGTTCACTACTTCACAACTGCCTGTCCCTACACCCATGTGGCCAGGAACCACAATCAAGAAAGGCACTGATAGAGCTCTATCTTATCTGCAAAGCCTTTTCTGAAACCATCTAATCTACCCCTCCAGCAGGAACCACCCATGTTTTAGAGCTGTAAGGCCTGGGCTGAGATGCATATCTGGCCCAAGGTCCCATAGAAGGGAGGTGCAAGTCTCTGATTAGAACCCAGATCTTCTGCTTCAAATTTTAGGTCCCCTTCTCCCACCCTCTCCAAACATCTCAGCATCAAGAAGTGGAAAAGAAAGGCAAAGGATCCTTCATACTGCAAAGTAGGTTAATGTTCACCATCATTTTCAGGTTTCTGCTTCCCATCTACCCCCTTGAGCTTGGTTTCCAGGAAGGAAGCCCCAGATGTGTTCTCAAATGGGCTGTTTACAAAGATATGGAATCAAATTAAGGGCCATGTCTCAGTAGAACACTAGCTGGATGCAATGGGCCTCCAGGCCAGGACACATAGGGGTGAGGTCAGGAGTTGGAAGCCTGCCCCTAGGTATAACTTTCCTGGCTGATGTGTATTAGACTTTGAGGAATAAGTAAAGAAAGAAAGGAATCAACCAACCAATGAGAATTTCAAGACTTCAAGTAGTCTCCAACCAAGGGAAGCTATTTGAACCTCAATAAATCAGTCTCTATGGCGTTGTTGCTGGTAGGCGGAGGGCGCACGTGGGTGTGTGCATATTTACCATGTTTCTAGCTTCTATAATCTTGGTGCTTTAACATCTACCTGACACACCTCGCTTTAGATAATAGGATGATATGCTTGTGTCACCTTGCCTGGACTCCTGCCTCCCTCATCATCTCCATCTCTCCTCAGGAGTCTTCTTCCTCCAGAGGGCACAGTTTTCAAATACAAACCAACCAATACACAGCCCACACCCCAACCACCTCCTTTATGGAGCTTTCATACTCCAGGCCACCATCCATCCACCTGTCCTAATCACCCCAGGGCCAGGAGCCAGAAAACCAAGGACACCCCCTACGTCCCAGAGCAGGCCAAAATGACTGAAACTGACCACTCTTAAGCCTGATTACTCTGCCTTACCTGTTCATTCCCATGAAAACCACAAGTAAAGACTCTTGTACACAGTTGTACCCTCTCATTCTGCCTCTTGACCTATGCTGGTGCTTTCCCACATGCCCCACCATGGTGTAATATATCCTCTCCTCTTGGGAACTGTAACAAACTGTCTCTTCAGCGGCAATCATCTCCTGATCTGTTGGCCTTACTATTCCTCACACTTTTTATGAATACACTATATTTTAGAAGTGTATGTGTGTGGCAGTGGGGTAGGGCTTTGCGGTGGAGGATCTGATTCCTCATCTATCTTGAGAAAAAATGGAGATTTCATTTTTTCCCTGCTATGGAAACATAAGTTTCTGACACCTAATAGATTCTAAACATAAGCAAATGAAGTTTCTTATGGGTTGTAATGAACTTGCAATAGAGGTTGTTTGAATGGAACTTAGAAGAGCTGACCTCATTCCGAAGTGCTCTCCATCACCTAATGTACTCTCCTGTTTCTAACCACATGGTGCTGACACCAGGGCCGTCACCTGCTTCTTTATTTGCAAGATGCCACTTCCTGGCTGTCATGTTGGCAACTTGTCACTGCACTCCCTAAAGAGGCTGTCAAGTTCTTCTTTACAATGCACACACACCACAACAATGGAATAAACAGTGACTCAAAGGTAGGGTGTCTGAGCTGTTTAAAGTGCTAAATAACATTAATGATAGGTACTGCAACTGTATTTGGTTGGCACTGTAACTTGTGGAATACTATATACTCATCAAAGCCCTGGCAGTATGGGCCATGGGAATGAAGATTTGCTGACCTGGTCGCTGATGGTGGCTTAGGGGCATTTTATTCACTCTTCATCTGGGTACCACGCCTCTTCCCCTTTCCTCCACTGCTGCTGAGAATTTTCTGGCATCCCTCTCCTTAACACGTCAGCTAGTAGCTGATCTCTTGGGACATACACGGTCTTGAGATGTAGCCACTGCTAAATTCCATGCCCTGTGAGCCCTGCCTATCTGTCCCAGGACTCAAAGAGAAATGCAAACATTTAGCTAATGCTTGACATATGGGCCTTGGAAGAGTATCACCCATGAGGCAAGTATTTTCAAAGAGTAAAATATCCTGTTAGTAATGTAATTTAGAATCGCCAGTTACTCAATGGCAACAAAAGCCAAAACTGACAAAGGGGATCTAATTAAACTAAAGAGCTTCTGCACAGCAAAAGAAACTACCACAGAGTGAACAGGCAACCTACAGAATGGGAGAACATTTTTGCAATCTACTCATCTGACAAAGGGCTAATATCCAGAATCTACAAAGAACTCAAACAAATTTACAAGAAAAAATCAACCCCATCAAAAAGTGGGCGAAGGATACAAACAGACACTTCTCAAAAGAAGACATTTATGCAGCCAACAGACACAGGAAAAAATGCTCATCATTACTGGCCATCAGAGAAATGCAAATCAAAACCATCTCACACCAGTTAGAATGGCGATCACTAAAAAGTCAGGAAACAACAGGTGCTGGAGAGGATGTGGAGAAATAGGAACACTTTTACACTGTTGGTGGGACTGTAAACTAGTTCAACCATTGTGGAAGACAGTGTGGCGATTCCTCGAGGATCTAGAACTAGAAATACCATTTGACCCAGCCATCCCATTACTGGGGATATACCCAAAGGATTATAAATCATGCTGCTATAAAGACACATGCACACATATGTTTACTGTGGCACTATTCACAATAGCAAAGACTTGGAACCAACCCAAAAGTCCATCAATGATAGACTGGATTAAGAAAATGTGGCACATATATACCATGGAATACTATGCAGCCATAAAAAGGATGAGTTCATGTCCTTTGTAGGGACATGGATGAAGTTGGAAACCATCATTCTCAGCAAACTATCGCAAGGACAGAAAACCAAACACTGCATGTTCTCACTCATAGGTGGGAATTGAACAATGAGAACACTTCGACACATGGTGGGGAACACCACACACCAGGGCCTGTGGTGGGGTGCGGGGTGGGGGAAGGGATAGCATTACGAGAAATACCTAATGCAAATGATGAGTTGATGGATGCAGCAAACCAACATGACACATGTATACATATGTAACAAACCTGAATGTTATGCACATGTACCCTAGAACTTAAAGTATAATAAAAAAATTTTTTTTAAAGAATCACCAGTTACTGTTGGGTAGGATAAAGAAAGTTTCTAGATGACAGACTTTCCTTCCTAATATTTTCAAAGACCCAGAGAAGATTAAGATTGCCTATATAAGCTAGAAGAAAAAAAATGGACATACTTCTACTACCTACTGATTTAATGGAGTCCCCTTTGCTGTCTGTAATGAGTTGAATCTTAGATTATCTGGCTGGGCCCTAAATCCAATGAGAGAAAGAGGAGAAGGTATAGTAGACACAAAGAAACACACAGGAGACCATGTGAAGACAGAGGCAGAGATTGGAGTGATGCTGCCATAAGCCAAGAAATGCCTGGAGCTACCAGAAGCTAGATAGAGGCAAGGAAAGATGCTTCCCTAGAGCCTTCAGAAGGAGCATAATCCTGCAAACAACTTGGTTTGGGACTTCTGACCTCCATAACTGTGAGAGGATCTTTCTGTTAAGCCTCCCAGTTTGTTACAGAAGCCCTAATATACTCTGAAATATATATTCAAATATATATATCCAAAGACCAAAATACACAAATAATAATGCAAAAACGTGTCATTTTCTCAAAATATTTGAAAATCACTGGGTTTAAACTGCATCTAGCAAGTTGCATCTAACTTGTTCCCTGTGAGTAGAAAAAGCTAACCGATCAAATCTTAGGGAATGAGAAGATAGGATTGGCATTCCCAGCAAAGCCCAGTGGCTCATCCACCTGCTCTTCTGCATTAAAGCAAGCCTGCTCCTGTGGTTTCTAAATTATCACAGAGAGGTGATGTCAAGTTGAGCCTGGAACCTTTCCAGAGTTGGCAAACCCATTATTCCACTTGACAGTTTTATTGCTTATGCAGTCCTACAGAGGTTTCCTTAATATTCCAACTGAAATTTCATTGTTCTGGCTATTTGTAAAAGCCATCTCTTAACCAATACAGAAGTATTCTTCGAAATATACCTTACATGCTAGATTCAGAAAAGTGCAACGTCAGGATTGCGCAGTCTGACATAGTTCAAGAAATAACCAGTTTGCATTATTTTGTAAGATAAGGCCATGAAACTCAACAATTACACTGCATTGACTCATTTTTTTTTTCAGAGAAATTTCATCTTCTGTAATGACTGTGAGACAAAATGAGAACAAAATTGGGTGACTTCTGTGATCATTTTCCAAAGTCTCTGAGCTTTCTTTAGTTCTGCAGGGTTCGAAACACTTACTGGTTTGTTTTTTTTTTTTTTTTTCTTTCTTTCTTTTCATGGCTTGAGATTTTAGCAAAAAAAAAAAAAAAAAAGCCATAGAATACAAGAAGCTACAGATGTCTCTGAGTTTCTCCGAAGTGACTAGAAAATAAATAAACCATAAAGCAGAAGCATAACTCTCAGAAAACTACATTGTTTGAACACCAAATAATTCTCAAATACACTCATTTCTTGAAATAGTTTCGCAAAGATTTGGTTGCTGTCTCTATGTAGGAACATGTAGCACAGACTGAAAGTTTGGCAATCAAGTACTTTTTAACTAGTAAGGAAATGTCAGGAATTACCCAGAGCAAGATAAAAAGGAATTTGTATCAGTTGGCCTGCATGACTACTCTTAACATCTCAGAAGATTGTTAACCAATAGTGACTCAGACTTGTTCATAATTGGAATTTGAGTAAAAGGGAGATGACACAGCAATCTTTTTTTCATCTTTTTCCCCCTACATGTTTAGTTTTGATATAAAAAACGAAGCTGAAAACATCAGGCTTGCCAATGTACATATATGGATGGTTGCCCTCAACTAAGGCATCCCCATATGTTCCCAGTGAACCATATATTTTCAAGCTCAACTCACTAAGTGGGCCAATCTTTTGCAAAATTTTATAATTACCAGAGTTTGGTCTTAATGACTCCTAATCCCAACCAGATTCAGGACAGAATCAAAATGAACTTATTCACACTGAGACATACATGGCTGCTATCATTTAATTGGGTCCATACCTAAAATATCAAATTCCTTTAATGATGAAGGTACAGTACAGTATGTACAGTATGTACCTGAACCACTATGTTTGCAACATTCAACTTGATAAGCCTGCCAGGGAAACAAACATAAAAACAAAAGCAAACTTTGAACAATCAAAGAATCTTATTAAAAATAGAAAAGAAGCATTAACTCAAAACTTAAAATCTCAGAAGGGGCAGCTCCATCAAGCGTGATTCACAGGCTCAGTCAAGTCCCAGGGATGGCCTTAACTGTCTATTGTGGTCATCACCAAATAAGGCAGAGATTTTGATGTCACATATGAGACACCAAGGGTCCCCAACCTTGTCCTCCAATAGATGAACTATAACCAACTGTGTAAGTATGAGAAAGGAAAGAGGAAAGCTGATCCCTCCCCGGATGCCCTGCTTTCCAAAAGAATGATGGCACTTTGTGGCCCAGCGCGGTGCCTCACGCCTGTAATCCTAGCACTTTGGGAGGCCAAGGCAGGCGGATCATGACATCAGGAGTTCGAGACCAGCCTGACCAACATAGTGAAACTCCATCTCTACTAAAAATACAAAAATTATCTGGGCATGGTGGCACATGCCTGTAATCCCAGCTACTCAGGAGGCTGAGGCAGGAGAATCTCTTGAACCCGGGAGGTGGAGGTTGCAGTGAGCCGAGATCATGCCGCTACACTCCAGCCTGGGCAACAGAGCAAGACTCCATCTCAAAAAAAAAAAAAAAAAAAAAAAAGAAAAAAGAAAACAAAACAAAACAAAAAAAGAACGATGACACTTTGTTAAGAACACAGCAATGGTTCCTTGAAAACAAACAACAGGGCAGAAAATGAGAGTACGTGAACTTGACAAGATTTCTTATTTTCAATCAGATTAAGTTGAGAGTAATATTTACATTCTGAAAGGAGTTATACAGAAAACATTAATTTTATGTATATTTCTGTACCCCCAACCCACATAATATGCTAAATATCCATAAGGGAAAATAGTTAAATGGGGACTATGCCCTGGATTTCCATCAGTTAGTTCATTCTATCCATCTCTATTTTTATAGTTTCTTTAATTTAATAAATCCAAGGTCAAAAATCACTCTGGGCTATTAATAGACCTACCAGCAATGACATTTGCAGCATCATGGAAACAGATATTGCATTCTCTCCATCTAGCATTGATGATAGCTTCCAGCATTCTGTATCCTTGTTTAAATATATATAAAAAAAGACAATGCTTCCCTTCAGGGCAAACTTTGCAGCATATTTTACACTGTTGTTGTGGTTATAGAAGTAATGTTTATTTGGAAAGCCAGTGAAAAATCGTTAGGACTGACACACTGAGTGAGGCATAAATCAAATGATAAGGAACTGAGCAAGGGATAGCTCCATTCTGAATACTTGTAGTAGAGGTTCCCCCACTTGTTCTTACAGACACCCAGCACTGAATTTTTGAAGCCATCCCTTTTCGGCTTAGAGAACTAGAGTTGAATTCTCTTTCCCTGGGTTTCACAATTTTTTTCTCTTTAAATTTAATTAATGGTAAGTAATGACTTTTCTCAGAGGCTTCCAGGGACCAAACTGTAAAATTACTTACTGAAGGAAGGGATTTGAAACGGAAGGGTAAAAAACACCTTAAGAACTGAGATTTTGTGGGGTCTTTATGCAGAATTGTAAAGTCCAAGTAAATGGCAAGTCATAAAGCTGGCAATATAGGAGGCTTTACTGTGCAATCCTGCAGTTTGGAGACATGAAGCCACCAACATGGAAACAACCATATTTCCTCTGTCACCAAATAGCACAGAACAATATACAACATAAGATAGTCACTGCTCTAAATACATAACTTAAGCATCCAAGAGCCCTGGATAAGGACTTACAAATCATTTGCCCCAAATAGGAGACATATCTGCTAGCCTTGGGGTCTCAACTTATTCCTTATCTACACCTAGGAGGGGTGGGGGCAGAGACAGAAATGAAAAGTTGTGTGTATATTGCATAATCTGGGAAAGCAGTAGAAAGTTAAAAAAGAATCATAGCAGCATTATTCCTAATAGCCAAAAAGTGATAACCCACCACATGCTCATAAACTGGAGAACTGATAAACAAATTGTGGGATATCCATTCAAAGAAATACAATTCAGCAGTAAAAAGGAATGAGGTGCTGATACATGTTATGGCATGGATGAACCTTGAAAACATTATGCTAAATGAGAGAAGGCAATCACGAAAGAGCATATCTTGTATGATTTCATCTAGATGAAATGTTCAGAGAGGCACATCTATAGAGGCAGAAAGTAGAGTAGTGGTTGCCAGGGAATAGAGATGGGAACAGGAATGAACTGAAAATGAGCAAAAGGGATCTTAATCTGATCATGGTGATGCTTGCACAACTTGGTAATTTTACTAAAAATCATTGACATATTTAAAATGAGTGCATGGTACATAAATTATACCTTAATAACGTTGTTTAAAATAATCAAGGAGCAAAGCCTTCCAAAGGCATAAAGCAGGCTTAAATGTGCCTCACAGGTGGCCTGTGGGGTTCAGGTTGCTCACATCTTGTTTTCATTCTATGCTCCCAATTCAGAGAAACAGAAAGACTTGAGTAAATTGCCAGGACATGTAGTCACCCAGGAAGCTGTATGATCTACAGTTTCATTAGGTTTGCTGTGGCCAATGATGGATTCTATTCAATGCTAGGTCTTGTTGTTGTGGATGTGGGTAAATTGAATTCCCATCTGATTTGCACACAGTTGGGGCTCAGATTACAGAGGCTAAAGATTATGTTCCGGTTATACATTTATCTGCAAGATGAGGACAGTAGTACCTACCTTATAGAGTTCTGAGGATTAAATGAGTTACTAAATGTAGAATTCTTAGCAAGGCCTGGCACACAGACCATATCCAATATATGTTAGTTGTCACTTATTTTGCCCTTTGAGTATAGTTAAGGAATTTAAAATCTTTAGTAGCTAATTCTCCCAATGAAAATATTAATAATTTGTGCCAATGATATACAGTGTTCTATTACTAGAAAAAGTATCTACTTATTTACTTGATAACACTGGAATTCCTTACTATTATTCAAATAACTTTTTTAGTTAGAGGAAAAGCAAAATATAAAATTCAATAACTGTTTTGTATATGGTACACTATTAAATTGAATAGTAATGAATAATTGCATATTAATTCAGTTATGATGTGTTAGAACTTTTTAGTTGAATGAGTGAGGGTTTTAAACTAATAGTCTAAGTTTTAGAGCAGTTTTAGGTTATCACCAAATTTGATCCAAAACTACCCCAACACGTGTACACACACACATACTGGTACAGCCTCTCCTATCATCAACATCAGGCATCAGAGTAATACATTTGTTACAATTGATGAATGAACACTGACGCATTATTATCAACCAACATTCAAGTATTACATTAGGGGTCATTCTTTGTGATGAACATTCAATGGGTTTTGACAAATGTATGATGACATATATCCTCCTTCATAATATTGTACAAAATAGTTTCAGTGCCCTAAAATTTTTTTGTGCTTTTCCTCTTCATCCCTCCCTGTCCCCAAACCACTGGCAGCCACTAATCTTTTTGCTTTTTCTATAGTGTTGCCTTTTCCAGAATGTCACATAATTGGAACCATACAGTATGCAGCTTTTTCAGATTGGCTTCTTTCACCTTAGTTACATGCATTTACACTTCCTCCATGTGTTTTCATGGCTAAGAATGAGTTTTTAAATGTATTTAATAATGTTTCCTTGTAATGAGGTTATTTATGAAATTAAGTCTTCAAAGATACTAAAATTTTGTATATATTCAAAAATAAATCACAATGAAGAATTCAATATTAACTTACAGATATGTTTAATTCTATGAAGTATTGAGACCTATAGAGACAGTTTTACTCAGTGTTTTCTTTATCTCACTAGAGCTGGCTGTGGAGACCATCGCAACTTCATTTGAACATAAATGACTGCCTGGCCATGGTGTGAAAGAAACAGAATGTGGCTATAGCCTAAGAAGCAGTCACGTAAACCTACCTTTGAACAACAGGTGGAAGGCACTTAAATCATTAGAATGGTAATTTGTCAAAGTTAAATACAATGCACGCATCCTTTATTGGGATGAGATTAGATGCCTCCAACATCAATACCTCAAGTATGAAATATCCAATGCTTCCAAGGAAAAATTTTAAAATAAGAATAGCCAGAATTGGAGAAATGGATGTTAGGTAAAAGAAATATCTTTCCCCTACAGCTTTCTGGAAGAATTTTATTAGAGTTGAAACAAGTCTTATAGATGATTTCAAAACAATCATTTCAACAAATGGACATGCTTGGAAGTAAGGTTAAAAGGGAACAGTAGTGAGAAGCAGAGAAGAATATTCTGAGAATCTACTATCTACAGAGTATCTTCTTTCTCGGGCAGCCTTGTCAGATAGAACCTACTGAGATAATGGAAATGTTCTAAATTGGTGCTGTTCAATACAGTAGCCACCAGCAAACTGTGGCTATGCTTTTTCTAATAGCACAATGGCATTTATGTATTAAAGGAACATGTGCCCATAAAATGCATAGATTTTACAAGGTTACATGTATTTTTTAAAAACAGCTTTATTGAGATGTAATTCAAAAAGCAAGAAGTTTACCTTTTTAAAGCGTACAACTGAGTGGTTTTTGTTATAGTCACGTGTGTCCTCACATGACAAAAAGAGATTTCTCCCTGGGGTCCCTTTTAATAAGGGCACTTATCCCATCACAGGGGCTCCACCCTTGTGACCTAGTTACCTCCTAATGCCCCCACCTCCTAATACCATCACTTCAGGATGAGGATTCAACATAGGAATTTTAGAGACACAAACATTCAGTCCATTCCAAGTATGTAGCTCATACTCAAATGTAAAATGACACTGATGCCAAGAATCTTTCCCTAATGCCACCTTTTTAAAATACTGGCTTTGAGTTTGCTACTGAGGAAAATAAAAGTATTTCACCCCAAAATATATTTCTTTGACATATTTGGAGATGGTTGTTCAGAGAGCCAGCAGACAGAAGCAGCCCTGCAAAGCTGGCTTTTGTAGGAGAGATTTGCTCTGTAGAAGAAATCTGCACTGATGCAGCCAGGCTTTCTCTGAGGCCCTTCGTTTTCCAAATCTAGGGAAAATTAACAGTCTGACTCCTTAAAGGTCTGAAAGAAGCATTCACCATCTATTCTCTCTGAGGGCTGCTACCTATAAGGTTTCATCTACACAATAAGATGCTCTTTGCTAGCCAGGCCTCTTCTCCCTCCCATAACCTGTTTTTCCAAAATCCATGTCCCCAGTCTTTCTGTAACCTCAAGATGGTATATATGCTTCTGCACCTCAGGGCAGAGTCGGGCAATCACTTTGAGGTTCCTTCTCATGTGGGCATTAATCCATCTGTATATTCTTTCTCCTTTTGTGAGTCGATGTCCAGTGAATCTTCGTAGGGTGAAGGAGTTTTCTCCTTGGCCCCTACACTACCTGATACATTAGGAGCAAAGAACTAATATGAAAGTTGCAAATTCCTCCCTCATAGACAGAAACTAAAACCTCGTTCCAAAAGAAAACTGGAGAGGAAGAGCCATATAATTCACCTACTCACACTCATCCTGAAAATCTCTCATTCTGGAGGAAGAAAATTCACTCATTTATCCCACTTTCCTCAGGCACCTAATATAATAACATTTGTCATTTACTACACTTTCATTAAAACTTTGCAGCCACTTTGAGAACTACAGAACATGGAAGTGCTTCAGGCATATTTAAAGTCATATCTTGGCCAGGCACAGTGGTTCATACCTGAAATTCCAGCATTTTGAGAGGCCAAGGCAAGAGGATTGCTTGGGCCAAGGAGTTTAAGACCAGCCTGGGCAACATGGTGAAACCCTGTCTCTAAAAAAATATATAAAAAATTAGCCAGGCTTAGTGGTGTGTGCCTGTAGTCCCAGCTATTCAGGAGACTGAGGTGGGAAGATCACTTGAGCCCAGGAGGTCGAGCCTGCAGTGAGCTGTGATCATGTCACTGCACTACAGCATGGGCAACAGAGTAAGACCTACCTCAAAAAAAAAAAAAAAAAAAAAAAGGTAGTATCTCACTAGTACTACAAGTATAGATATAAACCTCAATGCAGAAAGCATACCTATAATGTGCTAAGTAGATACTGAAATACCAGGAAGGAAAAACCATCCCATTACCTCTCCCTTAGAGGAAAAATGCCATGCTATTCATACTGTAAGTTTTCCAAATGGCTTTTTCATTTATGTAGATTAAATCAAGGGAAAACCAAACTTAGAAGCCCACAATATGTAGACATTTCACACAGTAAAGTGAGACTTGCTAATATTCTCCCCAAACATCTTTAATTGCACTACATTTAAATCCCTGTTCCTTCAGTGGGGAGAAGAAAGGCAATGACATCTTATTCTGTCACTTGACATTAGTGGATAGATTTTATAGTTCTATACAGCATTATTTCACCTCCTTTAATGTGCTCTTCAACATAATGATTTATGTTAATGATTATACAGCTACTTGAAAAAAAAATCACAGTGAACTAAATTTTCAAAAGACCTATACTGTCAGGAGCAGTGTCTTACTTGAGTCTAAAAAGTTAGGAAAGTTTTTCATTAAGTAGCAAAGGAATGACATCTTGGCCTGAATCCAAAGCTCAAGATTAACTCTATATTGTCCGATGCTGGAAAATGTTTGCCAGACCGAATAAAGTGGGGAAAAAAGTGAAACCATGAAAATGAACTCAGCTTTGTTCAGACTTTTGTGTAGCCAGTTCTTTAATAAGTGTCAAGATTTGTAGGTTGCCCCTGAAGTTGGCTGAGTTGGGGGCAGAGTATGGCACCGATGCTGCATCAAGCTGCAAGCCAATCTCCCACTCCTGAGCATGAGTAGCCATTCCCATACCCTCTGAAACAATGGCAGGCAGGTATTCCAGCTCAGGTATTCTTAATATTTGTCCTTCACTGAAAATGACTGATATTCACATGGGAATATATTGTCTTTTTTGGAAGCCTTATCACATGTCATGAATGAGATGAACCTGGGTTAGACAAATTATTTCCCAACAGAGAACATACTTACTAGGCAGGTGAAAATTTAATATGGGGGATACTAGTAAATTTGTACTAGGTTATGTTTTAAGTAGGTTTGAGATAGAAAATCATTTAAACATTTTCATAGGTCATTATTAGCAAAAGCAAAGTGTCCTGGCTTTATTACTTTCTAGAAATATGATCCTGGCAAGTTTCTTTAACTCCTCTGAGGCTCACTTCCCTCTTGTGAAAAGTAAGGATAATACAGTAGTCGTGTCTTTCTCCTACGAGTGTCATGAATGTTTAAGGAAATCCTGTTGAAACCTGTACCTAGGGCAAAATGAGCACTCAATGAATAGTGGCCACTATTCTCATTAATCAAAACACACTTCACAACTAATCATAGTGTTCTGTCACAAAGAATTGTTACTCTACTCAATTTCTAAATTCTCTTTCAAAGACAAATAAACAAATGAATAAAATCAGTCAAATAAGATGTTAGACATCAGAAGCCAGGTGCTTATCCAGGTTTGCTGGGACCTGAAGTTTATACAATTTTAAGTGAGACCTCTTTAAGAGCATGAACACAAAATTATGAATGCAAAATTACATTAGATACAGGGTATTACAAAAGGTCTCTGCAACTGAAAAGCCCTGAAGCTTAAGAGTTGATAATTCATGGTAAATTTGTCCCTGCACAACTTTCTGATGAGCAACTCAAATATTTTGAGCTTCAGCTAGTGAGTTCAGTGAGATGAGTTTCTAGCCTTCCACAAGGCAGAAGTCACTCTTTTGGGTAGAATGTTTAGTAGGTGAGTAATAATGAATTGCCAAAGGGTTTGTTCAGCGTGAGCTTAGATGGGCCAATCCATGCAGAGAAAGTGTTTGACTGATAGAGCACAGCCTCTAGAATCAGCTTGAGCTGTTCTTTCCAAAAACTGCTCTGTGGACTTGTGCTGGTCAATGACAGATACTACCAGTGAGAATATTCCTCTGAGATACATTTCTCTCTATGCTGGTGGGTCCAGGTAGGCTCAGAATCTTTCCTGTGAGTCCACGCAGAGAGGCACATGCCCAGGAAAGGTCCCTGTCTCTGGTCCTGAAAGCCAGGCAACCCATGATCTCTTCCTGGCCCTGCAGGGAGCCTCAGGCGTATGAGCTGTTATCGACTGGCTTTTCTCAGTCTGGTCAGAATATTCCATTCTAGGTTTACAGAATCAGTATATACCTATTCATTCCAATTTCAATTATGAATGTAATAACAATGGAAATACCAGAACAAAAGGAATACCCAGGTTCCATTTCCTGAGTTTATGTTGAACTAGATAACAACAGCAAAGACAAATTAACACAGGCATGTCAAAAAGTAATGAAGATCCATGTAATATGGTAAAAGGAAAGTTTTATGTTGTCATTTTCCAGCATTCATATTTTTGATATGTATGTGTGTATAAAAATTTGTAGGTCAACAAAAGTTGCCAAACTATTCTCTTTGGGAAAGGATTATTTCTTTTTCTTCATTTATACTCTACTTTTGCTGTTAAAATGTTCCCTTTTTGGAAATGCAACTGAAAACCACAATAGGAGACCCCTGTGTACTCATCAGAATGGCTACAATGAAAAAGATACATTAACTAAAAGTGAATCATTCCCATCAATAGTTTCTGATGAAATAGATTAAAAAGATATGTGCAAAGTAAGTTAATCTTTAATAATCTGTAGAGTTTCTAAAAGCATTCTTCAACATTAATTTTTAAGTTCATAATCCCATGTATCTTTGATATCCACATTGGATTGAATTGAATTCAGTGAAATATCAAGCAAAACATGTGAGTCCAAATATTTTGACTGGTCATACATAGAAAGAACAGTTAATATTTAGAAACAAAACTCAGTAGGTTTACAAATTTTGTGATTTTTTAAAAATGATTTTCCTTTAAAGTCAAGCAATTTGTTAAAAAATGTTTACTGATGTTTACAATAGAGCCTCCTATTAAAATTTCAAAGACATTAAATTTTTTAAAGAAAAAGATACAGAATGGCAAGTGTTGAGCAGAGATGGAAACGCAGTTGGAATTCTCACACACTGCTGTAAGAGAATGAATCGGTGCTAACACTTGGGAAAACTGGAAGTCAATACTAAAGTTGAGCCTAAGAAAAATACCTTTTGGCCCAACAGTTACACTCTTAGATATGTACCCAACACATATACACAGACATATTTACCAAATGGCATGTAGTAGGATGTTCACGTCAGCACAATTTGTAATAGGTCATCATTGAAAATGACTCAAATGTCCATCGACAATTTAATGACTAAGTAATTTGTTGTATATTCATTCAATAGAATTCTATAACATTGAGAACAAATGAACTACACCTACATACCACTACACTGATGAAACTCACAAACACAGTGTTGGGTGAAAGAAACTAAATACAAAGTAATACATGCTATATGATTCCATTAAAGTTTGAAAAAGGTAACACTAATCTGTGATGTTTGAAGTTAGGATAGACATCAGCCCTGGCTGGGTAGTGGTGCCAAGGAGGCGTGACAGGCTTCAAGTGAGCTAGTAATGCTACGTGTCTTGTTCTAGGATGTAACTGCAAGCAAGTGTGTGCTTACTTTATGAAAATTCCTTGAGTTGTCCACTTATGACTTGCCCGTTTTTCTGTATGTTACACCTTAATAAAAAGTTTACTTTAAAATATTCCCTATTGGGATCTAATTAAACTAAAGAGCTTCTGCACAGCAAAAGAAACTACCATCAGAGTGAACAGGCAACCTACAGAATGGGAGAACATTTTTGCAATCTACTCATCTGACAAAGGGCTAACATCCAGAACCTAAAAAGAACTCAATCAAATTTACAAGAAAAAAACAAACAACCCCATCAAAAAGCGGGCAAAGGATATGAATAGACACTTCTCAAAAGAAGACATTCATACAGCCAACAGACACATGAAAACATGCTCATCATCACTCGCCATCAGAGAAATGCAAATCAAAACCACAACGAGATACCATCTCACACCAGTTAGAATGGTAATCATTAAAAAATCAGGAAACAACAGGTGCTGGAGAGGATGTGGAGAAATAGGAACACTTTTACACTGTTGGTGGGACTGTAAACTAGTTCAACCATTGTGGAAAACAGTGTGGGAATTCCTCAAGGATCTGGAACTAGAAATACCATTTGACCCAGCCATCCCATTACTGGGGGTATACCCAAAGGATTATAAGTCATGCTGCTATAAAGACACATGCACATGTACATTTCTTGTGGCACTATTCACAATAGCAAAGACTTGGAATCAACCCAAATGTCCATCAGTGACAGACTGGATTAAGAAAATGTGGCACATATACACCATGGAATTCTATGCAGCCATCAAAAAGGATGAGTTTGTGTCCTTTGTAGGGACATGGATGCAGCTGGAAACCATCATTCTCAGCAAACTTTTGCAAGAACAGAAAACCAAATACTGCATGTTCTCACTCATAGGTGGGAACTGAACAATGAGAATACTTGGACACAGAAAGGGGAGCATCACACACCGGGTCCTATTGTGGGGAGGGGTGGGGGAGAGGGATAGCATTAGGAGATATACCTAATGTAAATGATGAGTTAATGGGTTGCAGCACACCAACATGGCACATGTATGCATATGTAACAAACCTGCACATTGTGCACGTGTACCCTAGAACTTAAAGTATAAAAAAAAAGAAAGAAAGATGACTGTAAAAAAAAAATTCCCTATTTTTTTGAAATGATGGAGATCATCACTAGGTTGTCCCCCAGTTGAAACAAAAATGTCCAAGACTGAAATCACCAAGTCTGCGAACTGTTTATCTACAGGCTGCTGAGAAATTCAAGCATAAAGAACCAAGTCATATGCTCCTCTATTTTTAATTGGCGGGGGAGGGGCTGTGCCAACGGTGCAATAAAGTAAGTCATCAGAAATGGTGGCTTTCCAAATAGCAGCAAGATCTACAAATTTCGTAGAACTCTCCATTATGCAATGCTTTCTAGAAAGAACTGTAGCACAGTCACACTTTTTTTTTTTTTTTTGAGACCGAGTCTCACTCTGTCACCACGCTGGAGTACAGTTGCACGAACTTGGCTCACTGCAACCTCCGACTTCCCAGTTCAAGCTATTCTCCCACCTCAGCCTCCCGAGTAGCTGATTACAGGCACATACTACCACACCCAGCTACTTTTTGTATTTTTAGTAGAGACATGGTTTCACCATGTTGGCCAGGACGGTCTCCATCTCCTGACCTTGTGATCTGCCCACCTTGGCCTCCCAAAGTGCTGGGATTATGGGCGTGAGCCACCGTGCCCGGCCGATAATCACACATTATAGGCAAGCACATCTTCTCCAAATATTTTCTTATTTCTTGCCATTCTCTCCTTTGCACACATCTTGCTTTGTCATTATGTACCTTTTTTCAAGGGTTTAATCAATAGATTTAAAAACGCTCATTCTAAAACAACTTTCCATGAACCTTTTTCTACTCTGAGATTTTCCTTGCTCACCTCCAGTTTTCATTTCCTGTCTCTTGACCTGTTTTTACCTTATTACAAAGTTAATTTGAAATGTCTAACCTGCTTCAACATTCAGTTCATATCAGGGTAGTTTTAATCAAAAACATTTTGAAAATTTAATTAAATATGAGACAGTTTATCTCAGCCCACTATTGTAGTTCCAAAACAACTTTCCTTTTCAATAAAGATGAGGTCACAATGACTGAAGCAGATGTTAGACCCCTATGAACAATTCTCACAAATGAATCTGGTGCTTTATCTTCTGAAATCTGGCCAAGAAAACAGGCCAGAAGTTTTGCACTTAAGACCAATACAACCATAAAGGAAATCTAAAATTTGAAAATTAGAAAAAAAATGCTCTCTCGTGTTTAAATTATGAAAATTAAAAGGCCCATAATATTAAAAAAAATGAAAAATCAAATCCTATAGGATAAAGGGAATAAGAAACAAAAGGAAAATGTTTCTCCCTCCTTCTTGTTCCATAAATTATACAGCTATATGATCTGTTTTCTTTGTGTTTTGCTGCTGATAATTATATACATTTTTTGAACTTCTAGTAGTTACCTTTATTAGTGTATTATATGTTTAAACATCTGTTTCATGTGTTACTAATTTTAGACAGGGTCTATTAACAATCAACTCTAAGAGAAATCAATGCACATCGCTTCCTCTTAACTCCCCTTCCTGCTCCATTGTCAATTTCGATTTGCTATATTATGTTTTATGTTACTCACTGGTTATCTCTGGGATTTTCATCATTGCATTTATAATATAATTTAAGCCTCTATTGCTTCATATATTCATTTTAGGCAGTATCTTTTTACTCCTGACTATGAAATATGAGGAAATCCACATCCCTGAATGTTTCCCACATCCTCTCCTGCCATGAAATTTTGTTAATGCTACATAAATTATTGAATTATTAATGACCCATTAGGAAGAAATACAATATTTGCATTCTCTTCTGTAATCCTGCTTCACACAATTGGTTAGACCTTTGATTGAACTGGACATAATACTCATTTAATCTTCTATATTAATTTCTTGTTGAAGAGATCTCAGAATCAAGGTTTTTGTTTCAAGAGACCTCATAAATGTCATATTCAGTTACATGCTCAAAAATGTCTCTTTTTTGCCTTTCTACTGAATGGCAATTTGGCTGAGCGAAAGAGTCTTGGCTTTCGCTGCTGTTTTCCCACGACATCATAGCTGTTAGGCTACTCAAGACTAGGCTTAGAATCCTATGGAGGACTCCAGAGGGAGCCTTGCTAATCAACTCCCTCGCTCCCCAGGTGACTTGCTTTTGATCACATCGGGACTTACAGGATTCTTTATCCTCCTCACCATCTTCAGTGCAAATAGAAGGTCTGCATATGGTTTGTGGGGGAGATTTGTGCATGTTTGTGAAGATTTCATGTTTTAAAACTTCTTTCCCTTTGGCTGAGATAAACTTCTGCATACTTGACTGCCACCCACTGCTCCCCTCCACACAGCACCTCTACCAGCTGGCCTGGCCTGCTGCACACACTGCATGTCTGAGTGACTCCTCCTTCAACCTTACCTCACCATGGCTCTCTAGGGGGGACAGAGATACCCACACCCAAAGCCTACTCTTTCAGGCCCACTTGCTGGGCCTTTCCCATCTGCCTCCCCAATTTATGGAGCTCTCCCTTTTATTCTAGTCCCCTGTGTTTAGGCTAAACATCATTGTGACAATTCCATATTGACGTTGGTAGCTTTGGATGTTAGTTTGACAAACTTTTATAGCTTGCTTCCTTGGTTTCATTAAACATGGTGTTTTTGCTTTGCATTTTTTTTTGTTGTTGCTGTTTCCCATTACTTTATGAGGGGAATATTATAACTCTGACATCTTTAAGCAAATTTCTCCATTATTCGATTTACAGAAGTTTTGGGTTCCATAAAGTAAGACCAGCCTTAGCCTATAGACAGATGAATTATTTACTTTCATTTGGTTTTAATTAGTTTATGGTCAAAGTGTGTTTTTTAAATGACCCCTTTTTTCCCCAGGTCTTCTGGACAGTGAAGGCTTATTCAAGGTCCACTTTTTTTCTTTTTCTTTCTTTTCTTTCTTTTCTTTTTTTTTTTTTTTTTCTGGAAGCATTTCCTTCAGTCTTTGCTTATTGGAAAGTGGGGAACCCAGGACAAGTGTCTTCAGTTCTCACTGCAGGTGACAAGAAATTACCTGGGCCCTCCTGTGTATTTTACCTTTGGGCACGGTTGGAATTCCCAGGGAGTCCCCATTTCTTCTCTCTCTTCTAGCATGAGAAATGAAATCACAAAGCAGCCTCATTCTCTGCCTCCCTCTCACTCATAGAAATATGACAGACAGTGAATGCTTCTCTGAGAGTTTCCTTTACTTATGGCCTAAGTAAGCTCAGAGGTTGACTTCAGTGGATGGAGAATGCTGAACATCTAAATAGGGTCATCAGCTGATTGCAACAAAAGCTTCATCAATGTAAAATCTACAATTTCATTTCCAACCATGGTTCGTTGTTAAAATAAGTTGCTGACCGCTCAGTGTAAGGGTTTGTAACTGTTTTTAAGTGATGATATAGAAATAACTTATGTTATCAGCCCTCATGAATTTAATCTAGTGAAATCTATCCTTAATACTTTGAGTTTTCCTGCTAAACAACTGTTCATAAATTAGATTTCCCCAGCAGGAAAAAATAAGTTCAATATATGGATATCAAATATATATTTACACATGAAATACTGCTTCAAATGAAAATTGATGGTATTATTTTAAATTACATAATTCTGCTTGCAAAAATTTGCAATAATAATGAAATATATTATAAAATATCTGTATATATATATAATAATACAACATTTATAAAAACTGAAAATTAAAAAATAAAACTAAGCACATTTCACTGTAATATTTAAAAATAATGGCTTCCACTGTGATGAACAATTTAAATAATAATTTAAATGAACTGATACTACCTTAGATGACAGACCAAAATTCAATATTGTGACACTTCTATGAAATAATTAGAATGACTAAAAATTTTACTTATTATTATTTACTATTTGTTAATATTTCCTCTCAAAAATTATCACCTATGTTTTCACATGTATAATTCAACTAATTCTGGGCCGAATTTTTATGTCAATATTATAAGGTACTTTTAAAAATTCAAGATTAGGCATTGTGGTTCATGCCTGTAATCCCAGACCTTCGGGAGGCCAAGGCGGGAAAAACATTTGAAGCCAGGAGTTCAATACCTGTCTGGGCAACAGAATGAGACCTTGTCGCTACTAAAAAAATAATAATAAAAAAAAATTAGCCCAGCATGGTGGTGTGTACCTGTTGAACTAGCTACTTGGGAGGCTGAGGCAGAAGGATCACTTGAGCACAGGAGTTTAAGGCTGCAGTGAGCTATGGTCACGCCACTGCACTCCAGCCTGGGTGACAGAGCAAGATCCTATCTCAAAAAAAAAAAAAGCATAAAAAATAAAAATTCTAGATATTATAAGATGATAAACAGTGCCAGAATTCTTATAACAAATGGCCATGGAAAAGATTAAATATATAAAATATTAAAGACATATTCTAGAAAGAATATCAAATTTATCTAGCCTGCATTCCTGTACTCAAATCTGAAGAAAGGAGCTTTTCTTCAATCAGATTATATAATTAAACACAATATTCCCAACCAGGGTGAATCACTATATTATTACAGCCACCCCCAATTAAGCGCACGAAAAGAGAATTATACAACCACTTTTGTGGCAATGAAAAATATTACTCATGTTAACTACTTGTCTCAGAAGAGTGGATAATAGATTCCACATAATTTCATATCCTATTTGTAAATGCCAATTCTACTGGTATGAATTAGTAAAAATGTCGTTTAAGATTTAAGGTGACTTTTTAAGAGAAGGGGATATTATTATAATATTATTTTGGGAAATAATGAAAGCATCCATTTGAATCGCTAAAAATTGTAATTGGTACCCTCCCTCAACAAATGAAGGGGCAAATCAAGAAGGTAACTGGCCGGGCGCAGTGGCTCACGCCTGTAATCCCATCACTTTGGGAGGCCGAGGTGGGCAGATCACGAGGTCAGGAGATCGAGACCATACTGACGAATGTGGTGAAACCCCGTCTCTACTAAAAATCCAAAAAAAATAGCCAGGCGTGGTGGCGGGCGCCTGTAGTCCCAGCTACTTGGGAGGCTGAGGCAGGAGAATGGCGTGAACCCGGGAGGTGGAGCTTGCAGTGAGCCGAGATGCTGCCACTGCACTCCAGCCTGTGCAACAGAGTGAGACTCCGTCTCAAAAAAAAAAAAAAAAAAAAAAAAAAAGGGACTGAAGAATAAAAAAGTATGCTCCATTTTTGGCAAATCTAGGAGGCCGACTCCAAATTATTTGTAATGGGTGCTAAAAGCAGTGGCATATGTACAGAAGGTATGCTGGGCAAAAAGGGAGGGAATATACTTAAATCATTATTAATAATCTACACAGCGGTTCTCTGGAGTAGGTATTATTTTGCCAGTTTTACATATATGGCAATCTAAGCAAATAAATTATATAAGTTTGCCAAGGTTTCAGCAGGAATGATTGAGAAAGTTTGAACTTTAACCCAGGACTCTTTCTAAGCCTACTATGCTCAGAGCCTTATCTATAATACATTCCCAATCCCCCAATATAACAATTTCAGATTGGGCTCTGCCTTCCTCTCCCTTATTTACATAATCCCAATGCAACCTATTTTTTTTTTTTTCCTGCAAACACTATCATCCCAAGAAACACTTTACACTTATTCCCTGGTGAATCATAATGCTATTTCATTCATGATAATTTTCTATTAACCATCAGCTTGCCATCCCAACAACATACCATATCTTTGCTTACTAGTTTGTTTTTCTACAACTGGCTTCAAACTTTTGCATAGTTTAAGACAATTACACTAATCTTTACTTAGCATTTACCCTTCCAATATACTTTAAAAAAAACACTAGAGATTTTAAAATTCTCATACAAAAGGTATTTCAAAGGCAAAATTACATCTCAAATCTTAAGAGTATTTCTCTTAAGCTTTACTGTTTGTAAAGAAGATTTCTTTTCTTTTTCCTTATAGATTTCTTGTTCAAAAAGTAGCTTAATCAATGCTTTTCATGAATTCAGAGAAAAAGTTATTCTTCGGCTCTTTGTCAAATTCCTAAGCCTTAAGCATGCCATATATTGTTGTATTTTAAAGAGCTAGAGAGATTAATAATGTTTTATGAGATGTGAATAGATTTAGAGTTCAATAAAGTACAGAATTAACAGGATTGAACTACATTGGCTCAATTAGTGACAAATTAGATTTGCTACCATCCCTCCCAGTCTCCCAATATCCACAAATCATGTGTTCATATCACAAAATGTAGACTGATCCAATGGGGAATTGGCAGTGGGTAATAAAAATCAGCAACATGAGGAATTGCAAACGTTCCCCAGTTCTCCAAGCATTCACCATCATTAGCCCTGGTTGACAGTTCTATCCATGTTTCTCCGGGTAGAAGCCCAGTACCACCTGGGCTATTGGGAAAGTTACTCAGCCTTTCTGAATTTGCTAGAAAAAGGGTTACAGGTGCAATTTCTAGAAGAAAAGGAAGCATCTTCTTAAACTGATGCTAAAATAGATCTGAAAGGCAAGGTCACACACATCCATAACCAGGCTGTGAGCACTCACCCACCTCTCTCACCATCACACATTACAGGAGGTGGGGGACTGCTTCCTTTTACACAGTCTACTCACCCACCCACCCATCTACTAATTCATCCATCCGTCCATCCATCCATCCGTCCGTCCGTCCATCCAGCCATCCATCCATCCTTTCATCTGTATGTTCATCCATCCATTCATTCATTAATTCATTCATCCATCAATCCAGCCATCTTTCCATCCATTATTCATGTACCCACTGAATGCCTGACTGGGATGAGGCCTGGAATTTCTTGTACTCATTTTTAACCAGATTTAACTTTTATCTTTGAACAAATAAACAAACCAACAGACACATGAAAAAGTGCTCATCATCACTGGCCATCAGAGAAATGCAAATCAAAACCACAATGAGATAGCATCTCACACCAGTTAGAATGGCAATCATTAAAAAGTCAGGAAACAACAGGTGCTGGAGAAGATGTGGAGAAATAGGAACACTTTTACACTGTTGGTGGGACTGTAAACTAGTTCAACCATTATGGAAAACAGTATGGCGATTCCTCAAGGATCTAGAACTAGAAGTACCATATGACCCAGCCATCCCATTACTGGGTATATACCAAAAGGATTATAAATCATGCTGCTATAAAGACACATGCACACGTATGTTTATTGCGGCACTATTCACAATAGCAAAGACTTGGAATCAACCCAAATGTCCATCAGTGACAGACTGGATTAAGAAAATGTGGTACATATACACCATGGAATACTATGCAGCCATAAAAAAGGATGAGTTCGTGTCCTTTGTAGGGACATGGATGCAGCTGGAAACCATCATTCTCAGCAAACTTTTGCAAGAACAGAAAACCAAATACTGCATGTTCTCACTCATAGGTGGGAACTGAACAATGAGATCACTTGGACTCAGGAAGGGGAACATCATACACCGGGGCCTATCATGGGGAGGGGGGAGGGGGGAGGGGTTGCATTGGGAGTTATACCTGATGTAAATGATAAGTTGATGGGTGCTGATGAGTTGATGGGTACAGCATGCCAACATGGCACAAGTATACATATGTAACAAACCTGCACGTTATGCACATGTACCCTAGAACTTAAAGTATAATAATAATAATAATTTTTTAAAAAACCTTGAAGGAGTTTGATTACTATTTTTTTTTCCTGCTTTGTGTGTGCTTAGAGGGGGGTGCAAGGATGGGTAAAGGAGATTTTCAGAGTTAGATTTATTCTCCCTCCCCACTATGGTGGATCAGGGGAGATCTCCATACACTTGGAATTTAGCACTTGCCATCTACTGAAGGCTGCAAAAACAACAACAAAAAGCCAGAAACAGCCTCCAAAGAAAGTCAACACAACTTGTCTGCAAAGGTCAGTGAAATCTCACTAAAGTACAAAAAGATAAATGCTCTTTGGTTAGGAATCTGCTGTATATGATTTATTGAATGGGGCTCAGTACTATTTCAATACTTAGTATTATAAAATCAGCATTTTCCTGACAGGGTCAAAGCATTAAAACTCATCCTCTCTGACTTCCTAATGATGGTGAATAATAAAGAATATGGGTTGGTTTTGACAAAGACTGCAAATGGGGATGCGAGTGAGGTCTAACGTAATATCAAAAGATTTTTAAAAGTGGGGGAGAGTCTGCTGGCTGAGAGAAAGAAGAGGAGAGAAGACATGGAATTTGAGCAGTACTGGAGGGAGTAGGATTTGGAAAACAGAGAAAGTTGAATGATAATTAGGGGAAAGTTTTGCAGTGAAATGTGATGACCCCCACATCTCACACACATACTTTCACACTGAATGACCTCAAGACCTTCAGCAAAGACCTACATTGATTTTGCAAGGCTTCCTGGTGTTGTGTTTGTGTGCTTTATTTTTATTTTTTGAATAGTGCAGCCTGCTGAGGTGAGCCTTAGGCAAAAGCAGGCAGTCTAGATAGACACCAGTGATGTGTACTAAGGGACTTGAGAGTGAAAAACAAAAGAGGCACTAACAGAAGCCAATTCAAAGCCCACTTGGGGCAACTGCTCTTCCAAACAACTTTAGTCACATAGTACTTTTACCAATTCCAAATTAAATTAAGGGAATGCATACATTAATAAAACACCAAATAACAGCTTCATAATTTCTCTGGCAACATACGATGCTGCTTATAAAGGAAAATGACTTTGGGACATAAATACGGAAGGGGAAACCTACTTTCAGGTTTTGTTCATGAACTTAGTAATATGAGGCTGCCGTTGAGGTCATGCTGCTGTAGTGATTTTCTCCAAAGCAATGGCAAACATGGAGACCAATAAATAAGCGTCATCAGCACTCACAACCTCAAGCTCATGATAAATCATGTGCAGGTAAAAAACGCTGATGTGAGAAAAGAGGTCAGCGACAGTTTCACATATTAAAAATTACATTAACTATCAAATAACGAATATAGACAAATGGAATATGCTCCTAGTAATCTCCTGATCAATCCTGACCTGTTCTCAGGAAGAGGTGAGTGGTTTTTCATCAGCCGCCTTCTCTTCATTTCTCTTCCCCTCCAGACATCCCTCTTAGCAATTTCAACTCTCACATCCCTAGAGGTGACTCCTAAGTACATTTATAGGCCTGACCTCTTTCTTGAGCTCCAGACCCAGATTTCTAACTGACCTGCTGGGCCCAGCCAGATGGATGGCCTGCTGATGCCTCTCAATCAGCAGGGCCAAAATAGAATTCATTCACCCAGGCTCTGCTGCATTTCCCCTCTTTGTGAATTAGAAAATCAAAGTACAGAGGCTAATCCACCAGTCCAAGGTCACTCAGTAACCAGTAACGGACAGGGTCAGAATTTGAATTCTGAGGTCCTACTTCCAAATCCCATCCCTACCTCATTCATCTTTCTCCTTTTCACTGCTACCATCCTGCCGTCAATTGACTGTCTCTCCAGTGGAGTGACACAGTGACCTCACCTGGTCTCTTCTCCCCAAGTCACTTGTCTTTCTTTTCCTTCCTTTCCCGTTTATGGGTCCTCACTCATGGGTTTTGAACTCTGATCACATCATTCCACTTCTAAGTAGTAAGGCATCATCGCAGTTATATTTATGGCCTTGGAAACCAGGCTTCCTCATTTGAACCCCAGCTCTATCTCTTACTGGCTATGTGATGTTGGGCAAGTTCATCTCTCTGTATACTTGGTTTCCCAATCTGTGAAATGGGAATGGTTATATGACACACCACCTTATCATGAGGAATAAATGAATTGATATGTATAAAATGGACACATGGCTAGTGAGACATCAAGATCTGCTAAATGAATTATGAATTAATTTTCTCAGTTTGGTCTTTGCAGCTCTCTATAAAGTGACCCTTAACTCCTTTAACCACATTATATCATACACATGGCATTCCTATCAGGTTGATCTGACACTGCTCAACAAACATTTGCTTTCTACTTTCCTGCCTCTGTTATTTTTCCAAATATTTCCTTAGCTTTGGATGGCCTTCCCAGTGTGAGCTTGTCATTCATAACCAAGCTTCAATGTCCTCTTCTCAGCTAGAATAGACCGCACCCACCTGTGACCCTATCAAGGGTGCCAGTTCCAGGTCATGCTGTATTTGAATTTCCTGCTCTTTCACTGATAGTTGTTACCCTGGGAAAGTCACTTAATCTCTTGATGCCTCAATTTCTTAATGGGGATTAAAATAGCACTTTTTTTATAGGGTCTTGATTGCCAAACTATGTACACTATGTGTACAGAGCACTGAATATCACCTGGCTCAGAGAAACATTCAATAAGTACGAGCAATTGCGAGGGTGGCGCCAAGATGGCTAAATAGGAACAGCTCCAGCCTCCAGCTCCCAGTGTCAGCAACACAGAAGATGGGTGATTTCTGCATTTCCAACTGAGATACCGGGTTCATCTCACTGGAGTGTGTCAGACAGTGGGGTGCAGGACAGTGGGTACAGCCCAACGAGTGAGAGCTGAAGCAGGGCGAGGCATTACCTCACCTGGGAAGCACAAGGGGGAAGGGAATTCCCTTTCCTAACCAAGGGAAACCATGACACACAACACCTGGGAAATCCAGTCATGCCCACCCTAATACTGCGCTTTACCAAGGGTCTTAGCAAATGGCACAGCAGGAGATTATATCCTGCACCTGGCTTGGAGGGTCCCACGCCCACGGAGCCTCCCTCATTGCTGGCACAGCAGTCTGAGATCTAACTGTAAGGTGGCAGCGAGGCTTGGGGAGGGGCACCCGCCATTGCTGAGGCTTGAGTAGGTAAACAAAGCAGCTGGGAAGCTCAAACTGGGTGGAGCCCACCACAGCTCAAGGAGGCCTGCTTGCCTCTGTAGACTGCACCACTGGGGACAGGGCATAGCCAAACAAAAGGCAGCAGAAACCTCTGCAGATGTAAATGTCCCTGTCGGACAGCTTTAAAGAGAGTAGTGGTTTTCCCAGCACGGAGTTTGAGAACTGAGAACAGACATATCACCTGCTCAAGTGGGTCCCTGATTCCCAAGTAGCCTAACTGAGAGACATCCCCCACTAGGGGCAGACTGACACCTCATACTTCACACGGCCAGGTACACCTCTGAGACGAAGCTTCCAGAGGAATGATCAGGCAGCAACATTTGCTGTTCAGCAATATTTACTCTTCTGCAGCCTCCGCTGCTGATACCCAGGCAAACAGTCTGGAGTGGACCTCAAGCAAAGTCCAACAAACCTGCAGCTGAGGGTCCTGACTGTTAGAAGGAAAACTAACAAACAGAAAGGACATCCACACCAAAACCCATCTGTACGTCACCATCATCAAAGACCAAAGGTAGATAAAACCACAAAGATGGGGAAAAAGCAGTGCAGAAAAGCTGAAAATTCTAAACATCAGAGCGACTCTCCCCATCTAAAGGAATGCAGCTCCTCACCAGCAATGGAACAAAGCTGGATGGAGAATGACTTTGATGAGTTGAGAGAAGAAGGCTTCAGACGATCAAACTTCTCTGAGCTAAAGGAGGAAGTACGAACCCAGTGCAAAGAAACTAAAAACCCTGAGAAAAGATTTGACGAATGGCTAACTGGAATAACCAATGTAGAGAAGTCCCTAAATGACCTGATAGAGATGAAAACCATGACACGAGAACTACGTGACAAATGCACAAGCTTCGGTAACCGACTCGATCAACTGGAAGAAAGAGTATCAGTGATTGAAGATCAAATGAATGAAATGAAGGGAGAAGAGAAGTTTAGAGAAAAAAGAGTAAAAAGAAATGAGCAAAGCCTCCAAGAAATATGGGATTATGTGAAAAGACCAAATCTACATCTGATTGGTGTACCTGAAAGTGGCGGGGAGAATGGAACCAAGTTGGAAAACATTCTGCAGGATATTATCCAGGAGAACTTCCCCAACCTAGCAAGACAGGCCAACATTCAAATTCAGCAAATACAGAGAATGCCACAAAGATACTCCTCGAGAAGAGCAACTCCAAGACACATAATTGGCAGATTCACCAAAGTTGAAATGAAGGAAAAAACATTAAGGGCAGCCAGAGAGAAAGGTCGGGTTACACACAAAGGGAAGCCCATCAGACTAACAGCAGATCTCTTGGCAGAAACTCTCCAAGCCAGAAGAGAGTGGGGGCCAATATTCAACATTCTTAAAGAAAAGAATTTTAAACCCAGAATTTCATATCCAGCCAAACTAAGTTTCATAAGTGAAGGAGAAATAAAATCCTTTACAGACAAGCAAATGCTGAGAGATTATGTCACCACCAGGCCTGCCCTACAAGAGCTCCTAAAGGAAGCACTAAACACGGAAAGGAACAACCAGTACCAGCCACTGCAAAAACATGCCAAATTGTAAAGACCATCGATGCTAGGAAGAAACTGCATCAACTAACAAGCAAAATAAACAGTTAACAACATAAAGACAGGATCAAGTTCACACATAACAATATTAACCTTAAATGTAAATGGGCTAAATGCTCCAATTAAAAGACAGAGACTGGCAAATTGGATAAAGAGTCAAGACCCATCAGTTTGCTGTATTCTAGAGACCCATCTCATGTGCAGAGACACACATAGGCTCAAAATAAAGGAACAGAGGAAGATCTACCAAGCACATGGAAAACAAAAAAAGGCAAGGGTTGCAATCCTAGTCTCTGATAAAACAGACTTTAAACCATGAAAGATCAAAAGAGACAAAGAAGGCCATTACATAATGGTAAAGGGATCAATTCAACAAGAAGAGCTAACTATCCTAAATATATATGCACCCAATACAGGAGCACCCAGATTCATAAAGCAAGTCCTTAGAGACTTACAAAGAGACTTAGACTCCCACACAATAATAACGAGAGACTTTAACACCCCACTGTCAACATTAGACAGATCAACGAGACAGAAAGTTAACAAGGATATCCAGGAATTGAACCCAACTCTGCAGCAAGCAGACCTAATAGACATCTACAGAACTCTTCACCCCAAATCAACAGAATATACATTCTTCTCAGCACCACATCGCACTTATTCCAACATTGACCACATAGTTGGAAGTAAAGCACTCCTCAGCAAATGTAAAAGAACAGAAATTATAACAAACTGTCTCTCAGACCACAGGGCAATCAAAGTAGAACTCAGGATTAAGAAACTCAGTCAAAACCGCTCAACTACATGGAAACTGAACAACCTGCTCCTGAATGACTACTGGGTACATAATGAAATGAAGGCAGAAATAAAGATGTTCTTTGAAACCAATGAGAACAAAGGTACAACATACCAGAATCTCTGGGACATATTTAAAGCAGTGTGTAGAGGGAAATTTATAGCACTAAATGCCCACAAGAGAAAGCAGGAAAGATCTAAAATGGACACCCTAATATCACAATCAAAAGAACTAGGGAAGCATGAGCAAACACATTCAAAAGCTAGCAGAAGGCAAGAAATAACTAAGATCAGAGCCAGAACTGAAGGAGGTAGAGACACAAAAAACCCTCCAAAAAATCAATGAATCCAGGAGCTGGTTTTTTGAAAAGATCAACAAAATTGATAGACTACTAGCAAGACTAATAAAGAAGAAAAGAGAGAAGAAATCAAATAGACAAAACAAAAAATGATAAAGGGATATCACCGCCAACCCCACAGAAATACAAAGTACCATCAGAGAATACTATAAACACCTCTACACAAATAAAATAGAAAACCTAGAGGAAATGGATAATTTCCTAGACAATTACACTCTCCCAAGACTAAACCAGGAAGAAGTTAAATCCCTGAATGGACCAATAGCAGGCTCTGAAATTGAGGCAATAATTAATAGCCTACCAACCAAAAAAAGTCCAGGACCAGACGGATTCACAGCCGTATTCTATCAGAGGTACAAGGAGGAGTTGGTACCATTCCTTCTGAAACTATTCCAATCAATAGAAAAAGAGGTAATCCTCCCTAGCTCATTTTATGAGGCCAACATCATTCTGATACCAAAGCCTGGCAGAGACACACACACACACACAAAGAGAATTTTAGACCAATAACCCTGATGAACATCCATGCAAAAATCCTCAATAAAACACTGGCAAACGAAATCCAGCAGCACATCTAAAAGCTTATCCACCATGATCAAGTGGGCTTCATCCCTGGGATGCAAGGCTGGTTCAACATTCGCAAATCAATAAATGTAATCCAGCATATAAACCGAACCAAAGACAAAAACCACATGATTATCTTAATAGATGCAGAAAAGGCCTTTGACAAAATTTAACAGCCCTTCATGCTAAAAACTCTCAATGAATTCGGTATTGATGGAACGTATCTCAAAATAATAAGAGCTATTTATGACAAACCCACAACCAATATCATACTGAATGGGCAAAAACTGGAAGCATTCCCTTTGAAAACTGGCACAAGACAGGGATGCCCTCTCTCACCACTCCTATTCAACATAGTGTTGGAAGTTCTGGCTAGGGCAATCAGGCAAGAGAAAGAAATCAAGGGTATTCAGTTAGGAAAAGAAGAAGTCAAATTGTCCCTGTTTGCAGATGACATGATTGTATATATTGAAAACCCCATCATCTCAGCCCAAAATCTCCTTAAGCTGATAGCAACTTCAGCAAAGTCTCAGGATACAAAATCAATGTGCAAAAATCACAAACATTCTTACACACCAGTAACAGACAAACAGAGAGCTAAATCATGAATGAACTCCCATTCACAATAGCTTCAAAGAGAATAAAATACCTAGGAATCCAACTTACAAGGGGTGTAAAGGACCTCTTCAAGGAGAACTACAAACCACTGCTCAGTGAAATAAAAGAGGACACAAACAAATGGAAGAATATACCATGCTCATGGATAGGAAGAATCAATATTGTGAAAATGGCCATATTGCCCAAGGTAATTTATAGATTCAATGCCATCCCCATTAAGGAACCAATGACTTTCTTCACAGAATTAGAAAAAACTGCTTTAAACTTCATATGGAACCAAAAAAGACCCCGCATTGCCACGACAATCCTAAGGCAAAAGAACAAAGCTGGAGGCATCACGCTACCTGACTTCAAACTATATTACAAGGCTACAGTAGCCAAAACAGTAGGGTACTGGTACCAAAACAGAGATATAGACCAATGGAACAGAACAGAGCCCTCAGAAACAATACCACACATCTACAGCCATCTGATCTTTGACTAACCTGACAAAAACAAGAAATGGGAAAAGGATTCCCTATTTAATAAATGGTGCTGGGAAAATTGGCTAGCCATAAGTAGAAAGCTGAAACTGGATCCTTTCCTTACTCCTTATACGAAAATTAATTCAAGATGGATTAGAGACTTAAATATTAGACCTGAAACCATAAAAACCCTAGAAGAAAACCTAGGTAATACCATTCAGGACACAGGCATGGGCAAGGACTTCATGTCTAAAACACCAAAAGCAACGGCAACAAAAGCCAAAATTGACAAATGGGATCTAATTAAACTAAAGAGCTTCTGCACAGCAAAAGAAACTACCATCAGAGCGAACAGGCAACCTACAGAATGGGAGAACATTTTTGCAATCTACTCATCTGACAAAGGGCTAATATCCAGAACCTATAAAGAACTCAATCAAATTTACAAGAAAAAAACAACCCCATCAAAAAGTGGGCAAAGGATATGAACAGACACTTCTCAAAAGAAGACACTCATACAGCCAACAGACACATGAAAAAATGCTCATCATCACTGGCCATCAGAGAAATGCAAATCAAAACCATAACGAGATACCATCTCATCCCAGTTAGAATGGCAATCATTAAAAAGTCAGGAAATAACAGGTGCTGGAGAGGATGTGGAGAAATAGGAACACTTTTACACTGTTGGTGGGAGTGTAAACTAGTTCAACCATTGTGGAAAACAGTGTGGCGATTCCTCAAGGATCTAGAGCTAGAAATGCAATTTGACCCAGCCATCCCATTACTGGGGATATATCCAAAGGATTATAAGTCATGCTGCTACAAAGACACATGCACTTGTATGTTTATTGCAGCAGTATTTACAATAGCAAAGACTTGGAATCAACCCAAATGCCCATCAGTGACAGACTGGATTAAGAAAATGTGGCACATATACACCATGGAATTCTATGAAGCCATAAAAAAGGATGAGTTGATGTCCTTTATAGGGACATGGATGCAGCTGGAAATCATCATCCTCAGCAAACTCTCGCAAGAAGAGAAAACCAAATACCGCATGTTCTCACTCATAGGTGGGAATTGAACAATGAGATCACTTGGACACAGGAAGGGGAACATCACACACCGGGTCCTATTGTGGGGAGGGGGATGGGGGGAGGGAGAGCATTAGGAGATATACCTAATGTAAATGATGAGTTAATGGGTGCAGCACACCAACATGGCACATGTATACATATGTAACAAACCTGCACGTTGTGCACATGTACCCTAGAACATAAAGTATCATAAAAATATAAATAAATAAAATTGCAGCAAAAAAAGCACTAGCAATTGCTTATAGAAATATACCTATTTGCTTTCAGTTACGCCTTCCTCTTTTAGATTATGGAACCCTAGAGACAACCGTTATTTTATTCCTTTTACAGTGTCTTGTATTGTAGCTAGCTCCAAGGTAGAATCACCAAAAACTAAATGTTTGTTGAATGAATAAACATCAGTCAACCCATCTGCCTTAGTAGTTAGAGCATAGCAAACGTATGACTGAGGTTCACAAATCTCATTTCTTCTATTGAATATCAATTCTAAAAGATATAGGAGATTTGCCAAAATTCAGAGGCTGAAATCAGTATTTTTCAATAAATTACTTTCTTTCCATTCAGCTTTTTTCCCCTACAGAATTAAGCAGAAAGCAATTCTATATGAGCTTCTAGTTCTGATTAACTATGGTGATCCTGAGGTTTTGGAGTTTTAATTTCAAGAGCCATTAAAATATCTGAAAAGGGACAATTTTTAAAGTTCCTTGAATCATACGTTGTTCATACACTTTGTTGGGAGACATAAAATAATATAGAAGTTTGTGGAAGAGTCAAAACAATAGTCAACCAGCAAAAATCAAATGTAATAGAATATTAAGAGCTCAAGGTTTAGAGTCAGAGTTCAAATCTTGGATCTGTCACTTACCAGCTGTGTGACCTCATGCCACTGAACTGCTCTGTGCCTCAGTTTCCTTAACTGTAAGTGGGGACACTAATGCCTGTCTCATAAAACAGCAGAGTGCCTGAAAAATAACAAACACTCAGTAAATGGTGTATGTTAATAACAATAACAATGGCAACAATAACAATAATTTGGGAAAACAAATTTGATCTTTCCTTTAGTGTCAGTAATCAAGATGTAAAAGTCCTCATGAATTACAAAGCAATCACAATTTGAGTTCTAATAGAATCAGTAACTTACCCATGAAGAAAATAAACAAATGGTTCAAGATAGGGTGATATTTCATTAAGCTTTCTTCCTATGCATCATTGCTTTCTGATAAATTTTTTCGATACATTTCCTAAAATGACACTATTCTGAAGTATTATCACATGCCTTGAAGGTAAAGGGGAATGCTTTGGGATAAAAGTTTTTATGAATAATGGTCCTAGCTCCAGAATTGAAGGCTAAAATAACTTGAAACATCATGGTCTCAAACTCAGTCATTTTAGAGATTTTTAAAACTGACTTGAAAACAAAAAGAAAACAAAAACTCACTAAAGTAAACTAAGCTGAGAACTGGAGGCCTGAAGTTTATAATAAAGTGAAGTTTGTAATTTTCCTGAAATTAAGAGTGAGTCAAGTAAAGAGACTCCCAGTCCTCACTCCAGGATGCTGTCAGCAGAATGTGCTGAATAGTTCAATTGACATGACTGGGATGCCATTTACCTTGAGTGCAGTCAAGGGGAGGCAAAGAACCAAAAAGTCACCTCATTGAAACAGATCAGTTAGGTAGACCATTAGTTACATAGATGAGCATTTGTAAAACGTGGAGCAACTAACAAAGGTAAGGAAAGTTTGGAGCCCATTGAAAATCAATGTTGGTGTCAAAATCAAAACCCTAACAAATGAAATAACCTAAAGTGAAGGTCCACAGACTACATAAAAATAATTTTTTTTTTAACTTTAAAATGTGAGCATTCTGAGGAGAGAAATTGTGCAGACCTTGCCTTACTAAGGTAGGGGACAGTGGCTGACCTCACACAGAGACAACTTGTCACATGTACTTCTCAACTAAGATCTCAAGGTTTTCAGAGATCCTTCAGAACTGCGATGGTTCTCTTTGATAACCCTAGTTGGCCTACTAAAGTACAAGCTGCCTACTTTGACCTCTTTCCCAACTAACTAATCAGTTTTCCCCAAAATGTGAACCAACATTCATTGTTCCTAAGCTGGTTTTTCTCTCTCTCTTCTCTCATATAAAGCCACTTTTTGTCTTCTTTATTCTTTGACAATACTCCATAGATCATTTTACGCATAACTAAATGTGCATGCAAATGATTAAACATGCTTGATAAATGCTGAGTATTGAAATGTTGTATCCACTTCCACTGGAAAAACTGACATTTATGCAGTGGTTATTAACTTTTATGATACCATCAACACTGTATTGGTGTGACATGGTTGTAATGAGCCTAAGCAATACTTGGCAATCTGAGAACCCAGTCCTTGAATGCCAGTAATGGGAAGCCTGTTGCAGATAGCACAGAAGTACTATGAAACTGCAGTCTATCAAGAAGAACAATTCTCAGGAGAGGTTCGAATCAACTTTTAGAATGTGTAGAGGGAAAATCCCATTTACCATTGAGTGGCTTGATTGCTGCCCAAATTTGTTTATTAAGAAATACCATTGGCCGGGCGTGGTGGCTCACGCCTGTAATCCCAGCACTTCGGGAGGCCGAGGTGGGCAGATCATGAGGTCAGGAGTTTGAGACCAGCCTGGCCAATAATGGTGAAACCCTGTCTCTACTAAAAATGTAAAAATTAGCCGGGCATGGTGGTGGCATGTGCCTGTAGTCCCAGCTACTTGGGAAGCTGAGGCAGGAGAATATCTTGAACTCAGGAGGCAGAGGTTGCAGTGAGCCGAGATTGCGCCACCACTACACTCCAGCCTGGGCAATAGAGGGAGATTCTATCTCAGAAAAAAAAAAAATCATTAAACTTTGCAATGATGCTGCGGTATATAAGCAAGAATTTGGTCAGGCTATGCCTGATCTCTTACTTCATACTTTCCCAGGAATGTTGAAAGAATGAAATATGCCTGAAATTAATGACCTTGCAAATTGTGTACCTGAACATGGTCAGTGGTTTGACATAGGTTAGTCAGGACTAATGAGAATGTCATCAGTGGGGTTAAAGATGTAAAAAGCAAAGAATACACAATGATGTAAAACATCAAGGCATAAAGGCAAGAACAAAGAAACAAACAAAAACAAATTTCATGTAGTCAAACTATGGTCCATATACAGAAGCCTGGTATCTATAAATGATCATATGCATCCTGTCCTAATATGAGAAAAATGCCTTGGAACATTCAAAAAAACATGATTTGGGGTTCAATACATTAAATTTGTCTATATTTTAACCATGTTGAATTTTAAAAATCCTTAGAAGTGAGCCTCTCTAAAATAAGACTAAACTAAAATACTCTGCTCCCAGATGGATGTTCGGTCTGGATTGTAGCCCTTAATTGTTTACTGACAATCTCCCCACCCCCAAGCTCCTTCCCTCCTGCTCCCCTTCTCTTGAAATGCTTTAACCCAAACTCAAAAACTTTTCGACATTTAAGGACCTTTCTACATGCTCTGTTCTCAGGCAAAATTTCCTATCCTCTATGCACTAACTTGTGAATTCCCACTTACCCTTTAAGATCAACATAGAACACAGGCAAGGTGGGCCCTGGAGTGAAGTGGACTGAGATAGAAATCCTGGCTCTACCCATGTAGACATTTGCCCTGGTGCAAGTTGCTTTACCTCTGGAAACCTCTGTTTCCTTATTTATAAAAAGGCAATAATGATGCTACTTGATGGTTGTTGTAAAACTTATATACTGCACCAACTCTTTGGCCAAAGCTCCTCCAGGTAGTACATATTCCACAGCTGTGTCTTTCCTTCTAATGGCTTAATTTGAGCAACATTAGGCAACCATCCCTAAATTTCTAAAATATTTTATATCCACTTAAGCATCTATCAACTTGTACTTTTAAAATCTTGTCTGTATCCCCAAATAGTGTGTAAATTCTTTCAGACAAGAGACTCTTTCACCCATATTTGTATTTGCATTACACCGAACACACTGACTGGCACATAGGTGCTCAATCAATGTCTACAATGGCTGCTCCATCAGTGTTTACTGAATGAATAATGGATGGTTGAATGATTATTTCCAGTTTATAAATCATAGGGGGAAAAAGCAGATGATGTTATAAGTCTCCTTTCAAGCTGCTTTTCATCTGGCTTTTCCACAGGACTATATACTGTCTAGGACACAGATCTACAACTAGGCACACTTCTGCACATGGGCACTGCTATGGCCTGAGTATGTCCCTCCAAAACTCCTTCTGAAACCTAATCCCCCTTGGTGATATTAAGATGTGGGACCTTTGGAAAGTGATTAAGTCATGAGGGTCCACCCTCATAAATGGGATGAGCACCCTAATAAAAGAGGTTGAAGGAAGCTCCCCTTCACACTCCACCATGTGAAGACACAGTGCTCCCCGCTTTCCACCATGCGAGGGTGCAACAAGAAGGCACTATGTTTGAAGCAGAGTGATCCCTCACCAGACACCCAGTCTGTTGGCACTTTAATCTTGGATTTCCCAGTCTTCAGAACTGTAAGCAACACATTTCTATTGTTTACAAGGTAAGGTAATTTGTTATAACAGCTGAAATGGACTGAGACAAGAATACATGCCCTTTTTTCTTTGTTACTAAGTCAAATCAAACTAAATGCCGAATGAAATAATATTATTTTATAAAGCTAGAATGTAACATCAAAAACTAACAGTAAAACACTCTAACCATATAAAACACTATTTTCACCAATTGCATTTTTTTGAATGGTCAATCTTCCTCAAGGTTCATTCTGCAAAGCCACATTGACCTCACAACCCATCCTAAGTGGAGGGTTCCAAAGCATCCTGTTGCAAAGCACCTCGACAGTCATTAAGCTCAAAGACATATTTGGTTATTAGAATACCTAATTAGGAAAATAACAGCCCCTGACCATTTCCTTATCTTACTTTATCTAGATAGTTCATAAAAGTATACTTCATTACCTCAGTCCTATATTCCAAATAAATTTCATAAACCAGACACTTAAAATATTACACAGTATAGTCCTGGAACATGTGTGCATTCTTTATAAATCCTAATCATAGTTTTCCTAATCAGGTACATGTGATTTCTCTCTGGATCCTCAATTAACAGTTCTATATAGCCCAATATTCCTGAACAATGACAGTAATGATTTTTTTTTACTTAATTTTTTTTTTTTTTTTTTTTTTTTTTTGAGACGGAGTCTCGCTCTGCCGCCCAGGCTGGAGTGCAGTGGCCGGATCTCAGCTCACTGCAAGCTCCGCCTCCCGGGTTTACGCCATTCTCCTGCCTCAGCCTCCCGAGTAGCTGGGACTACAGGCGCCCGCCACCTCGCCCGGCTAGTTTTTTGTATTTTTTTTTTTAGTAGAGATGGGGTTTCACCGTGTTAGCCAGGATGGTCTCGATCTCCTGACCTCGTGATCCGCCCGTCTCGGCCTCCCAAAGTGCTGGGATTACAGGCTTGAGCCACCGCGCCCGGCCTTTTACTTAATTTTTGCAATTAAAAAATATTGAGCTAATAAATAAACAGAAAAGTCTCTTAATGAATACTTGCCTACGAAAAGATCATCTTTAATTTTAGCATTAATCATGAGGCCAGGAGTGTATACTGCATGGATTTAATGATAATTTGGGGTTGTGTTTGAATTACTATAATTGCTTCCTTGTGGGTCAAAGTGTCTACAGATTTTCATTCCTTTATTCTATACATCCTGACCTCTCAAAACTCAACTTTTTTTACATTGCCCACTTGCTTCCTCCTAACACACACAGAAATATACCATTTTCCAGCGTTCAGTCCCACTCAAGCCCTGCCAGCATACTCCCCTAATATTATCCAATTCAAACCTGCTACTCTGCCACACCACTTTTCTTGGTTCACTCCATTGCTCTTCTTCATTAAAAGCTTTGAGCCGCCACACACACTGCTTGCCTTTTCAAATCCCCTTTTCCCGTCCTTGCAGCTAAACAGAAAAGCTTCGCTTTGAAATTGGACATTTTTCCTGAACCAGCAGTGTGACCTTTCAGGCTCAGCATGGGATTAGTTTGTTTGGCTAAATCCAAAACATAGTAAGTTTTTAAAAGTCCATAATAGATGTTATGGAGAAAGATCCTTTGGCCTTTCTCCCAAGATAAGCCTGCCAGTGTGAGATGTTATGTTTCCCTGCACAGTGTCTGTGAGCTTAATGATGTGGCTCCATACATGAATCAGCAGTGTACCAGGTACTACTCTAGGCCTCTATTTAAGAAAAGATGTATCTCTCCCACTCTACTCAGAAAATGCATCTTCTTCTTGGAAGGGGTTGTCTAGAACAGTAAAGGCAACATTCAGCTCTCTGAATCCCATACCTCATTATAACTTGAGGAGTGACCCAAAGAGAAATAAGCCTCCCAGCCCAGGGCTACCAAGGTGCGGTTTGGCAAGGCCATTGCTAATGCTGACACTTAGGTCTCCACAAGTAGCTATGCCAACTGCCAGATACAAAGAACTTACAGAGCTCCAACAATTGTCCAGTTGAAATTGGACAGAGATACATATTCTGCATCCTACTGGCTACCTCAGAGGGAGCTAAAACAAGATCTAAAGAAAGCAAGTCCTTATGGTATCAATCTTTGAACTTAGAGAAAACCATTTCAGATGGCCCTCATTTGGTCTCTGCCATGTTTTCTGCCTTTTTGACCCCCCCCAAAAAAATCTTGGAAATTAGAAAATTTATTTTCTAACAGTGAATCACACACAGGGAAATAAAGGTTTTGCATTTAGAACTTCAACCAAGCAAAGACTCAGTCACCAAGGATGGGCATTAAAGCAACCCCCTTGGTTCCTTTGAAAAGGTGCAGTCAATGCTTTTGTGCAAATTAGAGTCATAAGTAAGGTGATTGAGGCAAAATAAATGATATTGTCAAAGCTGGCTGCAAAGGAAGCTAATTACTCTAAGCAGATAGCAGTTCCTCCTTTCAAGAGGACCATACCTTTGCTTGGGGAAAGGCATAAATGAAATTTGTGATTATGCAAAACCAGGCTTCAGGACTAATGCAATAGAGAGGCTGAGAAAAAGAGAAGACAAAATGTGCCCTGCAGGAGCAGATAACCAGTATACTCAGTCTCCTGGTGGAAACAGAGGTTTAAGTGCCCCAGAATTTGTAAAAGAGAGTTGATAGTGAAAGCGTCTCAGTGGGGAGAGAAATGGCCCTGGAAAATGAGAGTAGGCGAGACTCAGAGTCCAAAGGGAAGGAGGCTTATAATACATTCCTTGTGTTGGGTAGGAGGCAATGTGTTATTTTCAAAGAAATGATTATATAAAACTAAGAAAGCTTTTTTAAAATATCAAGTTAAGAAGGATGCGCATCTTAGGTCGGGCACAGTGGCTCACGCCTGTAATCCCAGCACTCTGGGAGGCCGAGGCGGGAGGATGGCTTGAGCGCAGGAGTTCGAGACCAGTTGAGGTAAAATAGTGAGACCTCGTCTCAACAAAAAAGTTAAAAAATTAGCTGGGTATGGTAGTGCATGCCTGTAGTCCCAGCTACTCCAGTGGCTGAGGTGAGAGGATCACTTGAGCCTGGGTGGTCGAGGCTGCAGTGAGCTGTGATTGCACCACTGCACTCTAGCCTAGGTGACAAAGTGAGACCTTGCAAGAAAAAGAAAGAAAGAAAGAGAGATAGAAAGAGAAAGAAAGAAAAGAGAAGAGAGAAGAGAAAAAAAGAAGGCTGTATATACTAACACAGAGCTCTGAATGAAATGCAGTGCTTTCCCCAGGAAAATGTGAAACCAACAACTCCTTGAGTTAGGTACCAATGAAGTAGGCATGGAACTCTGACTTTCGAAAAGTTAGTTAACTTCAATTGTATCTCTGTACAATAGGATAACAATCCGCATAGTGATATTGAGAGGATGCAATGAGGTAACACATATCAAGAGATCAGAACAATACCTGGCATTTATTAAAAGATGCATTTTCACAGGAAAGTAATAGTAATTGTCTGATATGTACTAGAGCTGTCTTCATGTCTTTTTCTCTTTGCAGCCTGTGAGCTCCTTCGGGCAGGTGCTATGTCTCATCCATTCTCACAGTACAGTGGTCACATACAGGTGCACAATAAAGATTTGTCAAATTTAATGGAAAGAATTAGAACTCAAAGTTAATAACCACAAGGGCCAGAACACCTCTTCTAGCTACCTGCCTATATATAAATCGGCGTTTTTATTGTTTTTTTTTTTTTTTTTTTAACCAATGAAGAGGGTTCTGCAAATACCACATCTATTTATGCAGAGGAACAGAGAGAGGCTTAGTAACATAGAGGATGCAGAAACTTGCCTTATCTCCCAAGAATGTGCACCTTTACATAAAGTATACACTTAGAATAAATTTGCATAACATAAGTTTTGTCATTGCACTTGACTTGACAGTGCCCATATTAGGGAACACTGCACAACGATTGAGGAAGGTTATTGAGGAAGAGATTATTTCCAGCACCAGATAGATGGCCTGGCCCTGACACGAATCCGAGAAAGAAAGAAAAGGAAGGCTGGGGGCAATTCCATTTGCATGCAAATTAAATAACTAGGTTGACTCCCCTTACGTCATACATTTAAACAATTTTAATGCAGAACTGGTTCCTTCCCTGAAAGAAGAAAATATGACCAAAAGTGAGGATAAAGCTTACTGTCAAACTTACTTTCCACTATAAGGCAGATAGTGATACTATAGTAATATTTTGTGTTTTACAGGGTACAAGAGGTGAAGGCCCTTTCCATAATCTCCCAATAAAAGTATATGATTGCACAGTATAGAAAAAGGATCTTTTAATGGGAAAGGATAATGCAGAACCACGGATTTCCATTACACCTTACACACATCAGAAAAACCTACCTGTTATCTAAAGACCTAGGGAAACCTGTTTCTAATCTCTACCAGATGCACCTATATTCTTGAAAGTGGACGTTAGTATAGTCTTCTGGCAAAAATTAAAACAATTTGGAAATAGCCACCAAACAAAAAGTTACATACCTGAATATGTTTCTTCCAGCCAGGTGCATATATGCCTTTTATGTAAATTGTGTGAATGTCAGAAAGATGCCCCAATCATAATGTAATTTCACCTCTAAACAAACTGGTTGGTTGGCTTGTTAAACCATAGCAAGGGAAGATCATGATTCTAATCTTTTGTCAAAAAACTTATGTTTACAAGTTTTTTTCTGTTCCATGTCATAGACCACACAGAGTCATTAAAGGTAAAGTCAAATTTTGCAGAAATTATAAAGTAAAACTTTTCCCATTTGTAGCTCAGATTTTAATTTTCAGAACCTGAGTTGTATCCTCTGAAACATTTCTTTTCCTGGCTAACTTTAAGGAATGAAGATTCATTTTGTCAGCATCCTTATGTCTAAAGCTACCTTTTCTGAGGATCATAATTTCTGCTTCATAAACATAGGCCAATTTCAGTTGCCTTTCATCCTGGCCACACCTCTAGTAACTGAGTTCAAAAAATAAATATGCCCAAGTGACTGCCTTCTTAAAAAAACATTTTAAATGCAAAAATCCTCAATGTGGCTTAGGTAATGAATCATATAGGCTTGCAAAATTTCAAGCACATAATTACCTGTCCATAATAAATTTTGAAAATTAGCCTATTTCTAGAGTTTGTGCATATGGCCTATAAAATGTGTCACTTATTCTATGATTCATAGACTTTATTCCAATTTTAAAGCAAACAGATGTTTATCTTTAAATGAGGTAGATAATATAATGCTTTAAAAACTTTTGGTACATTTATTATGGTTAAAAATGGCAAACATCTGTAGTTAGGAAAAATATACTATAGTGCCTTAGTCCTATGGGAAACCACAAATTAGGAGCTGACAAGTTGCAGGTATTCAAAATGTCTGGCTCTACTGCCATTCCATATAAAACAGGGAGCTTAATCGGGATTATATTTACTCTGTCCATATGTTGCTTTCAGACTACAAGGGCACCTTGCTTAATGATGCAGTATTTTAAGAGTGAAGTCTTTAAGAAGAAAGAATAAACAATATAGAGGGGTTATTAGTGGCTTTTATTTTTACTTTATAAATGTTAAATTACATTGCTAAGTGATTTAAAAATTCTATTTTTAAAAATTGCCAGAAAAAACTCCTTTCAGGATTCTCAACCCATGAACCAAAGATCATAAGTTTTAATATTAGTTCCAATTCAAGTTTGGGTGAAAAGCAGTAAATTACAATTTATCTACCTGATTCCTAAAATAAAATTAATTTGGACATAAACATTAAAATGACTTGGAAAACACTATGCATTTAATCATATTTTCCAGTAAGTATTTGCATTTCATCTATCTATTATGTACCCAATGAGCACACTTGATCAACTCTCTTATTTCTTTAGATTTAATGAGGCTACAGTTTCTGTATCTTGGCTGCTTTGAAAACCAGGAAAATAAAATTGTAGCATAAAGCATTAAACTTTTTCCCCAATAAAAGTTTTAAATACCAAAATGTCAACTCTTCCAGGTTTTTTCAGGCCTTTTCTGCATTTTCAATGTTGAAACATTACATTTGTTAAATGGTATTTATTACCTTCAGTCCATGGCCAAATTCTCTCTCTCTCTCTCTCTCTCTCTATATATATATATATATATATATATATGTATAATATATAATTATATACAATATATATTTTGTGTTTTACAGGGTACAAGAGGTGAAGGCCCTTTCCATAATCTCCCAATAAAAGTATATGATTGCATAGTATAGAAAAAGGATGTTTTAATGCGAAAGGATAATGCAGAACCACAGATTTTCATTGCACCTTACACACATCAGAAAAGTGTTCTACCTGTTATCTAAAGACCTGTTATCTAAAGACCAGGTATTTCTCTGGTTTGTATGACATGCCTATATTATATTATATTAATATAACATAAATATATATTATATATAATGTATATAAATTATATATAATGTATATAAGTTATATATATGATTCTTTTCATATAACTAAGTGAGATGAGTTTCATTGTTGCTTCTAACTCAAATAGCCTTGCACTTGAGGGGGCTTCTATAGGCATTCAAGTTTGAAAATGCCTTTTGTTCTCTGTGTCAGAGATCTAATTCAGATGTGAACTTTTATTTGTTACCAACATTCTCATTTTGAGAAGCTTACCAGCTTTCCACCTAGAACAAATATAATCTTCAGTAGGAGGAGTTATTCACTGGACTACTATTGTTATTTTCTGAAATATGTCTACACGATGCCACTCTGAGGATTACCCTTAATGACTTTATAATGTTATATCATTTTCAAAATGGACAAGACTTTCCTTCCATGTTAAAAAAAAAAAAAACCTGAAATCCTGAAAACACTCTGTTGCACAGCCCTTAACAATACATGTATTTTATTTCTGCCAAACCAAGAGTCAGCAAACTGTAGCTTGAGGGCCAAAACCAGCTGCCCCCACTTTCTAAATAAAATTCTACTGGAATGCAGACATGCCCATTAATTGACATGTGGTCTATGGCTGCTATGGTGCTATAACCAATGGCAGAGTTGAGTAGCTGGAATAGAAACTGTATGGCTCGTAAAGTCTAAAATAGTTACTATCTGGCCCTTTACAAAAAACATTTGCTAATCCCTGCTGTAAATCATTAGTTCTGCTCCTAGCCATGAGCTCCTTCTGTAGGGAATAGCTACACTTTCACTCAGTGTCTAGCCCTAGCAAGTGTTAATGCACAGAGGGTGAATACAGGTAGCAAGAGGGTATACCTTGGGCAGAATAAGGGGGATTAGGGCATCAGGGAGCATCACGAGGGTGTCAAGATTGTTTCAGAGGTGAAACCAAGCATCAGTTAAGAAGGGCACTGTGGCAAACCAAGTTTCTCACTCACTCCTTCCTTGGGTGTCTAGCAAGTGAAATCCCAACCTAAGGTCTCTAGCAGTACACCAACCACTAGGGAAAACTCCATGGCTACCAATGGTTCATGAATCCAGTGCGTTCCCACCACCAAAGTGGTACTAAAAGAATTATTCTCTGTAATGCCCAGACTTTCAATGCCAAAGTTTCTCAAACCTCTTCTTGATGGCTTTTTATAAACCTAGAGCCTTCAGGCAACCTACTTTGGAAAATTGCTTACTAGATTGTCCACAGAATTTATACACTACCCTCCTGGAATTAGGAATAAAGAAAAGTAATTTTTACTAGTATTTTCACCTACTAGATGCTAACTTGCATGAACTAACTATAAAAGGGTGCTCTTACTTGGCTCTTGGGGCATTAAAGATGAGCATGACATTATCACAGGATAGGGTAACCTAATCATTGCTTCCCTAATTTAATATGAGAAAACTGAGGCCCAGATAGCTGAAGTGCTGTGTCCAAAGTCACATGGTTCAAAGCTGGTTGCTGACTCCTTGTTGAGTACTCTTTATTTAATTAGTAGCAGAAGATTTTTTGAGTATTTACTAAGTTCCAGGTACTTGTGGTAAGTATTCTGCATGAATCACCTCATATAAACCCCATAAAATCCTGTAAAAAGGTGTATAATTATCCTCACTTTACAAATAAGGAAAATGAGGCTGTGTAGATACAACTGAATCACAGCTGGGGTGGAAAAAGCTTTCTTTATCTCTGAAAGTGCCAGAGGTCTGCTTTTAGACTCTTGGTCAAGATAGGGGCAGCGAGATTTAAGTTTTTTTTGTTTTGTTTTGTGGTTTTTTTTTTTTTTTTTTTTTTTTTTTCTGGTTAGAAACTGTCCTGACAACCCACCTAATAAGTTACTTTACTGCAGGTTTGCAACTGCCTTAACTGGTTTGCCTAGCTTGTTTATGACCAAAGAGATTCAGGAGCACCCTTGCATTGAAAGCTTCTCTGAACTCTCCCCAAGCCAAGATTGGGCACACAGATCCTGATGTTCAAGCCAATGACTCAGCCTGGCCCTATGTGCTGAAAGGAAGAAAGGGCTCTGGGTTGTTGGAATGTCTCTCTGACTCCTGATGTTGCCCACATTTACTTTATCTTACTGCACCATATCCTTTTTCTCTTTAAACAAAAGCTTCACATGTGTATTGTTGGGGGCTCAGAAAGCAATACCCCAAACTGAGGGCCTCAGAAGAAAAGGTTTTTCTCTGACCTTCTGCTGCCCTCTTGTCTCTCAGTCCCATTTTACCCTGAGGCTAGTCATACAAACTAGCATCCCTCTTCCCCAAGGCATGTCATACAAACCAGAATCCCTTTGCCACAAAGCCAGCCATAAAACCTGAAAATACTATTATAACTTTTCCTCTGCTTTGTTTTGTGTAGAAACCGGCCATAGAGAAACTCTCTGACCTACCTTGTTTGACTGTAGGTCCTAAGACCCCCCATTCCAGAGAGGGTTCTGCCCCATACCCAGAAGGAAGGAAGGCTACTTAGAGATGCCAAGAAGAATCTAGACAGAAAGGCCTTCCTGGATTTACCCACTCAGTCTATTAGCACTAGATCAAACTCTATTTGTCCAACCATGTTTCTACATTCCTGTCCATCCTTTGTTGAACCTAAGCATAAAAATGGACAATTTCCTCAGTATCTTTGGGTCTTTGTTCTGAAGGCTTCCATGTGTACACATTGAGTAAATTAGTAAGGCTTTTCTCCAATTAATCTGCCTTTTGCAAGTTGATTTTTCAGCAAACCTTCAGAGGACAAAATGGAAAGCTCTCCCTTGGCACCTACAGTACACTCTGTGGTATCTAGTGAGTCCTTTCTAATACTTGAACTGTATAAGCCCTATACTGTCTTTCAGGGGTGAAGTTCCCTCCCGAAGATCACACAGCTTCTAAATCGCTGTGCCTAGGGTGGAGGGCAGCAACCTGACTCTAGATTTCATGGCTATTGTTTCTGATTGTGAATTCTGTAGCCCATTAGGATACCTGAGGGAGACAGTAACAATGTGTACTCTAGAAAAGTCTGCATCAGAATAAGAGGTGCCATTATATAATTCATCCACCCAAAGCAGTGCCTTTTTCCAATTCTCACTGTTTTAGTTACCTTTTGTCATATGACAAATTTAGTGGCTTAAAACATCAACAATTATCTGTCTTTACTAAGCTCACAACTCTGCAGGTTGGCAATTGGACAGGGCTCAGCTGGGCAGTTCTTCTAGTCTCAGCTGAGCTCACTCACACAACTGCAGTCAAATGCTTGGTTAGCTAGGACTTGGTGGTCTAGTGTGGCCTCAGCTGGGATGGCTTCTCTGTCCCATGTGATCTGTCATCTGTCATCTTCCAGCAATCTAGCCCTGGCTTAATCTCAGCAATCTAGCCCTGGCTTAATCTCATGAGGGCTGCACAATATTCCAAGACAAAGACAACAGAAGTATGCAGGGCCTCTTAAGGACTAGGCTTAGAGCAGGCACATCATCAATGTTCCTGCATTCCACTGGCCAAAGCAAGGCAAATGGCTACCCCAGATTCAAGGGGAAGAGAAGTAGACTCCAACTATTGAAAGGAGGAGCCAAAAAGTCACAGTGCAAGAAACATGGACAAAGCCAAAGATGAAGAAATGGGGCCACTTTTGTAAATAATCTATAATCCTCACAAAGGCACAGTGTGTACTAGCAGGAGCACTGAGCTAGATGTAATCTTTTTTTTCTCTTTGAAAAATGATGAACTATCTGAATGAAACTGTATATCAGATCTGCTATGCAGTACTTTCATCTCAGGAGGTAGATTACAGAGCCAATTCCCTGACTGACCCAGACTTACTCCCTTTGGCAACTGTGATTATAGTCAATTGAATAAACTACAAATTTGCATACCACAAATTCAGTAAATAACCAAATGGAAAATAAAGTTCAATATTTGAAAAATTAATATTTTAATCGCTGTATAATATAAAGTGATTCTTTTTACAAAAGGAAATGAATTAGGTTTGATCAGATTGGAAAGATTTTTGAGGGCCATCATTACTCAAACAAACTCAGCAAACGCCAGCTCTTTTCCTCACAAAGAACAGTCATATTACCAACTCTGACTTGGGATGAGCCAGTTATAGGATCAGCTACAGAAATTAAGTCCCTTGGTAATAATTTTCTAAAATGTTACATGTACCAAACAATTAAAACTAGGCAATAACACAATTCTAATGTGAAAGATTTCTAAACTATAAAATTCAATTTGTTTCCCAATCTCTAGCATTTTACTTTAGAGGACATTATGGTGAAGATTTCAGTTCAAAATGCCAGACAGACAATACATATTCATTTTTTTCTCCCATGAGATATTATTTTAAATGACAATAAAGAAGAAAATGGAATCAGAACTGATACGGACAGAGAGAACAGAAAGAGGATGTGTCAGCAGCTCAGAAAGGGAGTAATGGGATGATGAAAAGCTGATGGAGCTGCAGGTCCTGGAGAAGCTGTGACTTTGACTTTGTTTCCTAAATTTCTCATTTCGTGACTCACATAGAAATTAACTTTTTTTGATGCAGGGTCTCACTCTGTCTTTCAGGCTAGAGTGCAGTGGTACGATCGTAATTCACTGTAGCCTCAAACTCCTGGGCTCAAGGGATCCTCCCGCCTCAGCCTCCTGAGTAGCTACTACAGGCGCACACTACCAAACCTGGCTAATTTTTAATTTGTTGTAGAGATGAGGTCTCACTATGTTGCCCAGGCTGATCTCAAACTCCTGGGCTCAAGAAAACCTTGGCCTCCCAAAGCACTGAGATTAAAGGTGTGAGCCACTGCATCCAGCAAAAATTAGTATTATTATGCCTCACTGAAAGAACAGAGGGAATGCTTGAGGCTGGTCGCCCATGTCCTGGGCCTGTAGCTGCCCTGACAACACCTGAGAGGCACTGATTTCTCAGCACCTCTAGGACTTGGTGGCTCTCAGCCAGGGGCAATTTTGTCCCCCTGTGTACATTTGGCAATATGTGGAGACATGTGTGGTCATCATAACTGGGGGTGGGGGATTCTATTGGCATCGAATGAGAAGCCAGAAATCCTGTTACATACCTTACAATGCACAGGACTGCACCTAACAACACCAGAATTATCTGGCCCCAAATGCCAATAATGCTAAGGCCAAGAAACTCTGTTGTGGTCCAACTCCTCAGTGGCCCATCATTGAGTCTCTCCGCACAGTCCAGGAAGCTCAAATATCACCAGAGGGATCTACAATAGATGGGGTAGTTGGTCTAATTTGAAGAATGTCTACAAGCTTGAGACTTAAAAATGCCAAATACAAAATTGAGTAGCATTTGCATGCATAAAAAATAGAAGGAATACTTACACACCTGTGTATTAAATAACTTATCCGACCCATTCCCTCATGCAGAAGTGCCCACAGTCAGTAATTTCCAGGGCAAGAAATTAGGACATTCTCCTCTAAAGAAATGGAACAGATCATCTGAGAAGACCTACAGTAGGAAGGGAAAATTATTGGTGGGCCAGATAAAGTTCTCCATATTCTCGCATTTAGAAGTCCACGGTGAAACAGCGTGCTCTTCACCTGCTAAACCTAGTCTTAAGCCGCAGTCAACATACTTATTCATTTCACAGATCCTCCCAGGAGTAACCTGTTACTTCACTTTGAAGAGTAGTTTAGGGCAATAATCTTTTAACTTTAAGGCTCATATGAATCTCCTGGGAACCTTGTTAAAATGTAGATTCTACTTCAGTAGGTCTGAGGTGGGGCCTGAGAGTCTGCATTTTAGAGCTTCAGGGAATGCTGTTATTCCCAGCACATAGATTATTCTTTGAATAACAAAGGTTTGAAGGGGTTGGCAAATTACTGGTGAGCCAAATCCAGCCTGATCCTGTTTTTATAAATAAAGTTTTATTGGCACACAGTCACACTCATTTGTTTCCATATTGTCCATGGCTGCTTTTATGCTATAAGGCAGAGTTCAGTCATTGTGACAGAGACAGTATATCCTTAAAATACAATAATTTCAAGTGCCCAATTCCAGTGCAGTAATGCCAAACTTTCAATCTTAAGGACTACTTTCCATGAATACAACAATTACCCAAATAATTTGAATAATGCAGTTGGATTACATTTTCTGTGAAAGGCCAGATGACAAATTATTTTTGGCTTTCTGTGCCACAGGCTTGTCAGCATTCCCTTCAATGTTACAACTGCCTGAAAGTGAAATTGAGTTATTCAGCTTAGATACATTCCAATCCCAAAGAGTTTGAAAATTTAGATTCTATGTTTTCAGCATTCATTCAAAATTATTTTTTAAAAGATATATTACATATGAGTCTAATACAAAAAAATTAAACATAGTATAGGAAAGTTTTATATATTATTGTACAACAAATAATATTTTTCAAGAATAGATAAAAGAAAACAGGTTGGATTCATTTAAAATACTTTCCTCTTTGGCACATTTTAATTTGTATTTTGGGTGAGGGAAACATGATAGAAATAAAAATAAACCCAATGGAGATTACATTAAGAGTTTATAGCTTTGACAAAGCATCAAACAAAATTGTTTTTTGTCCTCACAGAATTTTATTGAATTGGTAGAACTTTTCTTGTCACACAGATATTAAAAGACCATGAAATACCAGCTTTTGCTCAGAAGTCTATTATACATTTTTAAAAATCCACACCCATTATCTTACTTAATTAGAAAATATATTAGTAACAGCAATAACTTCCTAAATATATTGACTAAAGAAAAGGTAATTCATTTGGATGCATCAACATATATATTTATGAATCTAGTTTCATATCAATTAAAATCTAAGTGAAAGAATCTAGGCGCTTGATATTTGAGAACATAAGACATGAAATTTGTTATAGATAAGACAAAATAACAAGAAAATCAGAAAAAATTCTCTGTAGTATGTTTATTTTCAAATTGCATTTTAGTTAACTGGCAGAAACTGTCCATAATGTATTAAAATAATGTTAAAAATTTTAAGTTATATACCCAGTAATGGGATGGCTGGGTCATATGGTACATCTAGTTCTAGATCCTTGAGGAATCGCCATACTGTTTTCCATAATGGTTGAACTAGTTTACAATCCCACCAACAGTGTAAAAGTGTTCCTATTTCTCCACATCCTCTCCAGCACCTGTTGTTTCCTGACTTTTTAATGATTGCCATTCTAACTGGTGTGAGATGGTATCTCATTGTGGTTTTGATTTGCATTTCTCTGATGGCCAGTGATGATGAGCATTTTTTCATGTGTCTGTTGGCTGTATGAATGTCTTCTTTTGAGAAATGTCTGTTCATATCCTTTGCCCACTTTTTGATGGGGTTGTTTGTTTTTTTCTTGTAAATTTGTTTGAGTTCTTTGTAGGTTCAAAGGATTATAAATCATGCTGCTATAAAAACACATGCACACGTATGTTTATTGCGGCACTATACACAATAGCAAAGACTTGGAATCAACCCAAATGTCCATCAGTGACAGACTGGATTAAGAACATGTGGCACATATACACCATGGAATACTATGCAGCCATAAAAAAGGATGAGTTTGTGTCCTTTGTAGGGACATGGATGCAGCTGGAAACCATCATTCTTAGCAAACTATCACAAGAACAGAAAACCAAACACCGCATGTTCTCACTCATAGGTGGGAACTGAACAATGAGATCACTTGGACTCGGGAAGGGGAACATCACACACCGGGACCTATCATGGTGAGGGGGGATGGGGGAGGGATTGCATTGGGAGTTATACCTGATGTAAATGACGAGTTGATGGGTGCTGACGAGTTGATGGGTACAGCACACCAACATGGCACAAGTATGCATATGTAACAAACCTGCACGTTATGCACATGTACCCTAGAACTTAAAGTATAATAATAATAACTAAAAAAAAAAATTTTAAGTTATCCTTGAAAACAATTAATAAACAAGTCAAATGTGTCAATTCGTCAAGCTCAAGAAATGCCTTTTGATATTGTAAAGCCCACAAAGAAGGGCAGAAGCTATGGTTTGAACGAAGAATTAGGTAAAGAACTAATTATTACATGATAATTTACTGGTAATGGGCAGCCTTCAGTGATTTGATTAATTTTAGTCGTAATCTACTGACAATAAGAGCATATTTTAGAGTGCATGTTGGCAAATGATGTTATGACTAAATTAAGTTCCTTGGAAAAAGGTTACATAACTTGAACTACACATCATTATCAAGCTAAAAAGATGAAGTTAGCTAGACTGGAGTTGCAGCCTAGGCTCAATACTTAAAAGATAGGTGTTTGTTACCTCTTTCTGTCTACAATGGAGTAAAGAAGATAGGGTTTCACCAGAGAGACCTGGGAGAGGGAAAGAAGTACAGTGCTTTATTTCAAAGCCATGGCGCACAGATTCTTAAGTCTTCCTTATATTTGTTGACACAGCCTACTCATGGTGGTTTATACACGCATGCGTCATTTCATCCTCTCAAGAGGTGAGATGGTGTAAGCTACACCAGGATTCAAACACAGTATCCTCCTCTTATGGCAACTGATCCTGCTCTAACCCAAAGGCTCATCCCCGCTCTAAGAGGGATTATACTCAGATTCATACACATAGGATTCATGTAAACCCAACCCAACACTCAGGGATTCCAGTTGCCCTCTTTGCTAGAAAGGCCTTGGCTTGACTTCCATTTAGTCCCAGAGACCCAGTCCCCTCACCTTAGACACCCAAAGCAGAGTCAGGTGGGCTCTCTCCCTGAGCATATCTTTAAAAAATGAATCCTCTATAGAGGTAACTAAGAGTTCAACAAAAAGAGGAAGCAGTAAGCAAACAAAATGTTGGGCCTGGTTGAGAAGTGGTTAAGGAGGTGACCCCAGTAAAGAGCAGTTTCTTCATCCTGAGGCTGGCTCCCTAGTGCCACAGCCTGGCTGTTCCATCCTTTGTGAGGGGACTTGAGCCTGGTTCTTTATACCAAAGACTTCCTCTTAGTAACCATCCTGGCACCATATGCCACTAAAGGCTGAGGTTTCACTCCTGCTGGTTTAACCGATCAGGCATGCTGCTATGAAGAGCCCCAAAGCCTTGTCAGATCCTGGATTCCCTCTGTTCACAGGGAATTCTTACAGTCCTATTACATCTGATTGTCAATGCCTGACTCTGGTGGCTTGATCACACTTGTCTGATATAGTTGGCCAGTGAAACAACTCTATTTGCTTCCAGAGCCCAAGGATACTTATATCTTCTCTCAATTTCCCCACCCAGAATGGAGGCATCCAATTCTAGGTGGTATTCCAATTTCCCCAGGCTGCCCCAACCTTGCTACCATAAATAAGCCTTTGAAGGTAAAATAGTGACTGTGACCCATACTCAGAAATAAATATCACATAGCAATACACTTCACACATGCACATATATAAAACATTCATAGCATAGTTCATCAAACTTTAGATACTATTGCTTGTGAGACCCATCTTGACTTTAGAGGAGATGTCAACATGGGGAAAATGCCAATATTAATTAACATCAATTATTCTAATAATATAATATATAACTACTGTTAATTAATAAAAGTTAATATTAATGAAATATGATAAATGAAAGTTTCATGAAACAATATTTATATAAGGCATTCCACTACATAAAAGGTACTGATATCTTCTGTCCTATTCTATCTCATTATTTAAAAATGAAATGCTACGTATGACCAGCAAAATTGATTGACTTACCCACTACATGGTTTGAAGCTGTAAGTTGAAAATACAGGTCACTTATGCCTTACAGAGCCACACAGGTTTCCCATCACTCTTCTGATGAACTCCCAACTCAAACTATGACCTACATGGCCCTGAATGATCTGGCTCCTGTACCCTCCCAAATTTGCCCCAGCTACCTTTCTGCTCACCTGTGCAGCTCCTGCCATACTGCTCTTCTTAACATCCCTTGAACACACCAAGCACATCATCCACCTCATGTTGTTGCCTCTGGAAACACCCTTTCCCAGTTCTTCTTAGGACCAGTTGCCCCTCTCCATCTATCCACTCTGGGGTCAGCTTCTCATTCCCCTGACATCCTTCAATTACCTTGTATCACATCACTTACTTCCTTATTGGGAGATAATTTAGATGTTTGTGCATGATTTCTGAGTCAAGAGCACTGATAGCTTTGAACAAGGATGTTTGAATAGCAAATGGCCTTGGAAGCTAGAGATAGTATAGTCCTGGGTCACAGATTTGTTTCCTGACCAGGATAGAGAAGGCGGAGATTCCTCCCTTTACATTCTCCCTCCAATCCCCAGAGAAGATCTGCTTATATTCCAAGTTAATAAAGAGATCTCTCTCTGGAGGGGAAGATGGGCAAGTTTGCTAGCAGACCCCATATACAACTGGGAGTTTCCTAAGCTCAGTGTTTCTCAGCTCTGACACAAACCCACTATGTGCACGGCATCTACCCAGGCCCCCATCCACATCGCCCTGTGGAACTTAGGGGGCAAAAGGAACTGATGTGAACATGCTGTGCCTTGAGTAACAGATGGTGTCAATCCATCTGGGTTCACAGTTTTCTCACTGATTGAATTTATACAAGTGTGAAGAGTGAGCCTAGCAGATATGCTGCTTCTTAGGGTCTGTCTGATGCTTCTTTATAGCATTAACCACACCTGGATTTACTTAGTCGGTTCCTGCTTGTCACTAAACTCCCCCAACTTGTAAGCCTCATGAGGACAGAGATCAGGTAATGATAAAATCTTAATTAACATAAATGTGCAGACACTCTTAGACTTACAATGAGGTTAGATCCCAATAAATGCATTGTAAGTTGTAAATATCTTAAGTCAAAAATGCCTTCAGTACATCTAACCTACTGAACATCATAGCTTAGCTTAGCCTACTTTAAATGTGCTCACAACACTTACATTAGCCTACAGTTAGGCAACATCATCTAACATAAAGCTTATTTTATTGTAAGGTGTTGAATATATCATGTAATTTATGGAATATTGTACTGAAAGTAAAAATAAAATGATTGTGTGGGTAATTGAATGCACATCACTTTCCCACCACAGTAAAGTCAAAAAGTCCTAAGTCAAAATATCATAAGTTGGGGACCATCTGTATACTTCTACTCACTAGGTTTATAATTTATAAATGAGACAATTCACTTCTTTATCAGGTATGACTCTGCTATGAAAACTCCTAGCCATCTAATAAGTGAGCAAAAGGTATACTTTTACAAAAATTTGTTCTCCAGGACATACATTGCTGGATACATTTGTTATCTCAAGCCAAGTCTCCTTATATTTAAAGTGTCAAAACAATAAACTCAATTAGCTGACATTTTTGATGAGTAGATCTAGCTTAGCCATGATTATGGAATAGTTTCTAAATTTAAAAAATGTATTCTGCTGCCTTAGAAAGTATACAGAGAAAAGTGAATCTTGTTTGATAACTGAATCTACCTTTGCCTCGGGGTCACTGTCATGAATATTAAATCTGATTACTTTGTACCGAAGTTCTCTGTTGGTACTTAGGCTGCAAATTAAAAATTTTAATAAACTCCTAACAAGGATTTTTTTCAAAGTTTTAGTTATTCTTTCCAGGTACAGTTTATTAAGTTGGGAACATTTCTGTTTTCCTTGTCTTCTGGCTGGTCACATTTTACAGTATCGCTTTTAAAAGCCTTCTGAATTAAATAAACAACATAACCACATGCTAAACCATGGCATTAAGAAAGCATATGCGGATTATCACCTGCCCCTTTAGAACACTGGTGAAATGAATTCCTAACTGTTCTATGGATGATGCTACCTACCTGGAGTCCCAGTTTAATTTTAAAAAGCAAAATGTCTGTTTCTCAATGGATCTATTTGTGTTTACACGATTTCAAGCAAAATATAATAATAAAGTTTGCAGAAGTTTTCCTCAAGCAAGGAGCAGCGATTCGGTCATGTGTTTTACTACAAGCATCTGCTGGGGGTGCTTTGCATTCAGGATGTAGACCGCCGGGGTTTAGAGACTCGCGTTTTTACTCTCCTGCACCAGAGGGAAATATTAGATAGGAGAGCTCAGCCTGGGGAGTTCCAGTTTTCAATTGCCCTTACCTTGCTGCGTGGCCTTGAAGAAGTCCCCTGTCCTCTTTTTGCCTCATTTCCCTCATTTGTAAAATGAGAAGAACAGTACCTGGCAGTGTGAATTAAGTAATCAATCATTTTAAATGGCTGAGATAAAAGTGCTTTAGACTCAAAAGTCATTTTATAGGATGTAAACTGCTATCTTCCAAATACTCCATATGTGCTGACTTTATTAAGCTAGAAAAACACCAGTGGTTCCACAGCAAATTATACTAAATGCTTTATAAATTCCAGAGGCAAATGCTGATAAAGGTTCTATAAACAGTGTTTACAATGACAGCCACGCACAGAGCTGCAAAGTAACATGATGTGGCAGGTTTTCAGAAATAGGATTATTACTGAAATAATCCTTAGTTCCTAAACCATGTAGAAAAAGAAATCAACCACAGCCATACTTCCAGAACTTCGGATCATCTTCCATGACATTTGAATGGAAGATAACTACCAGGAACATTGCCAATAGATTTTCATTGTTCAGTGATAAAAATAGTCACCAGAGAGCCAAGGAAAGCACTGAAACCATAGACAATAAAAGCCCTTGGGTTTTACATTCATTTAAGTCTGGAGAATCAATGCATTTTACAGTGGTAGTCTCATTTCTTGCCACATTCCTGAGGAAGTTTAAAGAAACTTAAGGTTTGGAGATGGGCTGCTATTCCCAAGTCTGTCCTCTTGCCACTAAGTTTGGGGACAGCCTGCCTCAAGCATTATGTCACTGGAACTTGCAGGCAAGAATGATACTTGCGATGCTACTTGGGGGCAGATCCAGCCTGTGGAGAGAAACTATCTTCCCATATGGGAGCGTGTAGCAACATAAGGCAATGGTTCTCAAAGTTGGCTACACACGGGAACCACCTGGGTAGTTTTTAAACATCCTGGTGTCCAGGGCCTCCTCTATACTAATTACATCAGAATCCCTGGGGGTGGGTCCAGGCATTAGAACTTTCTAAAACTTTCCAGATAATTACAACATGCAGCTGCATATGAGAACGAGTACTATAATGCATTCTGAAAAATATTGCCTGCATGCAAGACACCTCTTTTCCACAGTGGCATTACTAATCTAGACCAAGGGTTGGCAGCCTTTATCTGTAAAGGGACAGACAGTAAATACTTTTGGCTTTTCAGGCCAGCCGGTCTCTGTGGCAACTATTCAACTCTGTCTTTGCAGCATGAAAGTAGTCACAGACAATGTGTCAATGAAGGGACAAGGGACACAGTTTGGGCTTTGGGGAAACATATCAATATTTGGAAAGCTAACTGAACAGAATTGTGTTCTCATCCCAAGCAACTCTGATTTTTCCAAAAAAGATAATCAAAAGAGACGAAAAACTTATACCTTTCAAGTTGTCTGTCATTTCATCTAAAAATTCTTCATGTTTTCCCCTATGTTCTTTTTTTTTATTTTTTTCAATTTTTATGGATACATAAAGCTGTGCATTTATAATGATCAAATCTGGGTAATTAAAATATTTTTCACCTGCAACATTTATCATTTCTCTGTGTTGGGAACGTTCCAAATCTTTTCTTTTAGCTATTTGCAAATATGCAATAAATTGTTGTTAACTATAGACACCCTATTGCGCTATCAAACACTGGAACTTATTCATTCTACCTTAACTGTATTTTTGTATCCACTAACTAACTTGTCTTCATCTCCATCTCCTACCCTTCCCAGCCTCTGGTAACCACCATTCTACTCTCTACCTCCATGAGGTCAATTTTCTTAGCTTCCACATATGTTTTGCTTGTTTGCTTGTTTGTTTGTTTTGAGACAGAGTCTTGCTCTGTCACCTAGGCTGGAGTGTAGTAGCAGGATCATGGCTCATTGTAGCCTTGACTTCCTGAGTCAAGCAATCCTCCAATCTCAGCCTCCCAAGTAGCTGGGACTACAGGCATGCGTCACCACACTTGGCTAATTTTTCGTTTTTTGTATAGACAGCGTCTCACTGTGTTGCCTAGCCTGGTCTTGAGCTTCTGAATTCAAGCAATCCTCCCATCTTAGCCCCCCAAAGTGCTGGGATTATAGGTGTGAGCTGCCTCAGCTGGTCAGCTCCCACATGCGAATGAGAAAATGTATTATTTGTCTTTCTGTATCTAGCTTATTTCACTTAACATAATGTCCTACAATTCCATTTGCATTGCTGCAAATGACAAGATTTCATTCTTTTTATATGGCTGAATAATACTCCATTGAGTATATAGATTACATTTACTTTATCCATTCATCCATTGATGGGCACTTAGGTTGATCCATATCTTGACTATTGTGAGTAGTGCTGCAATAAACATGGGAGTGCAGATATCTCCTTGATATACTGATTTCCTTTCCTTTAAATAAATACCCAGCAGTGGGATTGTTGGATCATATGGTAGTTCTATTTTTATCTTATTGAGGAAACTCCATCCTGTTTTCCACAGTGACTGTACATTCCCACCAACAGCATTTTAGTGTTCCCTTTTCTCCACATTCTCTCTAGCATTTGTTATTTTCCATCTTTTGATAATAGCCATTCTAACTGGGGTGAGATGATATCTCATTGTGTTTTTGATTTGCATTTCCTTGATAATAAGTGATGCTGAGCATTTTTTCATATACTCGTTGGCCACTTGTATGTCTTCTTTTGAGAAATGTCTATTCAGATCTTTTATTCAGTTTTTAATCAGATTATTTGGAATGTTTTTGCTATTTAGTTGTTTGTCTTCCTTGTATATTCCAGTTATTAATCCCTTGCTAGGTGAATAATTTGCAAATATTTTCTCCCATTCCGTGGGCTGTCTCTTTGTTGATTGCTTCCTTTGCTGTGCAGAAGCTTTTTAGCTTGATGTAATCCCATTTGTCAATTTTTACATTGGCTGCCTGCACTTTTGAGGCCTTATTCAAAAAATCTTTGCCCAGACCAATGTTTGGAGGCATTTCCTGAATGTTTTCTTCTAGTAGTTTTATAGTTTTAGGTCTTAAATTTAAGTCTTTAATTCATTTTGATTTTTGTATATGGTGAGAGATAGAGGGTCTAGTTTCACTCTTCTGCATATGAATATCCAGTTTCCCCATGACCATTTATTGAAGAGACTATCCTTTATTCTGTTTTTATCAGAGCAAAACAGAATAAAGAAAATCTGTTTCTTAATACTGATAAGACTGCATACATGTCTTTGCCATTTACTTGAAATCCAATTTATGCAGCCGTCAGAGACCTTAAAATTCAAATGGCTTCAGCATTCAGATCTTAAAATGGCAATAGGAAGTTCATTAATTCTGAACTAAACATTTTTCACTGGATATAAATTTTAACGATTTTACTAACACTAAAAATGCTAAATTGTACATGCCATTTTCAATAATGATCACCATAATTGTAAAAGATTTTTGCTTCTAAACCAGAAAGTGTGATCAGTGCATCCTAACTGCTATGTGCCTGGCTTTAAACCAACCTTTGTAATGTAAAAGACAAGAACGCCATAGAACTCTGAGCTTTAAAAAAAAAAAAAAACAAACAAACTATATTTTTTTCTTTTTTTTAATGGTACTCTTTGTAATGCTAAAAGCAAGCACACCTAGTAGTGGATTTACCTGGATACCCTTGTGATGTAATACATTTCAGAAGTGAATGTAAAATAATAAGAAAAGGGAAATGTGAAAAGTATCAACAAAACTGGTCATGTTTGATACAAAATAAATAATATCAGCAAGTTTTCAGCTGAATTTAATAAAAGCTATGATGGTTATATCTTCATACACACATGGTTGAGAATATTTTTAATTTTACATTTCCTTTGAGAATTTAGATCATACAGTTACCATCTAAGCTGTTGCTTTTTAAAAAATCTGGAAATGGACTGGGCGCGGCAGCTCACGCCTATAATCCCAGTACTTTGGGAGGCAAAGGCGGGTGGAACACCTGAGATCAGGAGTTCAAGACCAGTCTGCTCAACATGGTGAAACCTAGTCTCTACTAAAAAAAATATGAAACTTAGCTGGGCATGGTGGCGTGCGCCTGTAATCCCAGCTACTCGGGAGGCTGAGGCAGGAGAATAGCTTGAACCCAGGAGGTTGAGGTTGCGATGAGCTGAGATTGTGCCACTGAACTCCAACCTGGGCAACAGAGCGAGACTCTGTCTCAAAAAAAAAAAAAAAAATCTGGAAATGGACATACATTATAACAATTCACCCAGTTTATTAAATAATACCTAAGAGGTGTCATTTGAGGTCTATGCTTACATTCAATAATATCTTTATCTCAGGTTAGCCTCTTGGCTAAAGAGAGGGGTTTCTCACCATCAGCATAACTGATATTTTAGGCCAGATAATTCTTTATTATGGGACTGTGCAGTGCAATGTAAGACATTTAGTAGCATGCTTGGCCTTTGCCCACTAGATGCCGGTTGCATAACCCCTACCCCCAGTTGAGAACCACAACCAAAAATGTCTGCAGACATTGCCAAATATTTCCTGAGGGACAGAAATCAACCCCAGTTGAGAACCACTCCTTTAGATTTAGGTCCTCCACAGGCACAAATCTTTGGCTGAATCTTGCATAAGTATTAAGCTCCCATGACAACATTTTGTTTGCTGCTGCATAATTCTCATGCTCATCTGTTCATTTTGCAGTCTGCTCTGTGCCTTGCTCTAGCCTCTGGTAATGAGGTCATTGATGTGTCTTGCCTACTTTATCCTTGAAAATCTGCAGATATTTTTTCATCCACGTTTCTCTTTCTTATTCTCAGGCACCTACACACCCACTAACGTCACCAGGGGGCTTTCCCAGGCTGCCTCTGCTCTTTGCTATGTCTCTTCCTGCAAACCCACCAAATTCAATATGTGAGATTATATGAGACTGACACAGAAATGTATCCTTTAATTCACATTTGGACACATACTGCAGTACAAGTAGTTAATGAATAATTATTACTACACTAATCTCAAGAGAACAAAATGGAAGATTAATGCAATACTATTTTTACAGAAAAAAAATTTGGAATTTTGAAATGGGGTTTCCAGATTTCTGTTTGAAAGGAAAATGAAATTCATTTTAATAGTCTTTAGCCAAATTTTCTGGCAAGCAAACTCAAAACTTAATCACACAAGACATTAAATAGTATATTAGTCACTTGGCACAAGTTAAATTTATAACTGTTAAATCTAGAAAGCCATAATCAGAAAAACTACTGAATTTCTAAAGTATAAGTAGTAACACCATCTAATAAATATGACATGCAAAATGGTAGCTATAGAAATTGCTGATCCATGGTGTTTACTCAAATGCCTGCACATTAAAGATAAAGCATTTTTTTTCTTTCTTTAAGAATGCATTAATTGTGGCACATTTATGTTTCTTTAGGCAACCCAGCAGCTGTGGTTCCAAACATGAGCCTTTGAGAAATACATTTAAATGAATATTTATAAACTTTTCTCTAGCAATTATATTTAGCAACTGTAGCAGATGCCTCCACTTTCACAGTGTTAGCTGTGTCACTAATGAGAGTCCCTCTTTCATCATGCTGTCCTCTAGTCACTTGTCTCTTAAGTGGACTACTGACACATTCAGGAGGGAGAAAGAGACACACAGGTCTAACTGGTCTATTACCAAGTTAAAAAAAAAGTCATAAAAACATACATAAACCATAAGCACTCAATGTTCATAACCTCAGATTTTCAGAAAGCAACTACAGGCTCATTTGAAATTGAGATTTTTATGTTCTGAGCATCTCAATGGGATATTATTTCAATTACCACTGAATAATTTTTATGCATCCTTTAAAGCACAATTGCTCAGTATAGGGTCCATGACCACCAGACCACCTGCACAGAATCCTCAGTCTGACTCCTAAAATCGATTTTGTAAATAAGTTTCAGCTCTGGATCTCCAGGTGATTCTCAGGAACCCTAAAGTTTGCAAGCCACAGCTTTCAGACAATTTAGGCCCACTTCCTTCAGGAAGCCCGCTTCGTAACTCCAAACTGGCTTGAATGCCCATCTTTGTGTTTCTGAGTTACCCTGAGTTCTCTTATATCACTGCCCTTATTACCTATAGTGAAACTGACTCAGTTGTTTCCTCTCTCTTCACTCTGAACTACTTTTAAAAAGTGTCTTAGATTTACACATTTCTCCATGCCTAATTGATAGAAGTAATCAGCAATTAGTTGATTGAACAAACACTTTCAGTTTTCTCATAATGAGCACTATATAAGCTTTAATGTCTTGTGTTTTGCCCTAAATTCCAGAAATATTTGCCAAATTTGAAACCTGGAACAGTATTAACATCACTTACCGATAAAAATGTTTATAGACAACTTTTATTCCTTGGTCACAATGTCCATTTTCTAGCTTAATAAATTTACATTACATTATACACATAACATTAAATTTTAGAGAAGTTACATTTTAACTCTTGAAGACTGGGAAATTTTAGAAAAATTCATGGGGGGTAGGGCAGTCAGCTCCATTGAGAGGAAAAAAGAGAAATTAAAAATAGTGGAAAGCACAAGTCAGGTACTAGATTTATACAATAAAAATGAAACTATTCACTCCCAAAGAAATTTAAAGAAGCTGGTCATTAAGATGAATGAAATGGGGAAAAGAACTCACAAAGGCTTACCCTTTCAAAGGGTTAGAGTTTTCCAACTTTCTGGATATTTACATTACAAAAAGAAAATGATCTCTAAAACTTTGATCTTGAGCTCCCTCTCAAAATTTCTTCTTCTCAATTCAAAGTTTTGGTAGATTTATCCATTCGCTTGTCCCTCCTATCTGTTGATTCAGAGCAAGTCCCAACCCCTTGAAAGTTGATTCTTCCACCAGTTTTCCAGATCTCATCTCCTTGAGAGCGAGCCTCATCAATTATCCACTTTTCCACTGTGACCATCAGCCTTTTCCTTTCCATTCCCCACTTTGCAAAACAGGTAGTAGGCTAGATCTGGCTTGCAGGCCATAGTTTGCCAACACCTACTGCAATCTCCTCAAGGTGCTATCCCATGGTTCCATCCCTAAATCTACAAACTCAACATTTTGTCACTACTCCTGACTCCAGAGTCCTGACTTGTACCTAGTAATACTAATGACACAAAGATCACTAATGACCACCAAACTTCCTGTGCAGTCTTCATCTTCTCAAGTTTGAAACTTGACCCTCAGTGGTTCCCAGGATGAACTCTAGTGTCTTTCTGATTGTTAATTATTACTTCTCAGTCACTTTTTTGTCCCTTTTTTCTCCACTTCCCTAATGAAATATAAGCACTTTCAGGACCTTGTTTTTCCTTTTTCTTTTGAGACATGGTCTACTGGGTGATCTCCCTCATTCTCCATCCATCACTCCCCCATAGTCTTCCCTGACATCCTCTGCCAAGGCACTGGGCTCCCTCCTTTTGTTCTCCCATTGAGGCATGGATGCATACTCAGTTATCACTGATGGTTTCTTGACCCCAATATTCTACTCTGTAGTGAGGGCAGGGATGGTGTCAATTTGCAGAGGAATCCCACCATAAGAAAACACTTGGTCTCTTAAAAGAAGTCATTTATAATTGTAAGTGGTCTGTAATTAAGCTGATAAAATCAAGGACCTCAGGATGCTGTCTTCCAAAAAGAAAAAAGGAATGCATAAACAAGGGCATTCAGTTTCCAGTAATAAGAAGTTTATTTGTGACAGCCTTCTGTGTGAAAACAACTGAACAAGTGGAAACAAATAAACAAATCATCACCTTAAATCTACAAAGAACAGGAAAGTACAAAAACTAATGGAGCATAGTTGAAAAGGAAGCAAATAGGAATTATATAAATAAAAATATAAAAACTAATTTAAAAACCCAATGGACACGTTTAACAGAAAATCAAGCGGAACTGAAGAAAGAAAGACTTATTGAACTGGAAAATGAAGCAGAAGAAATTATCCAGAGTGTAGCACAGAGATATAACATGTTGGTAAATACAGAAGAGAGGGTAAAAGATATAGAGGCTCCAGTGAGAGTATCTAACCTACATTTACTAAAGAGTATTGAAGAGAGGCAATACTTGAAGACATAAGATCTGATAATATTTTACTCTGATAAAATATATTATTATACAGCTTCAAGAAGTCATAATTACCAAAGAACAAAGAGTATAAATGAAAACACAAAAATTAGAAATGAAACACAAACCTAGAAATGTATATATTTTTAAAGTGTCCAGAGTAAAAAAAAGATATTATCTTGAAAAGAATTATAATGAGACTTAAAACAGACTTCTCAGCAACAACAGAAGTTACAAGACAGTGGAATTATACCCTTAATGAGCTAAGAGAAAATAACTGCCAACCTAGAATAATATAATCAACAAAAATACCTTTTAAGAATAAAAAGCAAAATAAATACATTTTTAAGGCAAATTAAAATAGAAATAGTTGACCACCAACAGAGGCACTTGAAATGAAATTCTAAAGCATATATATAAACCAGGTTAAAAAAAAAGAAGAAAGATGCCAGAAGAAATTCATAAGATGCATGAAGAAAAGAAGTTCAAAGAAAATAGAAAATATATTTGGGTAACTCCAAACCAACACTGACTGTATCAAGCAAAATTCATCTTATCTTGTGAGACAAATTAAAATACACAAAAACAATAACAGCATGTATAGTAATTTTATGGAGTTTAAATATTTTTCTTATTCCATGGGAGGATGAAAATATTAACTTTAGATTTTGATAACTAACAATTCATGTTTGATTTTTTTATGGTAACCACTAAAGGGAGAGAAACCTGCCAAGTCAGATAGCCCTGGAAGTGGATGGCACTTGAGTGTCACACCCATACCCAGTCATCATTCGCAGTAGATGCACAACATAGATGGAAACGTAAAAAGTCCCTGCCTTGGCAGGCCCAGCTTTCCCCTGTGCCCTGCCCCTCGCCACCCCCCCCCCAAAATAAGACAACAATCAAAAAAATAGACAAGGAACATGGAATCATTGAAAGAAACACAAAGCACAAAATAAGATGGTAGATTTAAATCTATGCATGTGAATATCCATAATTACAAAATAGTAAAATAAAAGGTGAAGTTATAAGATAAAGTCAGATTAAAATTTTTAAAATTCCAACTTTATGCTGTTTGTATGAAACATATAAAATTCAAGGCAATAGAAAGAAAGTTCAAGCATACATAAAGCATAAAGAAATCTAAAGAGGAACATCCACCTACCAGCAGAAATAGTGTGGAAAATTTAATCATTGATTTTCTTGCCTGCTGAGCAGATAAAGACTTCTGATAATATTAGGGTACTGCCCTAATTGAAAATAGTTACCCATTATGATCAGCTTCTTAAATTAAGTTAACCTGGCTGCATTGGATTGGTGATAACAAAGCTTCATAAAGCAGTTGCTCCTTTTTTGCTCCATATGAATATATTCTCTATGAATATGAATGCTGTCTTATGCTGGATATACCTCAAGAAAAACTACTGATTTATGACAATGATATTTATTTACTGAAGGGAAGGTGAGAAACTGGGTTGCTGATGGTTTCTGAATTTTATTTTAATGGTTTCCTTTCATTTTCACTGAGAATAGGCTAGAAGGGCAGTGCTCAGAACACAAATGAGTAGAATCCAATCTGTGGGGACCTGTTAGCTTTGCTCCTGCACAAGCACAGATGTCCTCTGTGATACAATCAGCAACTCTCACACCAAGGGGATCACGAAGACTGTGTCAACAGAGCAGAGCAAATCTGTAACACCAGGACACAATGCAACGATGCCCTACCTGAATGCTGATCCAAGGTATCATATAAGAGGACACCATGCTTTGTGCACTGCAAGTGCACCACAGTAATTTGTTTCCAAAATAGATACTCTCAGATATCAGGCTATAGTATCTGCGTGTTCCATTCCTTAATTCATTGAACAAATATTTACTGTGCACCTATGACTAGGAGTTAGGTATACAATGGTTAGCCAAGAAGATGGCCTCTACCATCACTGTGTATGCAGCTTAGTAAATGACCAAATGATCAAATCAGCTTATTTTTATATACCAATTTCTCACTTCATAAACAACATGAATTACTATTAAGTACTGAAAACACAAGTTCAAAGATTTTTAAGTAATTTTGTCACTTACCTAAGAGGCAAGAAACAGTCCATAAGACTTTCAGGTCTTTATTTTTTTAAATCACTATCAGTGGTTTAAATTTTAACCTCTGCACAGTGAAAATGACTTTCTAAGTGTCTCTCAGAGATAATTACATGTAGACAAATTCCACAAAGACAAACAGAACTTGGCTGTGAGCATACAAGGACCTCTGGAGCAAGGGTTGGCAAACTATAGCCCCTGGGCAAAATTCCACAGCGACCTGTTTTGGTAAATAAAGGTGTATTGGAACCCAGCCATGTTCATTTGTTTATATATTGTCAATGGCATATGTCACGCAACAACAACAGAGTTGAGTAGCTGCAACAAGGATTATGTAGCCCGCAAAGCTTGACATATTTACTCCGTAGTCCTTTCTAGAAAAAGTTTACTCTAGAAGAAATCCAGGGAGGGAATATCTCAGCCATAAGTAAAATGTTTCTAGCTTCTACACACAAATGTTGAAATGCCAGGGGAAGAAAAGCCCTTTCAACATTTGGCGCATGCCATGCTGGCTCCCTGGAGTTGGTTGGGCAGTTATTTGGTCAAGATTTTTATTAAAACAAAACATTTATGCTCACATAATTAAGCCATCCCCGTTTTTTTTTTCCTTAGCAAATGCCAATATGGCTCCTGGGCCACCTTCCCTGCCTTGGTAAGCCAGGAACAGGGCACTGCTCTGAAGAGTGCACATTGTTCCCAGTTGTCTCTGGGACAGCCTGTTGCCTTTCTGTGAAAGCCTGGTCTCTGTCATCCACTTCCCTACAGTGTCTGTTGTGGCACGCTTCATCAGGAAGCTCCAAACTGCTGCCAGCACACCCGCTCCTTCAAGAGCTTATTATACTATTCAATTCAAATGCACAAGCCCGGAGCACAGCAGGGAAGAGAAGTCCAAAGTCCACTTCTCCAGAGCCCAGATATACACACAGAAATGAAAAGATAGGCAAGGGGAAGTACATCCTCCTGATCTCTTTGTGTGGTCGCAGTAACAGAATCCAAGTAACCTTTGAAAATTAGCTAATAAGCATCAAAATTCTTTGGTCATAAGGACCCTGAAAAGACAAAAACAAGCTTTCTAAAACTGCATACTGCAGGATCTTCAGGATATAGGATGGTTTCTATGTAAGCTCTGCAATGACCTTGGTGAGAACGTATTTATTTAACTGTCTCAGAGTGAAGAGTGGATCTGTATAGAATACAAGGTGGATGTTAATGAGATGCCAGAGAATTGTGAAATGGGAAGTAAAGCCAGTGAGTTCTTGTATTTCTGTAGCTGCGAACAAAGGGAGCAGGAGCATGCTGGAATATGCTAGGACCTCACAGCTGAGATAATTCTGTCAAGGTTGTGATGTCCCTGAAAATCAAATGGTCATTCCAAATATATGGTGCCCAACATACTGTGATCATCCCAGCCCTTTAGTTACTATAGCTACATGCAAACACATACCCACACATCCCTACACTTACCTGCACTTGTCATCTCAGAGCCCTCTCTTACTCCTCTCCTTCCACTGACTCCTCATCCAAACGTTTGCCAAGTTCTCATAACCCTCGGTCTGCCTCATGTGTGCTGTGACATTTGTCTCCTGCTTATGCTCATTGGTCCTTAGTGCAGGCCCCCTCTCTTCCACAAGATGATTGCAATAGCTTTCTTTGCTTTTATTATTTTTACTCCTATTTTTTTATTGCAGGACAACAGACACGCAGCAAAGTGTATTGATCTGAAGTATGCAGTTTGATGAATTTTTACATATGGATACACTCATGTATACAGACCATTTCCAGCACCTCAGAAGGCCCCTTAGACTTCTTCTCAGTCAATACTCTCCCAAAGGCAACCACTACTATGATGACGAACACTATAGACTAGTTTTGCCTGTTTTTGAACTTCATATAAATTGAATTATTTGTGTCAGATTTCTTTTGCTCAACATTGGTCTCTGAGATTCATCCAAGTTGTTACATGGAGCAATGATGCATTCTTTTTCATTGTGCTATATTCATATGATGAAATGCTATGCAACAATGTATTTATTTATTTTACTGCTGATGAATGTTTAAGTTGTTTACAGTTTGGGGCTATGGTGGATAAAGCCTGCAGTGGCCTTTTGTTAGTCTCTGACTTCTAGTCTCTTCCTCATCATTGCTTCTTGCACAAGCCACCAAATTAGTATCTCCACAGCAAAACTCCTGTTATGTGCCTCCGCAGCATATATAGTTCCAATGGCTTCTTGCTGGCTTTCTGAGTAAAACTACTCTCCTTGTTCCAACATTCAAGTTTCCACTACTGAGTTTGAGTCATCATCCAGCCTTTATCACCCAACCCTGTCCTCCATGTTTGTATTCATTCAGTCAAATTAGATATCTCACCACCAGTCCAGCACACCCCACACTTGCTTTCCCACTTGGTGACCTTTGTTTTTGCCATGGCTTGGGCCCTGAATGCATCCTTCTGAATACATTCCCATTTAGGCCTATGGAAAACATTCACCACCTATGCTCATCTAAAAATGCCAGATCCTCCAGGAAGTCTTGAGAAAGCATCATATTTCCCATCTTTGAAGTCCATTGCATTGGAAGATTCTGCCACTATTTCCAGTGGCACAGTAGTGCTAATCCCATGGACTTCATAATAATTACCTGGAAAACTGAATGGAACAAAGGGTCAACTGCTATTCTCATTCAAACTTCCAATGCTACTTGTGCCATGTTCTTAAGGACATGCCTTTTTTAGGTTACTGGAATTCCATTTGGAAAGTAAACACTCACTTTCCAAATTGCTTAATCACTTAAGCGGTGGGAGAATCTGGCAAATCACAAGGAAGTAAATTAGTTGGATGAAGTTCAGTTTTTGGTTAATTTTAATAAAACAGTGCTTTAAAAGACATTGAATTTTGTGAGTTTAATAAGAGAAAGAAAATAATTAATAGGAAAGGATCACTGGTTACATTTGGCCTGTGTTCCCATAATGAATATTCACTCTTTGTTCCTTTCCTAAATGCTCGTCACTGCAAGGTCCTGTACTAGGAGCTGCATAGGGTGTAGGTATCAGAGACATGTAAACCTGGCCCTCAAAGATCTCACAGTCTATTGGAGAAAACTGAAAGAAAGATAAGAATTGAATAATTAGTGTAAATACTGCTTTGAGAAACATAAGGAAAACTTTTTGAGACAAAGAAATGCAATCAGTATAGTACTTCTGATTGTGGAAAGAATTTCTGTAAAAATAGCCTCTGTCAATTTAGAAACCATAGTGACACATTATTAGCTAATGCCTACTGAGTCAGTCTTTTGGGTTTTTTTTTTTTTTGAAGCACAGAATAAGTTTTAAAAATGAATGACCAAAATCTCCTGTGAAAGTATAAAGTGGAGATGCAGCCAAGGTGGTGGTTAGGGTCTTAAGTTTGCATGGATTCTTAAGTTCTCTTGGATTCTCTTGAAATTATCCATGAGATACAGTTGTGAAAATTTTTTAGAGTAGCCAACCCTGTGCAGGAATTTATATACATTAATCTAAAAACAATTATGGAAGCTGGGCATGGTGGCTCATACCTATAATCCCATCACTTTGGGAAGCCAAGGTGGGAAGATTGCTTGAGACCAAGAATTTGAGACCAGACTAGGCAACATAGTGAGACCCTGTCTCTGCAAAAAACAGACAAACCAAAAAAACTTAGCCAGCTGCGGTGGTACATGCCTGTAGTCCCAGCTACTTAGGAGGCTGAAGAAAGAGGATTGCTTCAGCCCAGTAGTTAGAGGCTGCAGAGAGCTCTGATTGTGCCACTGCACTCCAGCCTGGATGACAAAGTGAGACTCCGTCTCAAAAAAAAAAAAAAAAAAAAAGATTATGGAAAGAATTCAATCATCAAGTCATTTAAGTGCTTTGCTGCCTAGGACACTTCAGCACATTTACGAAGATTTCCACATCTGACTTTTGGCTGTCATCACCTTTGCCGTCTAGGGACAATTTTAGGGTTCTACTAATGCTTCCCTGGTCAGTATGTCTCTGGAGCCACTTGCCTGTCACCTGAGAATGTGCTTCTCTTCTCTCTGTCAGTGGTGGGGGAAGCTTGAGGGTCATTCATCTTTTCTTACCAGAGCTTTAGCAGCTTGTCGAAATGTTTCCAATTTGCCTTCCTCCCTGCCTGTGGGCACAGGCTAATTCTGTGGAAACCTGGGCAGCAGGATTTCTGGGACTATGTAAACCCTCACCTCTCCCCTGTCCGCTATCTACCTGACCCTTCACTAAAGAGAATTGAATTTAGGCAAGTCAAATGTGCATCTGAGGCTACTTCTCTGCATAAAGTCAAAGAAAAATCCTCATAAGAACTGTTTCCCTATTGAGGAGTTCTATTTAAGTCAGAATGCACAAGGAATTTTTTCTATCAATCATGCTTCCAAATTTCCAATCTTCCCTACCCCTAATCTTGCAGTGGGCTGCAACTAACTGGTAAAATGGCAGAGTAAGATCTGATCTGCAACGTTCATATTTTACAATAGCCACCCTATTAATGAGGTTCTCTATGGCATATTGTTCTACAACAGATTGTATCATGTCTTCATCATGAATGATTCATTTCATAAGACATGCATCAAGTCAAAATTCAAAATCAGGCATCAGGCTATATTTTATATGTGATTGTAAAATAAAAATCTTCCCAGGGAGGATTTTGCCTCAAATGAGTGATTGAGTGATGGGAAGGGCTACCTTAAATGGCTCCACTGGGCAGAAGCAGGCAAGGAGGCTGCTCTTTCTCTATCGATAAGGAACAGTGTCAGGAAATCTACACCTCCTTGTCCCTGGCTTATTTTCTTACTTATACTATCTTGGAACCAAAAGGAGGATGTGGGTTATATATTACAGGCTTACTATAAAGCAGTGGTTCTCAACCATGAGTGATTTTGCTCCCAGGGGACATTAGGTAATGTCTGTAGACATTTTTGATTGTCACAACTATGGAAGGGAGAGGATACTAGCATCTAGTGTGTAGAGGCCAGGGATGCTGCTAAACATCCTACAATGTACAGGACACACAGTCCCCAGCAAAAAAAGAATTATCAAGCCCCTAATGTCAATAGTGCTGATATTGAGATACCCTATTTTACTCTGATGTTGCCACTTTAATTGTATAAGGCTTTTCGGTAATAGAACACAAATTCCTTCTTGTTTTCTCATTATTATAAATAGCCACTTGGGACTTAGTATATTAGAGATAATATTTAGTACTGACACCTTGGTAAGTTGGCATCATTACTTTCATTGTTTACAATAAAAATAAATATATAAATAAATAAGTTACATATATAAAAAATAAGTCATGTCATATTCTGAGTAAAACCTCCTAGTTGGAGGTGAAGTGAGTTTTCTCTGTAATTGCCTAGATGACAGTGATCAAGTTCAGTCTTGAATGCTGTGTAGCAGCTCCTCAGCTCAGGACCGTACAGTCTACCTTGAAGAGTTCTCAACTTGGACACGTCCATCTTATGTTGAAAATGATGCAGATTTAGCTTGTAACATTTTCCACTGCTTGTGTAAAATAAAGTTTTACTTTGACTTGAGTCTTTTCTCTTTCGAAATACCTGTTTTCCTCTATAGTTAGCACAGCATTTTGGCCTATCCAAGGATCGATCTTTATGGTTTCCTCCCATATTGCCACTATCAGCCTCACTTACCAATTTACAAATTTCTTCTTTTTTTGTTTTCCCTTTTTAAACTCTTCTTCTTATTTTGGGTTATTTCTATTAACCCAAGTAATAAAGAGGAATGAAATACCAATTAAAGGCCTAAATAATGTTTTTCTAGTGATAATTTAATATACCCATGGAATACTAGTTAAAATGAGATATCAGTTTAGTATATATAGATATACACTTTCATAGTCATCAAATATACTACAAACTTACAATTTATCAATTGCTCTGTATTCTGAATTTACTATTACAATAAGCACATTTATCTCCTAATTAAGAAGACTAATGAAAAAGAATAAACCAAACCTATCATTTTTATTTCCAATTAAATCTCAATTAAGGTCACCATTATTATAACTGATTAATTTTACTCTCCATCTATGTTATCTGATGTGGCTAAAATCAAAATTTCATCTTTTTTTTTATTTAAGTCTTGTGGGAAAAGATCTTACCTCAATTTTTAATATATAAAGTACATTCAGATTTCATTCCCTTTAAAGATTCTTTCTGAATAAACATTTTACTGTTAGCATTGAGTAACAATGCTGAAATTCTTTACAAAGAGTTGACATGTTTGTGGTACCTTAGTCCTTGGCAGTGGGCTGATTCCAACAAATACTGTTTGTGGAGAAAGTTGCACCTCTCCCACAGAGAGGTCCTGTAACCTCTCCCCTTCCCTAACATCCTCCAGTTTATTATATTTGGGCTATTTGAAGACCTTTAACCAAAATGCACATTCATTGCCAGTATCACTGTACATTCCATTGACCATCTTGCAACTATACCAAATGCTTGGTCTTTGCACATAAGTGTCCAATGGCTGTATGTGATAATATTAAATTACAAGTTGTGATGGAAAATTTGAGTTTGTGCAACTTTATTGCATTATATATATTGCATTATTCCAAAAAGTTTACCTGGAAAATAAGAATCACTGGTAAATATTTAAATATTCTTAATAATATGAGAGTTGGGGTCTTCTTAAACACATTTTTCAAGCTAAGATTTTATAATGAGTAAGCTCTTTGAGTAATAGCCACATTTATTAAGCTTATCAGAAGGTAGGCAACACATGACCCAAGTATAAGGAATAGACTTGCTATCTAAGAGCTGTCATGATAACCTCAGCGAAGTGTTAGTAGCATCTGGGCACAGAACTGTTCATCATGGCCTCATCCAAATGAGCTCAGGATTAGCCTTGCACATTTCACTTAGTATTTCATTACCTCTAATAAGATGCTAATAGTAATTCTTCTATGATTGTGTGAGTATTGAGATATTGTATGCTATATGCTTAAGTAGTACTTGACACATAGTAAGCAGTCAATAAATACTAACTATAATAATAATAAAACAAATTACCCAACATCTAATAATTATCTAACCAATTGTTTAGCTTGAAAAAAAATAAAGCAAATGTTGGTGAGGAGTAGACTTCACAGGCAAAACAGTCAAGCGAAAATTCCCAATCTGCATATAAACTATCATGACAGAGCAAAATTTGCAAAAGATACGGATACATGTAAAGAAACCAGCCCAGGGCAGGGTGACCCCCCACAAACAGCAGACTCCTATTATTCTGCCACAGGTAACCTGCTCCTGCCAGAAGCCAAAAACTGCAGCCTACTTTTCTGAAGTGGTAATCTTGGGACTGAGGCATGGGCTACCTTGGGTTGTTCCCTATTTCCTTTTTTCCAGCTGCTTCCATTTTGGTTTCTTCCATAAGGTTAGGGAGCTTATCCATAAAGCAAGAAGTACTCTGCTGTGTGGAAAGGGTAAAAGCCTGGGGATACAAGCTACATACAGTGAGTACTGGACAGGCTTCTCCTTATTTAAACTGCCATGATGAAGGTAACTCATTGTATCCTTAAGCATCTACTACTTTAGGTTTTACTCCAAGGCTACAGAGTTGACATTGAGCCTCCATTATTCTCCAACACGGTATCTGGCACTTACTAGGGATATTTCATAAGTTAGCTGAATTTGAACTTAAACAAATAGCCATTGAGTGTTTACTATATGGTCAGCATCATTTCTAGCCAGGGCACAAGTGTCCTTGAGAAGTAGGATGTATTTTTTTATTTAAGTAAGTATAAAACTATGCTGTATTTGTAAAAATCTGTGAAATGTCAAAGGAACATAGAAAATGCAATGACTAAATTGATTTTTGGAGGACTGGTGAGAATTTCTGGAGGAAGTGATGTTTAAACTGGGTCTTGCAAGACAGACCAACATGGGAGAGGAGGAAAAAGAGAATTGAAAGAAGAACCTGTGTGAGACACGGAGCAGAGCATCTGTATATTGTTTGGGGGTGGCCACTGGCTGCAATCGGAGTGGACAGATTGGGAGAAGTTGCAGAAGTATCATCTGGTAGAGCCAGATGATAAAGACTTTTACAAGCTCTGCTAAAGATACTAGACTTCATCCATACACCGATGACAAGCCAGTTCAGGTTTTTAAGTAAAGAAAGACACGATCTGATTTGCTTGTTGGACCAGGACAGTGCAAGGGTATGGGAGAGACTGGTGCTATGATGCCAGCTGTAACCAGCTGTAGTGAGTCAGGGAGGAGACAGTGATGCCTCTGTAATGGCGGTGGCACGTGGAGAAGTGAGGACAGACTTGAGATACCTCTAGAAGGCAGAACCCACAGGGCTCCCCAGCCCTTGACTGTGGAGAGTGAGAAAGAGAAAGCAGTTATAGACCATGGAGGTTTCCAGCTCAGGGCAACTGAGTAGAGGAAATACTCCTGCTCTTTGTTGAAACACAGAAGAAGGGGCAGGAGAGAAGGGAGTGCGCTGAGGTCAGCTGGAGATGTGTTAAGGTTTAGAGACCTGCAGGATGGCAAGGTGGAAGGAGGTTACTGAACTGCTCTCACCTTTTCCTCATGGTCCTTGGATCTGATCATCTATTCCAAGTCAAAGCTTCTTCCAGAGTCTCCTGGATTAAGACCCTGTGGATCTAACATTGGGCCACTTTCACCACCTGGTTCTAATCACATCCCAAGGCAGTTTTCCTTCTCAGAGCTTTTTAAGTCATCTCTTTCTTGAGGTTTTCTTTTTTTCTTGCAGCTCTCTGGCTTCTGTTAGTTCAGGAACTACTTTTCAGATTACCTCGCACCTATCTCAAACCACTTGCATTCTTTTCTCACATTTGTTCACAATATGGAACACCACAGAGTAGTGCATGATTAGAAATCCTGAAAGAAATCTAACATGTCCTTTACTCCAGCATGTCACTTTACAAGTGGAAACATCTGAAGGCCAGAAAGAGTGGCATGAAGTGCACGTCACCTGACTTTTATTCAGACCCCATTCTCCTGCTTCCCCCTTTCATTCATTCCTCTTTCAAATTGCCTGTCCCCTTTCCAACCTACCTCCAGAGCTTACTGGCCCTCCCCTGGTTGTTCATGGGCCATATGAACTACCCACCCAACAGCCCTTGATCAGTAAGGACTGGGACACTGAAAACTCAGTCAGAGAATGCTCTTCCCACCTTCCATTGTCCTCCTTGTCATTTACACTGAAGTCATTCCCACATTGAAATCTTCATTAACCCCTCCGAGCCAGTGTCAGAGAATCCAAACTCTCTGTCCTCTAAGGTCTGACCCCACTTTGGCTTTTCAGATGCATCTACACTGAAGCTCCCTCCCTCCCTGATCCTCCTCTGAGCCGCTCTACCAACAGCAAGTCCCTGCAAGTCGGAATCACTGTATCCCACTTCTGCCCTTTGTATTTGTTTTCATGTGATTTCCTTAACTCAAATTTTGTAAGCTTTTATGTTTCACCTTTAAACATTTTGGCCATTGTTCCAGGTCTATCTTGATTATCCCCTCCTTTGAGAAACCTTTCCCATTTTCTGCTTTTGTTGGAGAGTTTTAGAATTGACTTGAGGAATCCACTAACTTTCTATCCTCTTCTTCTCCTGTGTTCCCATGGTATTTTATTCACATTCTTCCACGCATCTATTGCTAGCATGACTTACTTTTGTGTCCTACAAAACTAAAAGTTTCCATAGGGCAGAGACTGTTTGGTTCATTAGTGCATTTCTCATAACCTATGGATACTTGATTGTTGAATGTTACTGAAATGACTAATCGTAATCATAAACTAGAGTACTAGGAAGTTCCACAACCCTGTTGAGATAGAGAAGTGTCTTGGGGTGCTTTACATTTTTTTTGTCATTCCTAAGGAAAAATAACTTCCAGAATTTATCAGAAACAAGGAACTCTGGGTTTGGGAGTATTTTTATCTTGGCCCTTATTCCTTATGTCCTTTTCAAGATGAGAAAATCTTATGAAACTAGGGTATTTGAAAGGCCCATCAAATTTTATAAGTTAATAGCCATAAACATAAGAAATTTGACTTATTTATTCACAGGATAACTTTTCACCTTTTTTTTTCTTCTTCTACTTTCTTTCTTCTTCCTCTTCCTCCTCCTCCTCCTCCTCTTCCTCTTCTTCACTTCAGAGAAAGTTAATCACTACTGCTTGCAAATAAAAACTAACTTAGATAAACTTGGCAATTTTGCCAAACTTATATTTCTAAAGTACAAATTTGAAGACAGTTTCTTAAACTGAATGCATGTGCTCTGGGTGTCTCATGCTGTGAATGAAGACAAATATGTCATGAGTCCCATATAGTGAAAGCAAGACTGTACTGAGTCTTCTGACATTTATTCCTAGATATTTATTTCCACTGTTGCTTGGGTGTTGTTCTGAGTTTTCTCATGGTCCTGGAAAGTCATGCTTATTTTTCTAGGCTAAAATTCTTGCAGCCATGCTCTATGGACAGATTTTCAGTCCTCTATCGCCCATCTGGCTTTGAGTTGATGGTCACCCAGATATGCTTAGCTTTCTCTATATGTAAGTACTTCTAACTATACACAGAGAGAGGTGGAGGGGCCATTGGGCCATGTACCTTTTAGGTTGGATGCTCTTGTTTTTATAACAGAATCTTACACTACCCACCCCCAGTTGATATTCAAATCAGATAAATTAATAAACATCTCAGAGCTTCTCCCCTTAGGTTTTGGCCAACAGCAATGACCTTGACCCCTCTGCTGTCTAATATTTATCAAAAGCCCTGCAACGAGAATGGTTTTTGGAGGACTGCCTAGAAATCTACATATAAGACCTCCATTTCTCTAAACCCTTCCTGCACCCATGATAGACACTGCTACTCAATAACAGAGCATTTCCTTCTGAGTCTGAACTTAGCTATGAAACTTTCCAACATAGTTATTAGAACAGCTACTATAAGTGAATCAGAGCTGATATGCCAGTTGAAATTGCTTGACATACTAGGAACAATGATCTAAATGGATTAAGGTAGAACATTGAGAGTTTGTGTATTCAGTTGAACAGAAGTCTTGATGATTCATAAAACTGGTTTAATGAATTGTGCTTTTTAACTGTGACAACAGTTTACATTGAGGGGATCTGTGTGTAGCTCCATACCACACTTATCAGCATCCTTAGCTCACAACATCATCTTTATGAACAATTAGGGATTTCTCTCAGGACTAAAAATCAAGAAAACCTGTGGTTCTTAAAAACAAACAAACATAAACAACAGCCAACAGACACATGAAAAAATGCTCGTCATCACTGGCCATCAGAGAAATGCAAATCAAAACCACAATGAGATACCATCTCACACCAGTTAGAACGGCAATCATTGAAAAGTCAGGAAACAACAGGTGCTGGAGAGGATGTGGAGAAATAGGAACACTTTTACACTGTTGGTGGGACTGTAAACTAGTTCAACCATTGTGGAAAACAGTGTGGCGATTCCTCAAGGATCTAGAACTAGAAATACCATATGACCCAGCCATCCCATTACTGGGGATATACCCAAAGGATTATAAATCATGCTGCTATAAAGACACATGCACACGTATGTTTATTGCAGCACTATTCACAATAGCAAAGACTTGGAATCAACCCAAATGTCCATCAGTGACAGATTGGATTAAGAAAATGTGGCACATATACACCATGGAATACTATGCAGCCGTAAAAAAGGATGAGTTCGTGTCATTTGTAGGGACATGGATGCAGCTGGAAACCATCATTCTCAGCAAACTTTTGCAAGAACAGAAAACCAAACACCACATGTTCTCACTCATAGGTGGGAATTGAACAATGAGATCACTTGGACATGGGAAGGGGAACATCACACACTGGGGCCTATTATGGGGAGGGGGGAGGGGGGAGGGATGGCATCGGGAGTTATAACTGATGTAAATGACGAGTTGATGGGTGCTGACGAGTTGATGGGTGCAGCACACCAACATGGCACATGTATACATATGTAACAAACCTGCACGTTGTGCACATGTACCCTAGAACTTAAAGTATAATAAAATAAATAAATAAATAAATAAACAACAGAAAACCTGGTTACTTTTAATCTTATCAACATGGGAAAATCTTACAGTCAAATCTCTGGCCTACCTTTAACAGAGGCACTTTCTTCTGTTCTCAAAAGGAGAAAGTTCAGGATCCTATGGCCTGCATACTTAATTATTAATATGACTATTAGCTGCATCATTTTCCTTTCATTAAGCTACCCTTTCCCCAGTTTCTTTGACTATTTCTTTTACCCAGTATTGCCTGTATTTTGATAGGCTGCCAGAAATCATTCATGGAGGGAGGTAAGATATGTGGCATGATCAAAAGTGAGGGATGTATCCCTGTCAAGAAATAGACTCCAGGGGGCTAATTCTTTTTCTTCCCAACAGTATTTAATCACTCCAGTCATTCTTTGTTTCTATTTACAATCATCCATATCCTACAATGCTTCATTCTCTCTCACAGTTCTCAGTTCTTTCCCATGATTCCCTGTCACCCACAATTCTGTTCTCTTCTACAAATCCCTGTCTCTCCCACAATTCTGCCTTCTCTCCTATAGTTCTCTCATCTCCCACAATTTCTTATCTTTCCCACAATTCCCTGTCTCTCCCACAATTCCATATCACTCCCCACAATTCTGTTCTTTCCCACAATTCCCTGTCATACTCACAATTCTATTTTTTTACCATAATTCTGGTTCTCTCACAATTCTATCCTTTCCATAGTTCTGTTATGATACAGCAAGAAGGCCCTAACCAGAGGCAGCCCCTCAACCTTAGGCCTTCCCAACCTCCAGAACTATGAAAAATATATCTCTTCTTTATAAATTACATAGTCTGTGATATTCTATTACAGCAATAGAAAATGGACCAAGACAGTTTTGCCATTTTTAAAAAGCCATATCAAACATTGTGCTTAGTGCTGCAGTAGTTTTACATTACAGTAGGAGCTTCTTAGCTCAGGTTAAACTGGTAGCATTTGTATAGTGCTATCCGTTATCACTTAGCTTAGTTCCTGATGTGTAAATGGACAGTCAATGAAGCAGTCAATAAGCAGACACTGAAGGGATAAATGATTCAATGCATTTCCCAGGAGTGAGCAGTGAGCTTCACAATCTGGGAGAAACACTCAGATAAGTGTGAGCACTTGTTGAAGCACACAGCCAACATGGGGAGAGACAGGAACTACCCCATGCCCACCTGTCCTTCCAAGGGGCAGCTGTTTCTTCCATGAGCATGGCCAGGTCCTGGTGGGATGCCCCAGAGGGCTGGAGTGTGCCCAGCTAAAGATGTCCCTTTCCCCATCCCAGCCTTCTTCCACCAGCATGGAGGTCACCAGGTGACTATACCTCATTAGGATTTTGTGCAGTTGAAGGGAAAACATCTATCCCAGGGACATTGGGGGATCAGGGGCCAAAGGCAAGTTCCTTGGGAGAAGTTATGGCCAGGGTTAGTTGAATCTAAATAACTCAGGCAAGTCCAACCTGCTGTGAAGTAGAGATGAAGGCAAAGGGCTACGAATCTGAGGTTGCAGTTCCTGAAGCCAAGGCTCAGCAAGTTGGAAGTGACTCAGGTCTGTCTTGCTTATCTACCCCACCCCCACTCCCATCTCCAGTATACCAGGGACTGTAGACAAAGTCACAGCCAACCCTGGGGCATGGGATCAATATCACAGTTGTGTTACATGGACATAGCTACCTTCACTCCTCAATTCCTTCTTCTGGCCTTTTTCATTTATGTCCTGCCCCACAGCTGTAAGAGAAGAACCTGAATAACAGAAACATTGCTGGTGGCTGTGATTCTTGTGGCATTCAGCATTAAATACTACTGCCCTTAGGTTAGTGGAAATTTATTAATATTAATGACAATGTCCTTGCCTACTGTGATTTTTTTCTGGGAAATTTTGAGAAATCCAAGGAGATAATGCAGATGTAAACACCACTTATGAGCAATGTTTTGCTCTAAAGCAGTGGTTCACAATCAGGAATGGTCATGTTCCCCAGGGGACATTTGACAATGTCTGGAAATATTTATGATTGTCACAACTGGAAGGGGGCACACTACAGGCATCTAGTGGATAGAGATAAGGGATGTCACTAACACCCTACATCACCCCCCATCCCAACAAAAAAGAATTATCCAACCTGAAAAGTAAATAGGGCTTGCTCTAAAGGAAAGGGTTTTTAACTGCTACAATTAATTCAAACTATATTTATTGAGTGTCTATTATGTACCAGATACACATCAGCCATTGTGTACTGCCAGACCTTTCCACTAAATAACAAAGTTGCTGTCCATCCAGCTCCTAAAGCAAGGTTCCCCACAATCCCCAAAAACTTGGAAATAAGGAATGTCGATATTTGATAACTAAACTTTAAAATATATAAATAATGAATTAGAATAGAAAAATGCAAACTCTCCTTAAAGAGGCAAAAAGTCTCCTAGACTGAATAGAAACAGTTAAGCAATGTCAACACCTACAGAGCAAGTGGGTGTCTTTTAGAAGAGGAGTTAGTCATCCAGTGTGTGTATGCAAGTAAAATGGTAAACTAAGAAAAAACTAAAAGGAGGAAGGTAAAGAGAAGGAATAAAAAATACACAATATTTAAACAATAAATATGTATTAAATTCTAAGTACCTTACAGAGGTTATATCGTTTGGTCTTCACAAAAATTCTATGAAGTTGTTACTATTATAATAAACAGCTATTTCTAGAAGGCACACCACAGCAGAGTCCATGCATACACTTGCAAGAAGACATGGGCTCCCTCCAGACAAATCAAATATCCCTATTCTGATGGGTATATCCAGAACTATAAAAACCTGATGCAATTCAACAGTCAGCTTATATTACTAACACCCCTCATTCTGATTCTAGTCTCATCAAAGCAGCATTTTGATAATTTGGTTTCTCCTATAGATTCTCTGCAGGGATACAGTGAGCAGGTCAAGCTAACATGAACCTCCAGAAGACTTGAGAGGTCTCATGATACCTTTATAAGCTGGAAGTATGATTATTATTTGGCTTATCCCATAGATTGCCTATAGAGAAAGAAGGTATTGATGTAAGAAAGTGAACATTCCAGTCTGTTTGAGGACTGCATTTCTCATGGTGGATTCACACATAGACATTTCAATAGAAACCTATGTAAATAATCTCTGTGTGTTTACATAAATAAATGAGATACACATTTTTTTTAACTTGAATTATATGAACTTGAGAAATAGGATTCCATCCCTGGGAGGCCAATTTATGCTCAGTCTAAGAATGAAATCTCATTCTCACAGCATTCCTTGATCAGGGCTATCACCCAGCCTTCTGTATTCATTTATTCATTAAAAAGATATTTACCAGGACTACACTGGGCAGTGGGGATATAGCAATGACTAGGATGACATGATCCTTTCACTGGTGGAGGTACACTCTCTAGTGTGGGAGCTATCAGTCTTACCACTGACCCTTTGCAAGTTAGATCAAAGACATGTCCAGAAGGAGAATTCACCATCTAGTGAAATCTCTGTGACAAACATCCATCATATGTGGGGTAACATCTTGGTCAAATACAATCTCTTTAACTGCTACATACCAATCATAAGAAAAACCCATTATAAAATTCTCTCTCTCTCTCTGTCTCTGTGTGTGTGTGTGTGTGTGTGTGTGTATACAGTTATGGGTTTATAGCCAAGTTTTTCTCAAGTGTTTGATATTCATACAGTGTTTCAAACACCTTCTCTGAGGAACAGATTTAATTACTTAGATCTCATAGTTTATTTTCTAAGTCTTTTTGGGCTCAATATCAATGTCCCTGTTTGGTGTGTATCTTTTGTTGCCATAAACTGTCATTAGCTTTTCAAAAGGGCATTTTATTTCATCATATGGAGCAATAGTCTTTACACGTTCCTTATTCTAAGGAACACTGGAGTTATAGGGACACCCTCCAGGGACACCTGGCAAGTTGAGTGCCTCCCACAACCCCCAAATGACGCCTCCTTGCAGCAGAGCAGTTGGGTAATAGCTAGCTTTTTTGAATAATAGACACCGGGGCCTGAAGGGAAGAAGAAAGTGAGGGAGCAGATTTATAAAACACTGATGTAGAGCATAAGTTTATATGGTTCAAAAGACTATGTCTGATGCTGTGTTTTAGCACTTAATCACCACTTTAGATCAGTGAACACCTAATAAATATTTCCTGATTTATTAGTCTATTCTTTCCATAAGTAGAATGCATTGCTTTAAGGGCTATGCTATTATTCTTAGTCAAAGATAGCTTTAATGAAAATGATGTTTATTGACAAATACATAATAATCAACTTTACATATAGAACAAAAAACTAGGCTTGTAAAACAATTCCCATGTTTTGTAATTATGATACAACATAATGCAACTAAAAGACAATAAAGTAGAAATCTTTAATTCATACCATAATTAATACTAAAATGGTACATAAAATTTAAAAAGCATTGCTATATGAGTTCTGAAAGTGAAAATACTTAAAAAGCACAGGTTGACTTGCACTAAATTCAAGGAAAATTACCTAATATTAATTCCAGAGTCAACAGCCTTGGCTTTTTCAATACAAGTCAATTTTAATTTATTAGTCTTTCTTGTTGTACAACAGTAGCTACCCATTACCACAAGAATAATTTAAAGAAAAGCAAAGAATAAATTAAATGTAGAAAGAATCCGGTGTTTCTGTGAGTATTAAAATGGACAGTGACACTACAAGTGAATTAAGGTACAATTCTTTCTTGCTATTTCAAAGAATAGAACAATTTGCATATTTGTTCTCCACTGTATAAGACAAGTTGGATTTCAAATTGTTCCCCTTCTCCAGGCAATAATTTACATTGGATACCAATTGCATCACAGCAAGCGGACTCCCTGAAGTAAATCTACTTGCCAGAAGTATTTCTGCCACATAATTCTTAGCATTCTTTCCCCCAGCCTTGCTTTCCACATTCCTGTATTCTTATTACTGCGAGCTGCGTGTTTTGCCTTCTAGCTGCAAAGTTGTGGAAGCACATACTTGAAACAGTCAAAAATATAGTTGAAATGTTTGTAACAACAGACCACAGTCAGTCAGCATTAACAACCTGATAGGTGATGAACAGAAAAAAAAAAATACAGTCACAGTTACTATCCAGCTTTCATTAAAAAAATCCATATTCTATATTCCCTGGAAGAATATTAAGATGTATATGTACATGCCTTTGTGTAGGTACATGCACACCAAAACCCTTTATCTTTGGATTGGATTCACTGAGAGATTCAACATTTGGCCCAGTTATCTCAGTTATACTCCTATATACTCAAATGACAGATCATTCAACATTTTACCTAATGCGTGTCAAGAGACTTCACAACCAAGGAAGCATGGTTTGTTTATAATAATGCATATGAAAAAGTTGTCATTTAAATTGGCATAACCAGTTTGAAAAATACTGGATGAGGATCCTGAAGTATCTGACCTCAATTCATTCTTTATGTGACCCCGAGCAGGCCAGCTAGTGACTCCACACTTGTTTCCTCAATTACAAGCTAAAGATGAAAAGAATTACCTCATATCATTGTCCTAAATCTAAGTTAAATAATGAATACATAAATACATCTCGATTGACATGAAATCCACAAGCGCAAAACATTTATTCTACCACCATTAAAAAATGGTGGTAGAATAAGGGTGAGGCACTGAATTCATTGTTGATACTTTAGAAATAAAGCAACAATAATAACAGGTAACACCACCAAAAACAATAATAGATAATACTTATTTGCTATTTACTGTGTCTCAGGAAATGTTCTAAGTACTTAGTGTACATTAACACCCACAACAACACTTTTCAGTTGGTACTATTATTGTATACTATATACTATACTGTCTATAATCAGAATTGCCGCTACTTCCTAAAGTATCCAATCCAAAGCAAAGTCCTGCTTCCTTTCCCCTGAATCACTTAACACTATCTCAAATTCTATAAGAAGTGTTTTCTAATAATCTTTTAACTGAGACTTCCCACGGTTCCCCAGGATGTGTGTTCTCTCTCACTGCAATGGGCAGTAAATCCAACTTGTTCAGCTTCAGGTGTGTTCCAAGTCACTGTCTGGAAAGCATTGAAAAACATATGTTTGCCAAGCACAGGCCTATGAATTTTTATTCCCTAGGCCACAGACAGCAGGGTTTTCAAGCAGAGAAGTGAAATTACAAGTGCTGTTTTTTTGTAGGAAAATAACTCTTACAGTAATGTGGTAACAAACTGAATTATGAAGAAGCTGGCAGGATGAAGCCTGAGTAGGATACAACAACCCCCAGCAGAAGGGATGAGGGTAAGACTAAGACCACGAGTGCCATCAAAAGGAAAGGAGACCAGATTTGGGATACACGCCCAAGGTAGAACTAAGAAGTGATCAGAAACTGAGGGAGAGGGGAGAGGCTTTGCAATGTGATGCCTAGTGAGGAAACTGGGTGAACTTTGCTACCACTGACTGATTTCAGGAATAGGAGAAACAAGAAGAGGTTTGGGAGAAAAGATCATTCATAAAATTTGGCAATGATGAAGTTGATATTGCTGTAGGATATCCATGTAGAAAATGTCCTGTATTTGGAAGTATAGATAAGGAGATGGGGAGAGAATCCAGTGCCAATGATTTAAGAGTAATTAGCATATAAATGACATTTGAAGCCACGAGGACAGATAAGATCATCCTGGGATAGAATGTACTATGAGGCCTTAAAGGGAGCCAAGGACAATCCTCTGGGAACCATAACATTTGATGGAAATGGAACATCCAGCAAAGAATAAGAAGAGTCAAAGAAGTATAGGAGAATTAAGATAAAGTGAAGAACTAGAAACCAAAAGGAGAGAAAAGTTCAGGTAGTAAAGTGGTACTGACAAATGTTACCATGCAGTTCAAGGAAGATGAAGATCAAAAACTGGCCTTTGGACTTGACAGGGAAGCCTCCTAGGGAAACCATTAAGGAGAGAGGCAGCAAGGGAAGTGGGCTAGAGGAAAAGCCTTTTTACTTATTTTTTTACCCAACCAGGGATTTGAGCATGCTAATTAACCATGCAGATGTAGCCAGGGAGCTAGGAAGATCGAAGATTTGGGAAGAGAAGTGATCATTAAAGTCACAAGATGAAGGGGAGGGAATCCAAGGCCTTGGGATGATTAGCGTTGTAACAAAGAAACCCCATCTTCTTCCAAAACAAGCCATAACGATGTAAGCAGTCCATCTTAATGTATTTAAGGGAAATTTTTTTCCAATTACCTCCATGTTTCTGTAAAATATAAGGTCATCTATATGTATGCACATGTGTAGGTGGTGGTAGAAACTAGAATGGGGAGTGTTAAGAACAGATTACATTAATAAAGTGATATACGATACACATACATGTTGCTACTTCTGTCACTTAAATATGTTTTCAAATAATCTTTTATCAATAGAAATAATAGAAATATAAATATGGGTACTACACAACATTAAAGAAAATACATGTCTGCCTCTCATTATTGCATTTTCCAAAAGTACCAGATATGTGAAATGTTTTGCTGCTCCTAAAAAGAAAACTCATCAATATGTGGAAGTGGCTTTCCTGTTCATTTGAAAAGCAATGGCAAAGTAACACACCAGCATCACTGCATTAAGCACTTTATATAGTTAGCCATTTTAAAAACAGTTTTAAGTTTCAATCCCAAGTGACAGAGGAGAAAACTGAGGCTCAGTAAGTTTAATCAATGGTAAGGCTTGTGAAGTATCAAAGCCAGGAATTGAGCACATGGTTTTTTAATCTGACCTATTTATTTTACCTTTGGGCACTATAAAGAAAATTAAGTCTTGAATCATTACCTGAATCGTTTTTGGAATGAGGCTCAGACTAAATCAGTCAGTAGTAAATTCTTCATCACCTCTGCTCCATACAGCATGAAGCTAGTATTTGATAGCACTGTCTTGCTAATGTTAACACAGAAATCCACTTGTTTTCCCTGGGGGAGGAAGTGCTGTTTGTTGACTATCACAGTCAACCTCCATGTCTCCATACTTCCCTGGCTACTATGAGGGAGCAGAGCCCTGAAATTGCAGGACAATGGCTATGCAAGATGGTTGGCTCTGGGGAAAATTCCTTCTCTATTTCAAAATAGAATTTCCCAAAATTGTGTCCTAGCATTTACTCTGGCCTCCTCATTCTGCACTACCCAAGCTAATGACATTACTTCCTTACCAAGGTCTGGATGTGCAGATTGCTTTTAAACCCCTCTCAGGAAATACTGTATTTATCTGGATGCCATGGCTGGGTCTTGGCCTAAGGCTCCCACACCTGCAAGAAGGCACTGACCTTTCTCAATGTTAACTTGGGCCTTCTCATGTGCTCAGGGTTTTCTTCTCTTCTGCACCAATATTCAATCCCATGAACTGTAACCTTGGAAACTATGGTGGGCCAGGTCAGAAACAGCCCCTTACCTCTTCAATTCCTCATCTAAAGAGACATAGACTCATCTCACTGCCTTGTACTCTGTACACCCTCAACATTCCATAAGAATTTAAAAAGGCAAGACTGGCAAGCATCTAGTGTAGCACTTTTCAATAGAACTTTCAGCAATGAGGGAAATGTTCTATCTGCATTGTCCAATATGATGACCACTAGCTATCTGTGCATCTTGAACACTGAGATGCCCCTAGTGCAACAAAGCAACTGGATTTTTAAATCTCACTTCGTGTTGTTAATTACAATTTCATTTCAATAGCTATATATGGGCTAGTGTCTACTGAATTGGACAACACAGGTCTAGAGATTAGAATACAAGTAAACTTTAAAAGATTCAGTTCCAATGATAGATAGAAGAAATGCAAGGTGAATGAGAAAAAGTCAGAAACCACAGGGAAAATAACAACACTATCATATTTTAAACCTTTCCTGGCAAGGCTGGCATTTAAAAACCAGACTGAAAGTAGAGGAAATGAGGTGAGGTGAAGGGAAGACAAATCTCCCCAAGCAATAGAAACCACATGACATGAGGCACAGAAGGGAAGAAAGTTACAGAAAAAAAGGAAGAAGACACTGAAGTATAAACTGCTGACTCACCCACTGAGCTAATTTACTCAGAAAACAAGAGAAATAAATGGCTAACAATGTAAAAATATCCATCATTTCCTAAGCTCCTCCTAGCAGTGTGCTCAATCAGCTCATCTCCTAACACACCTGTGAGGCACTATAGAGCGAGCTGTTCTCTTGACATTAAAGTCAGAAATCGTATGCTGTATTGGTTCATGTGCCCATGCCTTCCCCAAGATTCAGAGTTAGCCAAATTCTAATAAATTGGCTGAATGAAATTATTGAATAAATCATACAACAAATTATCAAAGCACTCTTTTTAAAAGGAGGGACAAATAGTGTCCATTACTCAATCCTGTTAGAAACTAACACTTTTCCAAGTCAAATGATAAAGCATAACATATTTTACCTAGGATTGTATCTCATTTATCACCAAGAGAAGACTGGTCTGCAAAAAACTGGAGATGTTACATCTTGGCAGAGAAAAATTATAAAGAAAAAAGGCAGGGAAATTCTGTACACAATTGAAATGATAAGATGAATTTGGAAAATAGGAAGTATAATCTTTTTCAGGAGGGTGAAGCTTTCTAATTTCTTCCTTTGGGTGCCAGGGAAATTGAATTGCACTTCTCTATAACATCACAGTCATATAAGATAGACACGCCAAACTAAGGCATAGCACCCAAGCATTACTGTTATAATTAAGGATGCTTGAGTGGGGGATATTTGTTGCTTTAGAAAGGAAAAGACAAAATATTATCTCCCTTAGTTTTTAGTAGCAACCCCATTTTAAGCCACTCCCACTTCTCTGGTTGAGAGTCATGAATAGTTATAGAATCATTTAACAGTAGGATTGCCTAGTCATAGCCTGGTTCCCTTTTTTCTCTGTTAACTGGATTTGGATTTTGTTCAGGATTTGAACGGTATTATACCCAAGGCGTATATCACAATTGGTCTAAAGCAGTCACAGTAATATCATCCCTTCTGCCATGAATATGTGACTTCATGGTAGCCAATCAGATGCCAGAAAATGTCTTAAGAGAAGTGAAGGGAAGATTAAACTCTCAGAAGAGCTAAGTGAGGAGAAACACACCCCTTCTGTCTGACTTTGGATGTTGCCAGAGGAGGGCATGTTTGTCAGATGGGTGGCAGTCACCTTATACCCTGAGACAGAAATAAAACTGACTACTGAGAAACAGAGCCATGACATCACTGAGCAGCACTGCTACCAACACCCAAATATCTCAATATGTGACATAATAAAGCCCTTTAACATTTAGCCACTGTTAATTGGGTATTGTACTTCATTAGTGTTCAAACTATCCTAAATAATGCAATATTTATCATTACTGAGTAGTAAAATGTTACCTTTAAGTCTTCGTTCAAATCTACGTCTTTAGAAGTTCTTGATCCTACCTTTCTGATCCGATCTCCAACAAAACTTAGATAATTGATTCATCTCTCCTGGATGACTACAACAACTTGACACTTGGTCTCAACTCAACACTTGTTCTTGGTCTCAACTCAACAACTCAGCACTTAGTCTGCTGCTTACAAGCCTAGATTCTAAACCTAATTATAATATTTTCTTTCTTAAAGCCCACTCCATCCCCACTATTTCCCCACTGCTATCCAGGTAATAGCCAAACTCCTTTATATGCATACAAAGTCCTCTGTGGGCTGCCCCTAATGGCCTCCAACCATGCCTTCTGCTGCTGTCAATCTGCAAATTCTGACAAGGCTCCCAATTGCTCTATGATCACCATTGTCTCAAATTCTTGGCATCTTTTGGCAAGTCTTTTCTTTACCTGGGAGGCTGACCCTATCAGGGAGGGAGATCAACCTTTCCTTGGGCTTTGAGACTCACCAGGACCTGGTTAGCTATCTCGCTTAAGGGCTCCCATATCACACTGTTCTTCCTTGAACTTTAAAATTGCCTGTTTACTTGTCTTCTCCTAAACCGTCCACCTCCAACACAATCATCTCCCTAAGTAAACATTTAGTCTTGCTTTGTTCATCAGTGCATTCCTAACATCTAGATAGTGCACAGAACATATCAGACATTCAGTGAATGAACAATGTTGAATGAAAAGATGGACCTTCTCTTGCATCCTGCCCCAGCTATGACTCAATAGAGATAGCACTTGGAACTAACCATTCTCCCAAGAGTTCTTGACTTAGGCCAAGTCAGGATTGATGCCTCCAGAGAGAGTGCTTGCTGTGCAGGCTCAAGGTTCCTGAAGGTCAGGTATACTCAAGCTGTGTAATGTGCCAAAGAGTGTTATCACTTTCATTTCTGCATTTACTATAATTAAAAAAATCAATGGACCATTTTTTTTTCATTCTTTGGAGAACACCAAAATGCCATGCACTTGACTTTCTTAAATTCCCACATTCTTTAGCTTTTGATCAACTCATTTGAGGCAACATCTACACAGTGACACAAGAATTTCCAAAAAGTCTATCATAAGATATAATTCCCACTCAGTCTATGACCAGTTTTATCAAAGCTATAACAACATGAAATCCTTCATAAGGCACGAAAAAAGCAGAGGGGTTCTTGTGCATATCCCAACATTCTGCTAATCACAAAATGGCAGTACATGGGGCTTACTCAAAAGCATAAGTGTGTTTCATGAATTTCATTATAGCATCACAGAAATCATAGAATTCAAAGCGATCTTATTCATATCATTTAATTCAGTGCTTCCTTTCTGAGGCAAACTGTACACTGGCCAAAACCATTCACATCATAAATGGGGTTCTCCTCATATTACAGATGAGAAAATTGGGCTGCATTTACAACGAGTATTTTTATATATAACAGGATGACCATGATTAAGAAGAAAATGATAGCAAGATTTTCTCACAAAAAAACAGGATTCTTCTAAAATGCAAATAATCACCTCAAAATACATCTGTCAAGGACAGTTGGATGTCTGAATGTACAGATGTTTGTGTGTGTGTGTGCATGTGTGTATGTCTTTATTTTTACATTTTGATAGTCTTCTTTTGTAAACATCTAAATGTATATAAAATGCATTCTGCTCATTTGAAGAAAAGAACCATCATGGAAGAAGTGGGGTTATTGTTCCCTGAGAAGGTCAGCTGAGTAGAAGTGGGATGCATCACAACGTGCTTGACTAACAGAGAAATTCCCTATGTGCTTATCTATTTACACCACTATTAAGCATAAAGGTCAAACCGGGAAATCAGTGTCAGAATTGTTTGTCCACAGAATTGTCCTAAATGCAAGTACATATGAGGGTTTGTGTGAGGATTACCATTTGATATATGCAACCGATGTACATTTAATCCTCAGATACAGCATTGGGGCTGCTGAATGCTGGACTCCTGTAAGAAGCATGTCAGAGGAAAATGCTTCAGAAAAGAGAAATAAAAAGCAAGCAAGTATTCAAATGCTTTCCCATAATCTTTCTTCAGAGTTTGATTAGAGGATTCCTTGCTTAAAAGATTTGGGTCAGCAACAGCCTAAAAAGCCTGGTTATATCCTCTAGACCTGACCTTTATGTCTGGGCTTAGCTTGCTCGATTCTCTCCAATGTGCCCACCCCTTCTCTCCTATCCCTGCCTACAAGAAACACCTAAGTTACATGAACACATGCATGTCAAATTACCTGCCTGAGTTTCCCCAGTATATCACGAATATTTCTACGTGTTTGCTCATCTCATTCTTTCTGACTCTTAATCACTTCCACAACATCTCATAACACAAAATGAAAAAAAAAAATCAAGTAACAGTCCCAGAATCTCCCCAGATTATTCTGATACCCAACTCTGCCCCACCATTAAGTAACACTGGTCAGAAATTTGTAGAGTTGATGTTGGTCTTTGTTAGCAAATATTACATTTAAAAAATCCTTTTTGGGAACAGGATGGAACCGTAGGTGTTTGAAGGAGTATGGTGACATGATTTCTAACTTCATGAATGGCCCTGCTCAAAAAAGTGTTGTACAATGAACAGGTCTCTTGTACAATGAATAGGTCTCCATCACCTAGGAAGGACTCACCAGTGGCACACCAAATGGTTCTCTCCCCTTCAATATTTCTATTGATTTGAATGGTGATGGAGGTAGAAACCTGATCAAATTTCTAGAGGGTCCAAAGCTGGAAGAGTTGAATAATACATTCATGAAAGGTCAAGCTTGAAATAATAATAGTGGGTGCCCTTACTGTTCACTTATTCTATGCCAAGTATGTTCCTCAATGCTTTACATAAATTAGCTCATGCAGTCCTCCCAATACTCGTATGATACAGATTGTCTTATTTTCCCCATTTCGCAGATGAGAAAACTGAGGCATAGAGAAATGTTAAATGCAGATTATGAGAGGCAGAGCCAGAATTAGAAAACAGGCTGTCTAGTGAGGTCCTTCCCTGAGCTGCATTTAAGGATTCTGGAAGCTAGGAAGGATAGGTGAAATTCAGCAAGACAAAATGTAACACTGATAGATGCATGCAACATCTTGCACTCAAATGCAGGACAACATTTTTACATGCTTTTGCGAGGGGGTTGGTGTGGAAATGGGAAGATGGGAGATGTGCTTTCACTACCAAGGTGACATTAATTGATAGGGTCATATCGCTGTAAATTTCAGCTCTGCCCTGGAAGCTTCACTATCTAAGGAACAGAGTGCATGGCTATTTCAGCTTTCCTAACCCCTGCCTATGACACTTTGGGAAGGCATGTTCTTGTCTACAATCCAGGTCTTACACTTCCACAAACACATCTCTCCCCTGCTCTAGTCAAGTGACAGAATGAATCCCTTTTGTCACAAGGAACAACTCAACCAGTCACTACTCAGGGAAGTTGGGAAGCTTGAGAGGGCAGAAGTTGGGGGAGGAGGCACAGGAAGGTGGGACGGTATGTCAATCTGTCCATCATCTAGAGTATATTGCAGAAGGAATGCTTTTACAAAACAAACATTCCAAATTACAGGAGTCAATAAACAGAGGAGGGGAGTTTATTAGTTTCTACTTGAGGCCTATATTATGCTTTCCTAAAGTTTCCAGAAATAATACCAACATACTGTTCAATGATAATAGCTGTTCACCAAAACAAACAAAAAACTTTAAAGAGGGGTGATCTGAAACAAAAATAAATGAGAGAAGTGCTAAATAAAACTATATTCCACAGATTAATTTACTGAAATATGTATCAGAACCTTTATAAGGTTCACGTGTAGTTTTTACTACACTAGTTGGCCACGGAATTTTTTTTCTCTTAATACCTATTATCATAGTTCATGGAGCCCTACGGAGGGTAGCTCAGAATACAATTTGGAAAAATCTATGCTGCTGTAATGAACTTCAAGAGATACTTCCTGATATATCTATGCAATAAAGATTACTAATAATTTGTCTTCATTCAAATGGAGATTTTTCAGAGTTTCTTAAATTTATGTTAAGAAAATATCAAGAACAAAAGCATAAAAATACACAAATGCTCTATGTGAGCTTTTGGGCCTGGCTAGGGTGCTATTCATCATTTCTTTACACCAGTCTGATAAATTAGTGAGATAACAAATACTAGCAAAGAAAAAAAAAAGGAAGATGGTTCACATAGTTACGGAGAAATCCAATATGTCTTATATTTTAATTAGTCACTTAGGCAATTCAAACTCTGAAAACACAGCTAAAACAAAATGTTTGTTAGAGAAAATGATAGTTAGACTAAAACATCATTAATTAAGAGTGCACCAATTTAGCATGTGTCACCATTTGACCTTGTCTAAGCTAAAATTTATCTCTGCACTATGAAGAGTATACTCATCAGTTTATTGGCACAAATAAGATTTCTGAAGACATAATTTGCTTACTAGAACAACTTGATCTCAAGAACTTGAAAAACACTCAGTTAAAAATAACAATGTAATTAATTGCAAATAATTCTTATATTTCCATTAAAGCATGTACGCCTACTTTGTTCTTCACTTGGCCTTCACCCTAAACATTTGGTCCTCACAGTACCAGATGGAACTCTGCAAGGGCAGCTTTGACACTACCAAAAACATGATCTGGAAGCCCAAGGATTCTTCTCCAAGGGGTCTGTAACTTAAGATTTTTCTTCTGGGAAATCACAAAGCCAATGATCTGAAACAAACTTTTAATACAGTCTAGATCAGCACTGTCCAATGGAAATTTCTGCAGTGATAGCTACTGAGCACTTGAAATGTGGCTAGTATGGGTGAGGAAATGGGTTTTTAATTGCATTCCATTTAAATTAAGTTAGATGTAAATGCAATAGCTACCTATACCTTATGGTTATGAATTGAACAGTGCAGGTATAGACATTGACCTTTCTGGAAATTTCTGGACCTCCTCATTGCAGACTTATCTTGACATGGGACATCCATTTGCCCTGAGGTAATTAAGCATTAAGTTTGTGTGGCTGACTGGCCAAGGGCAAGCCGATGGAAACCTTGCAAGAAACTCTAACATGAGTGCACCTGTGCCCCCAGAGATGAGTCTAATTTCCTTTGGGTTTGTAGATAGCAACTTGGTGCTATTTTCCTATCACTACATGGTGTTCTCTTGAACTTCTCCAGGCCTAGCCCCTGAATAGTTTAAATGCCCATAAGCATTCAAATAAAACTAGATTTGTTTGAAGTTAGTTTTTACTTCAGCCCTTGGTTCCAGCTGCCACGTGCCACAGGATACCTTCTGTAGGCCCAAGGCACTTTTGCCTTTGTGTGTCCTTCATCCATAAAAGAATTAAAATTATATTTTACAATTACTTGGTATAAAGATGAGAAATATATTAATATTATATACTAAAACTTTCACCAAAAGTTCCATTTTTTCTTCTGTATTTAAAAGAATTAAAAGTATTTTGGGCCTTCAGCCCTGTGCCTGATGGAGAAGCTAGGGCTGGCTCCCTGCCCTGACCCACCCACCAACCTGGGCCCAGGCCTGCAGTTTACTAAGATCCGTGACTGCCTGTGGGCCCTTTAGCAGGCAGCATGGAGGATCCATGGGTCAAGGAAAAGGTGAGGGGCTTCACAATGACAGAAAAATTCAGTAAAGATATACTTAGCTTGGAGAATACATTTTAAATTGGTTTACCCATCCTGGCTAACACAGTGAAACCCCGTCTCTACTAAAAATACAAAAAAATTAGCCTAGCATAGTGGCGGGCGCCTGTAGTCCCAGCTACTTGGGATGCTGAGGCAGGAGAATGGCGTGAATCCAGGAGGCGGAGCTTGCAGTGAGCCGAGATCGCGCCACTGCACTCCAGCCTGGGCGACAGAGTAAGACTCCGTCTCAAAAAAAAAAAAAAAATTGGTTTACAAGACTCAGAATCACTATGACAGGATAGTGTAGAGTAGATCCTTCAGACCTCTTAATTTATGATTAAATTTATATCAATAGTCTATTAATACCTGCTTCCTAGGTAACAAGATGCATATTAATCAAACTTCAGAATTTGCTTGCAGATACATACAAGACAGGTTATAGAGATCATGGGCTTTGGGATCTCATTAACTTAGCTTCAAATCTTAGTTCTGCCACTAACAAACTCTGTGATCCTAGGAATGTTACTGATCATCTCTTAACCCCAATTTTCAAATAAATAACTAAAATACATTAATATCTACCTTACCCAATAGGAATGATAATTAAATAAGATGTCTACAGAGCACAGTGTCTTTCACAGAGTAAATCCCATACTAATATTAAAACTGACAACAACAAAGTTTGCTAGACTGGAAATTTTTTTTTTTTTTTCAAGGCACAGTGTGGCTCACACCTGGAATCTCAGCACTTTGGGAGGCCAAGGTAGGCAGATCACTTGAGACCTGAGTAACATAGCAAAACTCTGCATTTACTAAAAATGCAAAAATTAGCCAGGCATGGTGGCACACACCTGTAAACCCAGCTACTCAGGAGGCTGAGGCACAAGAATCGCTTGAATCTGGGAGGTGGAGGTTGCAGTGAACAGAGATCATACCAGTATACTGCAGCCTGGGTAACAGAGTGAGTCTCTGTCTCAACAAAGAAAAAAAAAAGACTTTTTTTAAAAAATGAAGACTTAACTGGCTTGGAATTATTCACTTAAAAAATATAACTTATGGTGATTATGGTAGATTCTCTATTCTTTCGTATAGTTCCTTGGTTTCGGGAGTGAAATCCCAAAAGAAAGAAGGTTGTATGTCACCCTAATTTTATGTGGAGCTTTCTGTAGAGAATGGAAAGCCAGTCTCCCATCACCCAAACTTCCCTGCCACCAGGAATGGGTGATGAACACTCACGACTGAAAGTAAGGACGAGCTTGGTGCTGGTTTTATTGTTTTGCTTTGTTTTGTTTACTTTTCCCACAGTAATGCTTGGGGTTTTTTGTTTCCATTTTTATATGTAATGGAAGAGAGAAGGTTAGGAAAATAGAAAATATTGGTACAATCTGAGAGAGAAGATACCCAGGGAGCAGTATCAGGACCTTGTATGACTCTGGGAAGGAGCCAGCATAAAGGAAGCAGATGGATTCACCAACAGAGTTACAGTGGGCCAACAAGAATGAGAGGACAATAGCACTGACAGTGACTATGGTGATGGTGGTATCAGCAGCGCTATAAGTGTGGTACTGGCATCTCCATCTTGCAGGTAGCTAGGCTGAAACAGAGAGATGTGTAGCTTGTCTGAAGTCATGGAGTAGTAAGTGGGAAAGGGAAGACCTGGGCAAGGGAAGACCCCCATTGAGGGTGTCAAAATCCATAGATCTGAGGATGAGCAGAATTTTTCCTCTCAGGGGCCAATGGTACTCCTTCCCCTAAGACAGTGGGGACTTCATGGGCTGTGGGCAGAGATCCCATCCTCATGCCTATCATAGTTTCAATAAAGTAAGTTGAGTTTTTCTGTGGATTAACTCTGTTCATTAAATAGTAGGCCATGAGTGTTTACCAGGAAGAGGAGGCCTGGGCTGCCTAGGAATGTCAGATGGGTTTTTTCAGGTTCTAGAGGGGGTTCCAGGCCAAGGAACCTGAACCCCAAATCTCCCCATTTCCTGAACACTCCCACTAATAAAGAACCTGGGTCTCCACCCAGGAGCCACCTCTGATTCAACATTTACATTAGAGATGTGTTCCCTAGGATGGCCTTGCTCTTTGATCATAAACTTGGTATTATTATTATTATTATTATTATTATTATTATTATTATTTTAAAGCAGCCTTACTAAATATGACCAGTTAAGGCTATTTTTGACGACTAGGTTGTGTGGTAGTGTGTCTGAGATTGGAGAGTGGATGTGTGTGTGGGGTGTGTGTGCATGTATACACGTGTGTGCACGTGCGCTAAATAATAAACAGTGTGCCCAATGTACTGCATATTTTCCATTTGTACAGCCATTTAATTTTGCCAGCAACCTTATGAAGTAAGTCATATTATTAGTCCTATATTGTAAAGAGAGGAACTGAGGCACAGAGATGTCCTGGATCATCTGCTGGTAGGAGTCAGAGTTGGAGTCGAGCCCAGGCCATCTGGTTCTTTCCAGAGTCAGTGCTCATGGCCACTGCACTCCTCTCCAGACTCTGCAAGACTTCCCAGAGTAGCATGACACTTCTGTACCTGGGAACCTTTTGGAGCAATGGGTAATGAGGATGTGTGGCTCGCCAGCACATTGAGACTGGAACAATGAAATCCCCTGGCATGGTGGACCAGGCCTGGGCTGACCTAGGACCTCATATGAAAGAAAAGAGACATATAGAACACAGTCTGAATTTCAGGAGGGATTCCAGGCAAAGTGTCCCCTGTCTCAGTCCCAAGAGAACCTGCCTTAATTGACTTGAAAGGAACTTGTTAGCCATGGCTAACAAGAGGCCAATACTAGCTGGTCTCTAAGAAACAGAGACCAGGGTCACCTTCATTGAAAGCCTAAAAATCACCGTACTACCTGAAAGCAGACAGGCTTCTATCCATAAAAGAGGGCAGCATGAGCAGGCGAGAGCATCTAGTTCAGTGGCAAGGTCACAAATGTTGTGATGGCACAAGCCAGAGGTGGCAGAGATGGCAGCAGAGTGGAGGCTGCATGAATGATGATAGAGAAGAGAGTTGGGTCCACCAAGAAGAACACTAGGCTCATCCCCGGGTACTGTTGGGAACAGAAGGAATTTGGAGAGAAAAGCCTGTGGACTCTGAATGTTACACTGGGTGCACTACAGCCCAAGACTACATCATTACGGTTACAAGGGTCATAAACACAACTGGCTTCTAAGCAATGTTGGAAAGGGCAAAGATCTTAGGATGGGTTCCCCAAAAGCAGGCCCTAAGGCAAAGATTTGAGTGAAAGCAGTTTATTTAAGAGATCAAACAGGGAGCTTTGATAGGCAGAGTGGAAGAATGAGACAGGAGAAGGAAGGTAATAGAAGAAAGGTTTATAAAGAAGTGACTGCTTAGCAACATATATACAGGGCAGTTGGAATCTATGCTCCCAGATTGCAAAAGAAAATTTTAAAAAAAAGTATATGACTGCTGTAGGCAACTTGAACTTAGTCCAGCTGGGGACCTCTGGGAGGCTATAGAACATTCCACAGAGTTGTTCCACCTGAGGGGTGAGGGAGCTGGGGTATTTACTCTCCAACTCCCTGGGTCATGAGCTGAGGGCTGCTACCAGGGACACCAACTCCCCACCACTTCTGCCCAGCCCTGTGGGAAAGCAGAATTGAAGAAGCTGTGTTCGCTGAGAGTCTCAGGTCCTTGCAATGAAGGGTCCTCAAAAGTATTTGCTACAACAAGTCATCTGAGTAATATAAAACCCAAGACATCTTAAAGTCCTCCCCTATCTTGCCTTCCCTCTCACTTGCTGGCTAGACCCACCGAGGATTTTTTTTAGGTATTAGAATTTGATTTGGAAAAGATGCCTGTGACTTTGTTTGGGGGGCTGAATGAGAAAAAAGCTTTCAGACTGAATGGGCTTAATAAATGAGTGCACAGAATGAGTGATAGCTGGAATCTGCTTTGCCCAATATCAAAACAAATGGAGAAGCCAGTTGGGAAAAGAATATATTCAGAGAACAGGTGGCTGGGAGCATCTGTGACAAAAAGCAGCAGCTGAAATGGGTAGAAATCAAACAGGGGCTGGGGAAAAAAATCATTCCCCAGCACTTCCTGTCAAGAAACAGGCTTGGTACTTCTTCTGACTTTTTTTTTGTTGATATTAAACACTGACTTTTACATGGAAAAAATTTATTGAGAAAAGGTATGAACTTCTGGAAGAATGGAGATTTCTGAGACTAGCGAGCCAAGGAAAAGAATGGCCGTGTACTTGAAATCTATGCAGAGCCCTCACTTAGATGTCTAACTAGAGAATAAAAAATGAGGATCTGTTTCACACAGAGGTCTGAATTTGGGAATAGCTATTTAGTTTTTCTTACAATTCCTAATACCTGCTAGATGGGACATAGGTGAGAGCAACTAAAACATGAAATGTCATACGAGATATTCAGAAATCACCCACTTTTAAACCTTAGTCAAAAGTTTTATACCTGTGCTGTCCAATACAATAGCCACCTCCTGCACATGGCTATTGAGCTCTTGTAGTGAGACCAGTCTGAATAGAGATGTGCCATAATTACAAAATAATGAAGACTCAGTAAAACAAAAAGTAAAATATCTTAATGATACCTCTATTGACATTGTGCAGCGTGACAAAATATGCTACCCAAAATATATCACTTTGGCATAAATATTATTTTGAGGTAAAGGCACTTAAAACAGTAGGTCCTAGAGGGGTACTCTGGTGACCCCTTTTTCTTCCTAAAAGGAGATAAAACCCCCTTATGAGAGATGTCTTCCCTGTGTCAGGAGGAAAGTAACAGTCTTATCACCAGAGACTGGAAGTGAAGGCTGAGACAAATCTGTACAAACAAACCTTGTTAAACTAACCCTTATCTTCCTAATTACTTTTCCACCATGGGCTGCCTAGCCCAAGCCTGTTTGTCTTGTCACATTTTTATAACTTACTATTCTTTGTGCATTCAACTCCAACTGCTTCTTTGGGTCTTCATTTCCTATGAGGGCTCCCATATCAAGTAAAACCTGTATTAAATAAACGTGTATTTTTTTTTCTTGTTAATCTGTCTTTTGTTACAAAGGCCCCAGCTGAGAACTTTTAAGGGTAAAATGAAAAGTATTTTTTCTTACCCTATAATTACATGTTGAATGATAATGCTTTGTGTCTACTGAGTTAAATAAAAATGTTATTAAAATTAATTTAACATTTTTGAAACTTTTTAAATGTAGCTATGTAAACCAAAATTAAAATTCTAAGGTCCCCCCACAACCATCTGAATGGACCCCTCCTCTCAGCCAAGGGCATTCCAAACTTAACCTGAAAAACTACTTCAGGCCATGATGGGAATGGGAAACTGGACGTGCCTCATCATGCCCTCCTCCCTTTTGGAATTACTGATAGAGCAGACTTTTAAGTTTGATAAGAAAACTTCTAATCTATTTTCTCTGAAGCAGGATACCTGGAGGCTCCATCTGCATGATCAAACCTTGGTCTCTACAACCCCTTATTGTAACCCAGACATTCCTTTCTATTGATAATAACTATTTCAACTAACTGCCAATTGGAAAATCTTTGAATCTACATATGACCTGGAAGCCCCCACTTCCAATTGTCCTGCCTTTCCAAACTGAACCAATGTACATCTTACATGTATTGATTGATGTCTTATGTTTCCCCAAAATGTATAAAACCAAATTATGGCCTGACTACCTTGGGCACATGTTCTCAGGATCTCCTGAGGACTGTGTCATCATCCTTTGGTCACTCATATTTGGCTCAGAATAAATCTCTTCAAATATTTTACTGAATTTGACTCTTTTCATTGACAGCTACAAGAAAAGTTTGTTTAAAGTAGGTCTCACACATTTCTATTGGACAGTTCTGCTTTATATAAAAAAGGACTTGAAAAATTATGTTTGTAGTCAAATAAATATCCAATATTTTAGTTAACCATCAAATAGTCTTTATCTTGCCCCTTTCCACCTCCTTGTTATAGGAAGGAACAAGGTTTTTGTGAACTAAGTTACAGGACAAGACATGGATCCTGAACTTTGATTGTTTTGGTGGCAAGAAAGGAAAACTGCCTATCTAGAGATCCGAACTATGATTGTTTTGGTGGCAAGAAAGGAAAACTGCCAATCTAGAGACCTAAGTTGACTCCCTAACCTGCACTGTGGTCTTGACAAGCTGCTGCGTCTTCTGGGCCAAAGCTTATTCAACTGTAAAGTGACAGGTTAAGCGGATCTGATCTCCAGATCACCCTGACATTGTCCATTGATCTTCCTCAAAGGTCCGGTCACTCCCAACTCAAAATTCTTCATGGAATCTCCATTGCCCACTCAACAAAAGGGCAAAATCCACCTCACCTGCCAACTCTCCATGGAGGATCCTCCCTTCTCACTTCCCCCCTCTGTCCTGCATCTGACACACAGAGCTGTCCTGATGCCTATCCCCCTTTCACAGTTTGCATCAAGTCCTCTGCTTGAAATCCATCTCACTGCATCCACACACCTTCGAATGTCACCCATCAATGAAAGTCACATGGAAATGTTCTCTTTCCCATGAAAGCTCCTATTTCCTCAGCTGGCAGTCTCACTGCCCCCTAAAAAGGAAATGCATTCTGGATTAAGTTGTTCTTGTGTTGCTATAAATAAATATCTGAGACTCGGTAATTTTTCTTTTAAAAAAAGGTTTAATTGGTTCATGGTTCTGTAGGCTGTACAAACATGGCACTAGCATCTGCTCAGTTTCTGGGGAGGCCTTCAGGGAGCTTTTACTCATGGCAGAAGGCAAAGCAGGAGCAGGTATGTCATGTGGCAGAAGCAGGTGGAAAAGAGAGGGGAGGGGCCTGCCACACACTTCTAAATGACTAGATTTCATGAGAATTCACTCACTATCTCAAAGACAGCACCAAGCCATGAGGGATCCACCCCCATGATCCAAACACCTTCCACCAGGCCCCACCTCCAGTACTAGGGATTACAATTCAACATGAAATTTGGGTGAGGACAAATAGCTAAACAATATCACATTCTATCTGGGGCTATAGTTATTTCTGTACATGTTTTATCTCCCGAACATGCTCCTAAAAATCCCAACCCATCTTTACTTCCCAAATGGAATGAGTACATTGCTCCATACTGAAAATAGAAGGATCAAGGACTGGGCCCCTTTCCCTCCTTGCTCCCTCCTAACATCTCTTTAGAAACAAATCCTAGTGCAGGAAAATATGAAACAAAAGCGCATTCAATGGATTATTTGGCTGCTTATAGAAACTATGAAAGTCAACATGTTGTTTCTTTGCTTTATTGTTCCATAAGCACTATCTCTTTTTCACAGAAGAATGAACATGCATTTGTTCAGAGTAAAATGGCCTATTTTTATTCCACAGTGAATTGACTGTGATACTAATGACGTTTCAGTGTAAGGACCCTAATTGCAAAGCTACTTCAGAAACTCTGGGTGGAGTTCTGGTAATTTGTAGCCATGATTTTTTATTCTTCCCTAAGAGGGTTTCTTGCAATGCAAAAGTTTCTAGCTTCATAAAACCTGGATTTGTGCCTGATTTTATTTCTCTTTCAATTTTTAATTAGAAAGAGTAGATACGTAAGTCGATTTTTTCAATCTTAAAAAAAAAAAAAAATCCTAGAGGCCATTTAGGGGTCCCCCGAACTCATGGGAATGTGTTGACTCCACATTTTACATGCTTCATAGGTGCCGTCTTCTGCACATGAAAGACCCATGAAATGTATTGAATGAACGAATCTATGAATGACTACATGAATGAAATTTTATGATATCATGGTATTCCATACTGACAAAACTGGTACTTTCACAAAAATCACGTAATAGCATGGAAACAATGTCATCCCTGTGGAGGAAAACAAAGTGAAAGTGACCACACAGTAAAAAAACATTTCAGTCAAAAAGGCAAAATAAATCACATGCAGTTTTGCTACCCAGAGACGAAAACTCAGTACAATGAGAAAAATCTTTCCAAAGTAACTCTGTGCATGAAGCATAAAAGAGCCACATACAGATTTTCATGCTCTCAGCAGGGGATAGACACTTAAAGGCAAAACATGAAAAATATCCTTAATAACTGGCAGTATATATTCTAGTGTGCTTCTACTAAAGTATCACCCCCACTAATGAGATTGACACTGCAAGGAACCAGAAGCTTCTATAAACTAAGAGGGCACTATCATCTTAGCATATCATATGATTATATACTGCATTTATGTAAAATACTATTTATGCCATTTTCATTCTTTTATTCCTGAAACAATCTGTATTTGGAAAATAATCTGTGTCAACTTTTATGCTGCAAAATTTCTGGTGTCTTTGAATGTGTCTGATTTGAAAGCCAAATTACCATAAGTGCTTAAAAATGTCATACTGTATTTGGCAGAAAATATAACACACAAGCAAATTGACTAAAATGGACAGCAGCCTTCTTATTTAACAATTTTAGACATCTACTTGTTAACACTTTCAAAATTCCATGTTTATGGGCACTTTCCTAATGCTTTTAAGGAGTTCATCTTGTAAAACAAAAACAAACCAAAAAGTACTTACTATCCTATAAAGTCCTCTTTGTCTAGAATAGCAAAACTAAAATTGGTAAGGGGTAGGAGTTGGAGTTCCTTTAGCACTGGCAACTAAAGTGATAGTTCAGTTTTCTTTTCTTTTCTTTTCTTCTTTTCTTTTCTTTTCTTTCTTTTACCAAGTCTTGTTCTGTCACCCAGGCTAGAGTACAGTGGTGCAACGTTGGCTCACTGTAGCCTCTGCCTCCTGGGTTCAAGCGATTCTTGTGCCTCAGTCTCTCAAGTAGCTGTGATTATAGGCATGCACCACCATGCCTGGCTAATTTAATTATTGTATCTTTTTTAGTAGAGACAGGGTTTCACAATGTTGACCAGGCTGGTCTCGAACTCCTTACCTCAAGTGATCTGCCCACCTCACCCCCCAAAGTGTTAGGATTACAGGTGTGAGCTACCACACACAGCCTTTTCTTTCATTAAGCTTTTGTTTCATATAAGAATTATATACATTTTTTAATAACTTGGGTATGGTTTTATTTTCCACTTTGACTTATTTCCCTACAAACTAGCTAATGATTACTAGTTAAGAATTGTTACAGATTTCAAATAGGCCAATGTTCATACTTCATACTTTTGAGATCACTTTATAAGTAAAGAAAAGTTGAATTAGTAAAAGGTCATAGAAACTGCCCCTTCTACAATTCATCCTAGGCCCAACCACCATAGTCATTTCATCAGATGCTGCTCAGGTATCAACAACCCCTACTCTTTCATCATTTAAATGATTCCAATCTTCACTCTCAGCCTCCCATCCTCTCCCTGGTCACCCTCCACTTTGTTGACTTGACACCAGGTTCTGCAGCAGCTAGCCTCCACTGTCAATGACTTAAGGATTCCCATACAAATGCGAATAGCAACACTTTATCCTCAATACTTCTCCCAGAATTAAATACATTCCTATCTAGAAAGCCATGTGGTTGCAAATTCAATGTCAATGATTAATAGAGCTATTCCCAAATGCCCAATCATTGAATAATGATGTGGAGGACATTTATAGAGTGTTTATTATGTGCCAGGCTCTGTTCAAAGGACTTTACATGCACTACATCATTCAATCCCCATAAAACTCTACTATTATTTTCCCCATTTTATAGATGAGAAAGTTTAGGAAACTTATTCAAAGTCCACATCTACATAGCAGAGCCAGGATTTGAATCTGGGCAATCTGACTCCATAATCCCTGTTGTTAAAGACCATACAGTGCTGACTCTGATAAGAAAATGTGTGCATCAGTGCCACTCAAAATGTGGTCCTTGAACCAATAACATCAGTATCAGTGGGAGATTGGGAGAAATGCACAATCTGTGACTCAACTGCAGACCTAATGCATGAGAATCTGTATTTTAAATGGATTCTCAGGGGAGTCTGATGCTCACAAAGTTTGGGATGCAATTGTCTAAGGAACTTATTAATGACAAAAGGCATAATACTGACTTTTTGATCACCAGGCAAAAAAGCTCTCACTGTACTCTAAATAAAAGCTTTACTTTTATCTTGTAATGAGAAGCCAAAGTCACAAATTTCAGTTATAAAATTAAAGAAAATCTGCTCTGCTTTAGTTTAGCTCACATGGCACAAATGAGCAGCAAAGAGAAGAGCTTAAAGGCAACTTTTTGGCACACCACGTGAGAATGGAAACCTCTCAAATGGTACAGCACACAATCTTCGTGGACAGTAGGTGCTGATCCCACACCTACGCAGAAAATGTGAGACATCTGCAATTTCACTATGCCAAAGTTAGAAACAGTCAAAGCTAATCTCTGGTACCAGAAGCCATGATATTGTTACCCTTAGTAGAGGTAGGGCCCATTTAAGGATTGGAAAGGGCACCACTGTGGGGTGGGGAAGATGTCTCTGTGTGTTAGTTATATTCTGTTCCTGATCTGGGTGTTGGTTACATGAGTATGTTTAATTTGTGAACATCCACTAGCTGTAGACTTGTGAAATTATTCTGCATACATGTTACAGGTGATAAAAGTTTACATAAAAGAAATTACAATTTCTAGAACAATTTCTCACTGATTAACAGATATGCAAGAGAATATTAGTAGTTTACATAGCTGAGTGGTGGGAATTACCTAGTGTACATGGGAATATTACTAACGTGTTCCAACCAAAACGTAGAGTATGCTCTCCTATGGGAGGACTATTTACACAGATACTACTATTTGAAGCAGGAAAAGCATCCTAGTTGTTTTGATTTTTTAAAACATTTTATTTTAGACATACAAGAAATTGCAAAAATAATACAGAAAATTCCCATGTACTCTACACTCAGCTTCTCTGAATAACTCAGTCTTCTATGATCATAGTATAGTGTCAAAACCAGGAAATTGACATTGCTGCAATACTATTAACTAAACTATAGACTCTACTGAGATCTCACCAGTAAGAATATTCTATCTTAGCTCCAATTTCATACCTTGTGGCCTTCTTCATAGATTTGCGAAAGAAACAATGGGTAAGTGAATACAATAGAAATGTGTTGACTAGTTTTTAACTGTTACACATTATTTTTTCTATATATATTACATATAAGTATATACGTGGATATATACACATATGCATATGTAGATACACACATATATGTATATATCTATCTCAAAATAGATATATATACATATATATGTATATTTCTGAAATTGAAGAGTAAAACAATCATTATGTAAACTTCTATTCTTGACACAGTCACGTAACTTGATCATGATATTTAGTCCTACCAGTTACTTAATTGCAATATCAAGACTGCTCTGTATTTTCTCCCCTCTCGCAATTCCCTAAGGAAGATTAACAAACTTATTTCAGTTTTCAAGAGATATGAATCAACCAGATGGCCAGACAGTTTTAAGAGAATAGAAAATGATCTGACACATGGCTCAATTACACAGTTCATCCAAGATAAATTAAAGAAAACATTTTTAAAAGCATTTCTTTTTTCAAAAAAGACAATGACATTTGGCATGCTAATATTCCTTATTAGATTAGCATTATAGAGAATTGATCAGGAAAAGAAAAACAACTAATAAAATTAAAGCCAAAAAAGAAATTCTATGTGTGACCACAGCCAGTAGATGACATTACATACAGTGAGCACATGAATATTTTTGCAACTGGAAATTCTTTCTGAAGGATCCAGGAATCAGTAATTTCAGAGAGAATTTTCTACCAGTGCATTAGAATTTTGGAAATTAAGTAGCACCAGATTCAAGTATATGATTTTTAGGGCCGCTTTCTCATTATTCTCCATATTTCTCACTCCCCTCACCTATGCCAAACTCTGAGTTAAACATGGTTCAAATACCTATTTCTTCCTGAAATGAATTCCCTCATGCCAATGGTACAAAGTTGGAGAATCTGAGACTCCACCTCTGTCTCTAATGCAGAGTTTCTCAGCTTCAGCAGCATTAGGTATTGACATTTGGAGCCAGATAACTCCTGGCTGAGTGTGTGTGGAGTGGAGGAGGATGCCCTGGGCACCGTGGGATGTGTCATCAGCATCCCTCATCTCCACCCACTAGATGCCAGTAGTGTTCCTCCCACTTCAGTTGTGATGCCCAAAATTGTCTCTAGACATTGCAAAATGTCCACTGGGGACAAGGATGCAAAATCACCACCACTATAATAGCATTACTTAGACATAGTTCCAAACAAAAACTTGGTCCTTTTAACAATAAACCATGGCCAGAAATAGTATTTATCAATGAAGTGAGTGGATCCTAAATATGTCATAAGTTTAAAATTCCAGTTTCAAAAAACTGATTCCCAGACTTGCCAGTGGATCAATGTATAGAACAGAGCCTATCATTGGAAGGCTTCTAAAAGAGCTTCCAGGAAGATTATTACTAATTCTTATTTTATTAATGAAGAATCTGAGGTCCTCTGAGGAGGTAAGTATTGTTCCAAGATCACCCAGTGAGCCAAGCGGTGTGGTTTCTAGTGCAATATTCCACCTATTATGTTGGGTTGCCTCCTGGGCTTCTCCCCAAACTCTTTTTCACATAATTCAATATGTTAGCATTTTATTGATAGACTGTTGATTACCTAGTGATGTGATATAAAGCTACAACCTCAGCCTTTTCACACTGGTAAACAACAGAAGAATGAAAAATATGGAAATGGCAACAGAACCAAAAAGAAGAGTCAAATTTTACCTCTCACTCTCCATTTTCTAGAAATAAATGTATCGAAATGAGACAATCCAACCAGATATTTCAAATATTTGCAGTTGAGGACATTTAGAATCTTTTCATAATGTTATTTAATTCATTTTCAATGATCATTTTATGACTTGTGGAAAGCATGTGATTGAAATACAGGATATGGCCAAACTTCCAGTGTTGGGAAACAACTGCATATATTTTATTTTTAAAAGAAACATAGGAATCTTTAAGACTATTTTCACTAAGAGGGTAAAGCTTGAAGTGACATTTATATCAAAACTGTCTTAGCATTACAGTTAAAGCCTCCAAAATTAGAAACATAACTCCTTGCAGAAGGCTGTGCACCCTATGGAACTAATGATGTCCTGCTCTTGTCAATGAGATGGAATACTTTTATTTGGGAAAAGAATCTCAGAGAGGCCATTATAGGCTATGCCTAGCACTGTATAAGAGATGGTAGAATACAAAAGATGACCCCTCCAAAGTAATTTCCCAACCATTAGCCCAGTTGATCCTCAAAATCATCCTAAGGGGTTAATACCCTCATTTCGGTAGGATGACCCTGAACCATTCGTGAGTACAGAGTTGACACTGGAACCAACGCTTGTTGCCATGAAGTCCATTGTACTTTGCTCTATATCTCAGCTGCCTCTCAAGGTAAAGTACAAGGCTCCTATTCATTGGATGTTTACAATATTTGTACTCCGTATATTTTTCTGCCTCTGATTATGGAGCAGACTGCTGCCACTCATGAGTATCTATGTTCTCCTCCTCTTGCTGGGCAAACAGGAAGGTAGGCTGTGTTTTTTAGCCTTCCTTAGAGTTGGCCATGGGTGTGTGATGAACTCTTGCCAATACAATGTGAGAAGTGAGTATGCTGCTTCCAAGCCTGATCAATTAAAAATCTCCCACTTGAGGTCCTCACTCTTTTCCCCAAACTTCTAGCTAAAGGGAGATCACTCTACAGATGTAGAGGCGGGTGGATCTATCAGATGAAATGAGCTTGCATCCCTGAATGACTGTGCAGAGTTAGACCACCCTATCCAAATTGCATAAGTAAGGGATGTGAGTGAAAATTAAACTTTTATTGTATTAAACCACTGAGTTTTCGGGTATAATTACCTTAACAACCACCACTGCTTTTGTCAAAAATGACTAAGACAGCAACACATTTAAGGAAGGGAAAGACTAGTAGTTTGTCAGGGAACTTCTGGGGACTCAGTCTATAGAAGGGAGTTACAGATATTCCTCATAGATTCCTAAGGAGAGCCTTCAGCTTGTGTGAGGAAACCCAGTAGGCTGGTCTGCATTAACCTTTCCACCTCTGCTCAGTGTTCACTTTTCAGACAACTTCTATCCCTGCCTACAGCAAAATGCCTAGCAATAGCTGCTTAAAGGAAATGAACACCAGATTCTTCTCAAAAAACTATGGTAGACCCCAAAATATTCAAGCGAACCATTCCTCCAAAATATTTTCCATGTAGAAGAATATGTATAAACCAACAAGACAAAGAACAGCTTAACATCATTCTGCCAACAGTCAGTAACTCAAAAGTGAACTAGTAATTTGTTACCAAATTTATCAAGACTAATACTAACAACCATGCTTCAAGATTTCATTTTCAAGGATCCCATCTGTCTTAGAAAAAAGAAGGCGCTATTTGGAGCACAGTATATTTTTTATATTATAAAAAGGGGGAAATTGGCTGTCAATCAAGTTTAATCAAACAACCATTATTTAGCATTCTAGAAGAAATTTGGGAAAATGACAAGGTGCTTTTGAAGTCATGCTTAAAAATATATTTTTCCCTCTAAATACATATACCTACAATGTGGAGAAAAAGGGCATTTCTTTCTCCCTCTTGATTATAAGATGGTCCTTGACTTACAATGGTTTGACTTACAATTTTCCAACTTGATGATGATGCAAGAGTGATATACGTTCAGCAGAAACCTTGCATTTTGAATTCTGATATTTTCCCAGGCTAGCAATATGTAATATGATTAGCTCTCACAATTCTGGGCAGTGGTAGCAAGCCACAGCTGCCAGTCAGCCACACGAGCACATGAGTAAACAATTAATACTGTAAAATATGCTGTGTTGCCAGCATTTTTGGATATGATTTTGCCCAACTGTAGGCTAATGGAAGTGTTCTGAGCATATTTAAGGTAAGCCAGGCTAAGCTATAATGTTCAGCAAGTTAGTTGTATTAAATAGATTTTCTACTTATGATATTTTCAACTTCAGATAGGTTTATTGGGATGTAATCCCATCGTAATTTGAGGAGCATCCCATCTGTAACCACATCTAATTCAGTCTCCCAAATCCACTATAGGCTACTCTGAATATACAATCGTAAGAGGTACATCTCTCATATTATTTCCAGGGGAAAGAATGCAAATACAAAAGCATGCATGTATCATACCTCCTCTGTTTCAAAGTTTTTAATACATAAATTAAATACAAGGAAGGGCAGTGATCAACTTGTATGGTAGATTCCAATAATGGTCCGAGTAAGGTAACTTCGCTGTGCTGTCCCACTGTGAAGGTAGGACTCAACCCACCCCTTGATTCTGGACTTGGTTCAGTTACTGCTTTCACCAATAGGAGGCAGAAATGCTACTATGTCACTTCCAAGCTCAGACTTCAAGGGGCCTTGTGTATTTTCATTTGCTCTCTTGCATTTCTGCCATCTGAAGAGGAAGGGCGTGTCTACACTGACCCACTGGTCCCAGCAGAAGGATAAGAATCATAAGGAAAAGAGCCAGCTTACAGGGAATTCAGAAAAGTAAACCCAACAGATGGTAGCCTAGATCAGTGACCCTTACAGACTCATGGGAAATGTTTACTATTGTATGCCATTGAGATTGGGGTGGTTTAATTATACAACCAATGCTAACTGATACAACTAGTCAGTCACATATTTTGCCATCTATAATAATATTGTTTTCTCCTACTATGGCCTGTTCATTTCTTGTTTGTTTGTTTTAAATGAATTCTCTATTTCAGAATTCAATTATCCTCCTGGATAGACTATTAACATCTTAATTCATGTGCACTTTTGGAGGGGTTCTTAACTGACAGCTAATCACCCAAGTTTAAAACTGTATTGTAATCATAAAGGATCACTGTATTATTGGAACATCTATCCACATGACATATTTGTTTATATTGCTGATATGAGTCAGAAAAAAAAAAAAAGAAAAATAATGTGGCAGAAACTAATGAAATAAAGGGAATTCAGAAAAGTAAAGCTGAGAAAATTTCCCCAAGGGGTAGTGTCTACAAATCAAAATGCCCTTTAAACACATATATGGCTGATGACAAGCCTAGAAAAGGCTCACTGTCATCATCTAGCACAGCCCGAGTGTAGGTGACAGTCAGCACTTTCCCCACAAAAATCCCTCTAAGGAATCAGAACACATATGACACAGAAGACTCTTATTACGCTTACTGGGCTTCTTTTTCAGTTTTAGAAGTCGATTAATTTACCATAAAAATCTTCACTGTTGAGTGAACCAGCAAACCACAGTATCAAAATCTGTTCTATACCAGGGCTTCTCAGATTTATCTGCACATTAAAATCACCTCAAGAGATTTTTAAAATCCTGGTGCTCAGGTCACACTGCAGACCAGTTACATCAGAATCTTTCAGGGTGGGACCTAGGTATTTTTAGAGGTTCCCAGATGACTCCAAGGTGCAGCCAAGATTGCGAATTACTTTGTCTTTGATTGCAGGCTGAAACCAAAACACAGGTAACTCTTGTTTTTACATTAAGGCAAAGTGAAGACAACTTTTTCTTCTACTGCTATATATTAGCAATGGTAATGTATAGCATTAGGCCTTAATTTTCCTCTGCTGAAAACTGGCCTACTTTACATTACAGCTCTTAACCCTGAACCTGCTTAGGAGATGGAAGGAGAAGAACATCCAATTTCACTAGCATTTTTCTAAGTACATTTCACTAGGCTTAATACAACCCAACCCCAAATAGTCCCATCTTGAAAGGCAAAAAACAATTCAGAATATCTTAAAATAACTTTGTCATTTGAAAATCAGTAAAGGAACTCTTTTAAATCAACCAAACAGTAGCTTTAGGCATTCTTCAAGAACATACTATGGCATAATCAAACAACTCCCAGTATTCAAAAGTTTGTTATGTTAAACTAATAGACAAACTCATTAAAGTCTTGTGGGAAACAAACATACGGTAGCCTACACTTACATCTCACTTAATTCCAATCAACACCTGTTATGAAAAAATTGAATTATTATCATACAGTATTTTTAGACATATCAATATAGGGCAAAATTATAATAAAATGTTTGCAGAAAGCAGCTGTAATGTGAAATACTGACCTCACAATGAACTGAAAAAAGTAAAGAGGTTCTTGAGCCCCTAAGACAAAATCCAACTGTCTCCTGCCTCTGAACCCCAAACTTCTAAATCTAACTACCTATGGAACTTTCCCACTTGCATATCTAATAGGTATCTCCCAGTCAATTCCTGTTCTCCTTCCTCAACTCCTGATTTCCTGAGACTGAGAAGAAATTGTTTTTCTACTGCTCTACGTTAGCAATGGTAATGCACATCATCAGGCCTTAGTTTTCCTCTACCGAAAACTGGCTTACTTTACTGCAAAGTTGTTCTTCTCAGTCTTAGGAAATGGCAGTATTTTCCTATCAGTGACTCAGAACAAAGGCTCAAGAGTCACCACTGACTCTTTTCATTCTTTCACTCTGCTTACTATGGCTTGAATGTGTCCCCCTCAAAAGCACGTGTTGGGAACTTAATCCCCAATGCAACAGTGTTGAGCAATGGGGCCTAATGGGAGGTATTAATGCTCTACCCTCATTAATGGATTAATGTTTATTATAAAAGGGCTTGCGGCTGTAGGTTCTATCTCTTTCTCTCTCACCCTCTCTTCGCCCTTCTGCCATGGGACGACACAGCAAGAAGCCCTCAGCAGATGTCTGCATCTCGCTATTGGACTTCCCGGCCTTCAGAATTGTGAAAAATATATTTTTTCTTTATAAGTTATGCAGTCTGTGGTATTCTGTTATAGCAACACAAAACAGACTAAGACACACTCCAAACTCTCAGGGAGTCGTTGGTTCCACCCTCAACATACATCCAGCATCCCTCCACATACATCCAGCATCCCTCCACTTCTCACCTCTATAGCTACCCGGGCTTTGGCCCAAGCCACTATTATCTGGTACCTGAGTCATTGTGGTAACTTCCAAGTAGTTTCCCTGCTGCTTCTCTTCTCTATTCTTAAAACAGAAGCCAGCATAAGCCTTTAGTAAGAGACATTAGCTCATGTCACACCAATGCCAACTTTCTACTGGCTTTCATTCCAAGTCAAAGCTAGTCCTCAAGATGCCTGACAAGGTCCTGTATATCTGATGTCCCTACTTCACTGCTGACTTTATCATTTGTCACTTCCTCTAACACTCACTCCAGTCCAGCCACATTTGTCTGCTTGCAAATGCTCTTGCATGCCAGGCATACTCTCACCTCTCCTAAGGTGAACCAACCATCCTGGTTTACCAGGGAGACTAAGGGGTTTCCTGGGATGCAGGATCTTCCAAGTAAAAACACAGTATGCCAGGCAAGGTAGCGGGCGCCTGTAGTCCCAGCTACTCGGGAAGCTGAGGCAGGAGAATGGCGTAAACCCAGGAGGCAGAGCTTGCAGTGAGCTGAGATCCGGCCACTGCACTCCAGCCTGGGTGACAGAGCGAGACTCTGTCTCAAACAAAACAAAACAAAACAAAACAAAACAAAAAAACAGTATGGGATAGGCAAACCATGGCAAGTTGGTCATTCTATTTCTCCCTGTGCCAGGAACACTCATCCCCCCAAGTACCTTCACTGACATCCTTTCTCCCTTAGGTTGTTTGCTCATTACTGTTCTAGTTTAACAGTAAATGTGTGCATGTCAGTCTTATGACTTGAAGTTTGTTTAAGAGAGAGAAACTCACTCTTGTAGAAATAACAAAATAAGCCTCCTAGGTCTTCAAAGCTGAAGCCTAGACTACGAACTGCAGCAAATTAACCCCATGAGGCCCCTTCAGTACTGTTAGCCAGATATCTACAAGGACCCACATGCCCAGTGACTTCCAAGTGTAGAATACCTGCAAAACCATACTAACAATAGCAATCCCCATTTCATGAAATGTTTCCATGTCCCAAGGCTTTGTCACCTTTATTCCTTATACAATCTCACAAGGAAGAGACAACTATCTCCTTTTTAGAGATACACAAATGGGCCTGGCCAGACTAACTTACTTCCTCAAGACCCTAAGTGACATAGCTGCAATTTGAAGCCCACTGGTTTCTATCAGTACCATCAACGATAATATTGAGAATGATAATTATGATGATAAAGGTAACATGAGTGCTTACTATGGTCCAAATACTGTTCTACATGTTATTCATATATTAACTCTTTTGAGCTTCAAAACAACCCTGTGAGTTAGATTTGACTTTCATTCCTATTTACAGATGATTAAATAATCTCAGAGAAATTAAGTGTCTCACCTAAGGCCACATGGATGACAAAGGGAACCTTCATGTGCTAAACCAGGGGTTGGCAAACTTTATCTGTACAGGGCCAGATACATGGTGGTTCATGCCCATAATCCCAGCACATTGGGAGGCTGAGGCAAGAGGATCACTTTAGGCCAGGAGTTCAAGATCAACCTGGGCAACATAGTGAGACTCTGTCTCTAAAAACATAGAAGTAAATAATAAAATAATTTTTTAAAATAAAAAAATACGTTTTATGCTATGCAGGCCAAACAGGCTGTTGCAGCTACTCAACTCTGCCATTGTAGCCCAAGAGCAGTCACAGACATTATACAAATGAATAGCTATGGCTGTGTTCCAATAAAACTTTACTTTCATAAGCAGGCAGGGGACCAGATTTGGTCAGTGGGCTAGAATGTGCTAGCTTCTGCCCCAAACTGCTACATTAAAATGCTTCTGGAAACAATTCAGAAGTGGAAATAATGTCATTCATATGAGTAACAACTGATTATTTTTGTTGATTTTTTTGCCACATTTTATTAAGTAAACTAGGTTTAAAAAGTTATTTTACATTTCAAGCAATGCAAAGCAAATAATAAAAATCTAATATTTTTTATTTATGATAGGATTTTTTTTTTTTTTTGATACAGAGTCTCGCTCTGTCACCCAGGCTGGAGTGCAGTGGCATGATCTCGGCTCACTGCAAGCTCCACCTCCCAGGTTCACGCTATTCTCCTGCCTCAGCCTCCAGAGTAGCTGGGACTACAGGCGCCCGCCACCACGCTCAGCTAATTTTTTTGTATTTTTAGTAGAGACGGGGTTTCACCGCGTTAGCCAGGATGGTCTCGATCTCCTGACCTCATGATCTGCCCACCTCGGCCTCCCAAAGTGCTGGGATTACAGGCATGAGCCACCGCACCCAGCCTATGATAGGAATATTTTTAACATAGGTATATTGACATTTGTGCTTTTGAACACGCGAAATGAAAACTTAGACAGAAAAAATAATGGGAAATGTCTAGGTATATAGGTGACTCAGTGGCAGCATATTGATAATTGTTGAAGCTGGATGATGTATAGGGTGGTTTTACTATTCAATTTACTTTCAGTTATTATATTTTAAATTTTTATAACAAAGTTTAAAACATGAATGCCTCACTTATTGTTGAATAAATGCACATTATGCTATAAGTTCTTTGGTGGGCTCTAATTCTGTTTTTCTTCTGAACTCTTGCTGGACTAAGTTGTTCAGTCTTTTATCACCAAAATAATGTTTGGCAGTCCTTTATCTTCCAGTAGTCTCCTCTTATGTGTCAAGGCCTAGTGGTATGTATTTGGGTAGGTTAGATACACTGAACATTTTAAGAGGATAAATGCAAATCACCAGCTTTTGAAGTTAGAGGTTCCAGAAAGCATCAAAACATTGTTGCTTCTTTTTTTCTGAAGTCAATATAGCCCAGAGAATCAGGTAAAATTTAGGGCTTTGTATATTTTACATTCTATTTTTATCAGCTTTAATGATTCATAAATATAATTTTCACAGATTTTTATAAACTAGGATATCTATTTTCCTTTTCGGATTTAAAGGTGTTGAGCTATCATCTATGATTACATCCAGACTCAAAATCTCTATCTAGGTGATAATATCCTCTGCAAGAAGCTTAGTTTCTTTTAGCAAATGTTTACTTAGCATCTACTATGCTTCAGAAACTGCTATGTTAGGTCGGTACTGGGACAAGCTTCTCTGCCCTCAGGGAACCCACTCTTGGGAGAAGACACAGAAATAAGGATTTCTGCATTCATTATAAGTGTAAAGATAAAGAAAACCACAGGGTGTGAGTACAGCCCAGGGGAGGGCTGTTTGGGCATCTTAAGAAGAGATACTTAGGTCACCTTAAAAAATAAGAGGAGTTAGCTACATGCAGAAAAAAGAGAAGTTCATGTAGGAAGAGGCATCAGATTAAGCAAATGCGTGGAGGATTGAAACAGCATGCTGCATTGGGAGAACTAAATTTGTTATTACTAGAACATAAATTACAGTACAGAGTGGAAAAGAAGATGAGGCTGAAGAAGAGGCATGAAGAGAAAGGTTATTTATGCCCTTATATGCCATGCTGAAGAACTTGGATCAGTACATAACAGGAAGTCACTGATAAGTGAACAGGGAACTGCACACAGCTAGCATTTCAGATAGAAAATTCTGGGATCAGTGTAGATAATTGATGTGAAGGATGCAAAATTAACAAATGAGGCCATCAGAAGAAACTGGCATAAAATCCAGTGAGGAATAATGAGACAGAACTAGGCAATTTATGGTTAGAAGCTGGGGGAGCCGGTTCAAAGTTATACCTAGAAGGTAACATTGCTAAAGAGCCAGAAGAATTGATAGTTATTACTAGTTTTCTGGTTTGGGTGACCTGACCAGGTAGTGTCACTTACTGTGAGAATAAAAAAGGAAGAACGTAGGATAAATTTGAGACATATCTTTTAGGGGAAGTTGAGTTTTAGGTATCTGCAGGCTATATGCAATAGGTATTTGGACATATTCTGAAGTTCAGGTAAGAGATTAGGTATGGACACTTAAATTTTGGAGTCATCAACATATAGGTACAGGTAAAACCACAAAAGGATGAGGTCACTAAGGGAATGCATGTTGACTAAGAAGGAAGAAAAGGCCAAGGTGACAACCAAGGAATACCTAAGTCCAAGATTTGCCTATGAGAAGAACCTACAAGAGTGACAAAAAAGCAATAATCAAAGATATGAAAACCTAAGAAAGTTATGTGGGGGAAATAAAATGAACTGAGCTGCCAGAAAAGTGTCAACTGAGAAATGAAATAACAATCCTTACTTTGCAGGGTTGTTGTGAAGGTTTAAGATAATAGGCATCAAGTACCTTGTCTAGTGCCTCTATTTTGTCAACAACATCAAGAATTGTATAGCCCACAGGGTCAAATTCAACAGAAGATGACTAAAAATGTTCATAGTATGTGGTCATGTGGAGGGATGGAAGAAACTGCCGGATGATCTCTAAGACCCATATTCTTCTCTTCTTCCTAGACGTAGGGATAGACTATATTTCCCTGGTTTCTTTGGTGTTCAGCATGCCCATAGGTCTGAGTTCTGACCAATGGAGGATGAGCAGGAGTAATGTATCCCCTTTTAGGCTTAACTGTGTATTTGTTTCCTAGAACTGTGTAACAAAGTGCCCACTAACGGATAGCCCAAAACAACAGAAATTTATTGTCTCACAGTCCTGGAGGTGAGAAGTCCAAAACCTAAATATCAGCAGGACCATGTTCTTTGAAGGCTCCTGGGGAAGATCTTTCCTTACATCTTCCTAGCTTCTAGTGCTTGCTGGTAATCCTTGGCATTCCTTGGCTTGCAGCTGCGTCACTCCATCCTCTACCTTTGTTGCCACATGATGTTTTCCCTGTGTGTGTGTTTCTCTTTGTCCAAATTTCCCTCTTCTCATAAAGACATCAGTCATATTGGGTTTAGGGCCCACCCTAAAAACCATATAAACTTCCTACACATGATCTTCCCTGTTCTTTTCCACTTCTGGATGACTAGGATGGACGCATCCCCCCTTGGGAGCCAGGTAAGGCAGAACTCCAAGATGGAAAGAGTTTGGGTCCCTATATCATTTACTGAAGAAGAACCTCCTGACCAGGATCAAACACTTCCATTTGATAAGTAAAAAATGCACTTGTATTTGGTTAAGCCATTGAACTTGAAGGTTGTATCTCTTTCAACATTTACTTTTAAAGAACATGGAAGATCTAATGGAGGTAGAGAGTAAAATGGTGATTACCAAAGGATAGGAAAGAGGGAGAAATGAAGAGAGGTTGGTTAATAGGTATAAAAATACACTTAGATAGAAGGAATGAGTTCTAGTATTTGATAGTACAGTAGGGAGACTAGAGTTAATAATTTATTGTATAGTTAAAAATAGCTAGAAGAGAAGAATTGGAATGTTTCCTGCAAAAAGAAAAGATACATGTTTGAGGTGATGGATATCCCAATTACCCTGATTTGATCATTACACATTGTATACGTGTATCAAAATATCACATGTATCCCCAAAATATGTACAACTATTACATATCAATAAAAAGTAATACTAATAAAATAAATTAGAAAAAAATACAGGAGATCGCTGGTGACATTTACACTAGCATTTCCCATTTGAGTAAAGTCCAAATAGTGGCGTTGTCTTAGTTCACCTTGATCTGCTCTAACAGAATACCCGAGACTGGGTAACTTACAAAGAATAGAGATTAATTTCTTACAGTTCTGGAGGTTGGGAAATCTAAGATTGAGGGAGCCATATGTGGTGGGGGACTTCTTGCTGTGTCATAACATGGTGGAAGGCATCACATGGTAAGAGAAAGTGAGCACGCAAGACAGGGAAGTGCGGGTGCCGAACTCATATTTTTTATCAAGGACCCATTCCTGCAATAACTAACCCACTTCCACAATAATGGCAGTAATCCATTCATGAAGGCAGAGCCCTCATGACCTAATCACCTCTTAAAGGTCCTACCTCTCAACACTGTTGCACTCGGAGTTAAATTTCCAAAACAAGAGCATTGGGTGACACATTCAAACCATAGCAGGTAGATTGAGAATAGAGTGAAAGTTTAAAATGATAAAGCAAATTTGGAATATATACATATTTGATTAAAAGTATTTGACCTTTAAGGGTCAAAGATAGGGAGGATTTTTTTTTTTTTTTTTTTTTTTTTGCGGGGAGGAGTGGAAGGTAGAACAAGGAATAAAAGATGAAAGGAGGAGTACCTTCAGGATGAGAGGGAATCTAGACAAGTATTAAAGGTTGAGGGCAGTTGATCAGGAAGGAGAAGGTAAAGCTGCAAAAGAGGATTAAGAGTAGGCACAACACCCTGAAGAAGGTAAGAGGCAATGGGATCAGGAATACAGATGGAAGGGTAACTTCAAAAAAAGAAGGGACACTTCATCCTCTGAAACTGGAGAAAAGCATGTATAGATGTTTTTCTAAGTAGAAAGCTTTCTTATGTACTACTTAAAATAGCTCTTCAGGGTACCTAAAACAAGCATTGGAATTTTCATTTTTTCAGGTGAGGAAAAGACTCAGAACATAAATTATTTTCCAAACCCCATATAATTAATAAAGTCAAAACTGAAACCCAGGTTTATTTAACAAAAAAATAATCCCATGTTCTTTCCAATATGCCCAGCAGATTACAGGAGTTTCTTGTCTAATCTTGTTTACCACAATACTCTCATGGTTCAATGGGGAAAATCAGAAGAGGAAAAAAAAGTCAAAACAAGTTAAAGATTTATTCTGAATTCTGTGAAACTGGAAATGACAAGATAATCAAATAACACTGTCCTCAAGCATCAATATATGGAAAATAAGTCGAGAATCAAAGCACACCTGTGTGTTTGTGCATGTGTATGCTAGAAGGCAGAGCAACGAGTAAAGCACATATTACAATTTGTAAGGTGTTAGAAAAGGGAAAAAAAAAAACCCTGCAGAAACCATAAGTGTGATGAAACCTAAATTAATGTTTTCAATCAAGAGACTGTCCTCACCCAGGCATACTGGACTTTCGGCTTTGCAAGGAAAGATCATAAAGCCAAATATTGGTGAAACATAATGACTTGTAGGTATGAAATATTTATAGCACAAAGAAAGTGAAAATGTTGGCAAGAGACACTATACCAGTAAAGCCAAATAAGAAACATTAAATCTGAAGTGTCATTTCAACTAGTATGATAATTAAAATTTAAATGAGAAACTGGATGGTATTTCTAATGTTTGGCAGTGAACATCTTTTCTGGAAAATATTTTTACAGAGTAACCACACCTTGGTCATTAAATAAATTAGAACACTGAGATAGTAAGTTGATTTTTATCAACAGTAATAGAACAAACCTTTAAGGGATTAGGAAGAATTGTGGAATAACGTACAATGCCTAAGTACACTGGTATGCTATGAATGAATTATAAGTGTGTAGAGATATTTATCCAGAGATATTTAACTAAAGACTCTTAGCCAGATATTTAATCAGAGGGGGTGACCTGGAACAGTTGGGTCCTCTGGATTTTTACCTTCTTCCACAAATAACCTCACCCATTTACTGGATTTTGCATTTGTCATGACTTGAAAAGGCTGGGAAGCACTGAGGTATACACAAACAGAGATGCTGCAACTGTAAATCAAGAACACTTTATGAACAGGCCTGCCTATTACTGTTTCTCAGTCATAGTCATTTCAGATCATCCCAACTTCAAGGTTAATTAAGAACGCCCTGCAATGAGGCTCCAAGGCTTACAGTCACTCACTCACATTTGACCAATTTCAACAGGTGGTTAAGCCTCCCAAAAGGATGGTTAACATACGTCTTGATTATTGGTTCATAGACCTAACTAGTTTTTAAGAAGTCCTGGCTAGATTCTTGGGGCATAGGTTCCAGCTGCATCTGCCTGGTGACATATAGTCCTAGTCTATCATTTTTTATTCTACCGTCTTCTCCTGTTTGTGAGGAAGGTCACTGAATAGGGCAAGGGCATCTCTGGATGAAACATGAAAGCATCTGAAATTCGTGCTGCCAACACCTCAGTGGAGCTTGTCAGGGTCACACTATGGGTTTGGGTTAGAAATCCATAGAGGTCAACCACCTCAGAAATCTCACACTTATTGCATGCCTACATTCTACCCTATACGGGCCTCCCAATAGGGGATGGTCAAGCACATATATGTGTAACTGGCCACTTGCCCTTGCTGTTGACATCCAACCTCTAGATCTAGCCTGTGCACCTGATAATGTTAGGTTGCTGATATGGCATGCAGAAGATTGCGCTTGGCTTTCAACTTCAAGAATAAAGTTCTAAAACACAGAGAATGATCAGACCATTACTACTGTACATGGTCAGTTCATGTGTTTGCCCTGTTTCCAGCCCTCTGTATCTATCTTCACAAAATGAAGAAACTAGAAACTGTACAACACCCATTTATAGTATGGCCACTTTGATGAATCCCAAAGTAAGAGAGAGGTTTCCTTCATCTATAAACCTATTGCCTTGATGAACAGACATTGGATTACGTGGCCAAATTATTCCTTTAATTACACTGGAGAATACTTCATTTTGAATGCCCAAAATATTTAAATTTGTTTTTTGAAACATATAAAGTACTTAAAAACAAACAGAAGTAGAATAATGTTGTATTTGTTGAATATTTGAATCATTTTAAGGAAGGCATGATAACAGAATTGAATTGAATTCATATTCAGAAACACAATTCTTCATAAAATATTTTTCTACTCTAACAAGACAGCAATAAAGCAGTTGATAATTCACTACCTTTAAACTGCCAACATTTCTTCCCTGAAATGCTGACTACGGAAATGCCCTTCAACCCTTCTATCACCCTCCACTCTGTATGCTCCAGGATTCTCTTGGGAAGTGTGGTTTGGGACCAAAAAAGCTTAATTATTCCCCTCTTGCAAGTTGAGCAGAAAACACTGACCATTCCCCTTTCTCTCTCTACCTTGTGTGTGGAGCACTATCACCCATTCCAGCTACTCCCTCTTTTATGATCTGCATTCTGATAACTCAAAATTGTTCCCCAAACTGGATCTCTTTTCTGAGCTTAAGACCCAACGTTGGATGGAGTAAAAGTTCCTTGAGAGTAAAATCGTTGCTACTTCCATCATATTTTATTTACATGGGAAAATTAAGTGCTTTCTGCTCCAGTGCAGGAAGGAAGAGGCTGACATGTCACTGCCTCTGAAAGTTCTGGGTTGCAGAAGGGCAAATTCTGGATCTCAGTGCAGGGCAGGATCTTAATGAAACTGGGGAAAGGTAAGAGTGAGCATGAAGTGAAGTGGGGACTATGAAAATGTCAAATTATGTGCTGTATGGAGTGAGGGGTACAGAGTTTCCCAGAAGATCCTCCATGAGGGATCCAAAAAAAACAGTAAGAAAAGGATCTTGAAGAAGAAGACGGCTGATCAATATGTTGGAAAGGCTGAAAAGCAAGGATGTTGGAAAACTACTGCTATAATGTTAACCCTGCCAGTCCCCCAGAACTTCAGATTGGCTAAATAAAGGCTTTGTGTAAATAACTGTTGGTGATATTATTAATAAAATGAGGTTCTTTTCTAAACTTGTAACAATGTAGAAGAACAGAAAGACAGCACATGAGGACAAGGAGACAGTCTATGGAACAAATTCAATGAAAGCAGAAATTTTGACTGAGATGAGCAGAAAACTGTTAATACATACTTGCCTTTCTACCACCAGCCCGTCCATCAAGAATCCCTAGAGACTAGGAGGGCTGTAGGCTCTCTTCTTGTTGATTAGGGTTGATCAGGGTTCAACATAATTCCTTTGAATCTCAAAGCAAGCTGTTTCAGCTGCCTATCAGGTTATACCAATATATTCAGTTGTCCACTTGACATCTTCACCTGGATCTCTCACATACATTTTGTAATCACCAGCCTCAGGACTAAACTAATAGTCTTATTCCCAAGTCTGTCTGTTGCTTATCTTGCTAAAAGGAAGCAACATCCACTCAGGTGCTCTTCCTGCATCCTGGCTAGCCTTAACGCCTCACATGTCATTAATCATCAAATCCTATAAATTCTAACACTTAATTGTTTCTCTACATATTTCCCTCCCTCCCTCCAATGTCAAAATCACTGCAGTAGCCTACAAAATGGTGATCTATAGCCACTTGTGCTCTTGTCCAATCTATTTTGTTTTTCAAGAAATACTACAACACATTTTCTATTAAAAAATTATATTCTGACTCTGGGCTCTATATCACTGAACTGATGGGGAATCTGGACTTATTTCTTCCTGGTTATCCTTCCCTTCTAGAGAGAGGAAAAAGAAGAAAAACCCAACAAGCATTATTTACATCTCAAGTTCTCCTGATAATATTCCCTTGTTCATGGAGTACACTCTTTACTGCTCCTCTTAGTAGAAAATCTCTTGCAGTTAATTAGAGAATATTTATTTCAACCCATTATTTGCAATTATTTTTCTGGATATATAATTATTGGTGTGGAGTTCCTCCATCATTCACTCCTTCCTGCTACCTGTACCTCCCTTCTCTCTCTCTCCTCCAGCACTCTGAAGATATTATTACACTACACACACATTATCCAACTATTTTAACTAAAAATACACTTGGTATAATTATATCCATTTGAAAAAATGCAATCTTCATTTTTATATGAGAACTTGCATCAATAAATAATACCCATTACTTTAAGTAGAGGGTAATGACATTATCTGTGGTATATTTGACTTTAAGACAGACAGAGCTTCTTAACTAGATTCACAAAACCACAAGAGTATAAAACTCATGACATGTTAAAAATATCCTATTAAGGACCTAGATTATGTTTAAATGATAAGTACCACAAATTATTATGAAAATTAAAATGAAATATTCATAATGCTGGGGGAGAGTCAGATATCTGAAGCTTTCTGTAACATCTTTGATAAGTGGAAAACACCTCCAGTGATGGACAACTCACTCGCTGTTTCCAACTGAGCCGGAAGAGGTGCATCCTCTGATTTGCTTCATAACTTTCCTCCTCCAATTTTGGTTCTACCTTTAAGAAGGACTGACAATAAGTCTATGCCTTCATCTAGAGCACAACCTGCCCAGTATTCAAAAAACATTTCTACACTTCTGCATGTCTTGCTTGTATTTGCTCTTTGCCTCAAACAAAATGTTAAAGACTCCTCACCTATATGACATTATTTTGTGTCTTTTCCACTGCATCTGTTCTGTCCTCTGGATGTTCGCATACATAGCTGAAATCTCTAAGACCTGGTGGTCCCAAGCCCTCCAGGTAACTCAAATATAATTTGAATTCCTTTATATATTAATCGAAGTCCTATTTCTAAGTGTATTTCATACCCTCAACCTTGCTGTCTAAAATAGTGAAATAGAGTCACTTTCATTCTGTTACAAATTAAAGACTTGACTCACACATGCCCTCCAACAACAGTCAGACCAGGTTAGACTTCCTGCACTTTGATATATTGAACACACCTGAGTTTTTTTCCTCCCAGTACATATGATTTTCCATATGTCTGATCTTAATTTATTTGGAAGTAATTAACACATACATGAATGTTATCATATGTAGATTTATGCACATGACCTTCATGTTTTTCATTGTGATATTTTCAGATTCACAGATCCAAGAGTTTGTGAGAACATCATCATCTAAAACCTCTTTCATTTCCTCTAGATAAGGTAGAAGAATCAATACTAGCAATTGGAATCATTTGAAATGAAGGAAAAATTGCACTTCATGAACTATTATTGTTTGTAGCATTCAAAGAATGGTTGAGGACATACTCTGTGTTCTTCTTCTTTTCTTTATGTTACACCTTTCTTTAGTAATATACTATTAATATTTCTGATCTTTAGAAATCTCAGGTCTATTTTTATACTTGGAGTTCAATGTGCTCACTGGTTCAGGCAAATATAATCCCCAAATGTCAGATTGCTAGATGCTGAGAAGCTGCGCATACCCTAGATAATACAGTACCCTGCTATTCCAGAGCCTGGGGTCCTCATCACAGACCACAACAAGCCATATGACTTAACACAAAGTCGTTTAACCTTTCTGAGCCTATTTTCTTCACTATCAAATGGGGACACCTATAGCTGCTCCATCTCACAAGGACTTTTTGAGTTGTGCTACGGAGAATTATCTAAACATAAGGCTCCTTTAAAACTTAAGAGAAAGATTTTCTATAAAGCTAACATTTATTGAGGATTTACTATGTGCCATGAACAGCTCCTTTTGTGCAATATTTCTTTTAAGGTGCACAAACAATCTTACGAGTTTGGTTCCGTTTTTCCTCTACTTCGCAAGGAAAACGAAGCTCAGAGTGGTTGGTCACTTTGCCTAATGTTCCACAGCTACCAAAGGATGAGGTGAGAGTGGAACTGAGGTTTCTCTGAGTCTAGACCTTCTGCTTTTAACCAGTAGGCAACACAGCCACATTCAACTTGCTGTGTTGGTGTTTGTTCCAGCACTAGACAGTCATGAGCCAAAATCTATGTGTTTATGTGTACGGGCTGGGGGCATAGCCTGCCAACTACTTCCAGCTTTCTATTCGTTAAACAAAGTGGATTCAAAGTAGGTTCTAGCAGTCAAGGGGAAGCACCAAGAAAAGGACAGAAAAGCAAAATAAAATCGAATGGAGAGGGAAGGTAAAGAAACAGTAAAAAGCATATGAAGGGATCCAGGCCAGACCCTGACATTGTCCACCCTACCTGGAAAGCACAGACCTTTTGCCTGGCTTCCCTGTGGAAGACACCTGCTCCTTGCTCTTTGATCAATTGGGTCCCCTCGGTCTTCAAGGCAACTGGCTGAGACTGTAACTCAGAAAAGCACATTTCTGAACATCAGGCAAGTTTACCACATTTTTACATTCCATTTGTAATGTCTGGAATTATTTTTCCTTTCCTGGTGGATAAGTGCTCATAGTAAAGTTAGTTTTAAATAGCGAAACAACAAAACTCAGCTGGGTGGTGTGGTGCCCTGGTCACAGGATGATGGAAAGATAGGCCCTGAGCCTGGCTGGAATGTTTACAAGCAAAGGCCTCTCCCAGCAACAGTCAACTGCAGCAAGGGAACAAACGGTTGGAGGTCAAGGGGCTCTTGGCCAAGGGAGCTCTAAGTGGGGATATTTGACCTGAAGCATCTACTAGAGACAGCATGCACTTCCTGGGTTCCTGATCTACAATTCCACAATCGCTGTATAAGGGGCACTGCTTGCATCCAATCTCAGTCTGTACTTTAGTGAAATCTTTTTTTTATTTCCCTAGGGTAGCCAATTTGACTGAGATAAAGAAATTGTCCACTTAAGAAATTTCTATATTATTCTTCATTCTATAAAACTAATTATGTAATATGCACCAATCTCCCCAAAGGTATATTCCTTTTATAATGTGCATCAGCAGTGAATTTTGCCAAAGAAATATCTAGTCACATCTGAAAACTATGGTTTTATAGTAGAGTATTTGCATATGGTATTCTCAAGAAAAGTAACTTAAGAATTCATAAGATGTTATAACCTACTGAACAGAAGTGTAGATACGTTTGATGATTACATCTGCCTATTTTGCCATGAAAATAATCATTGTCAAATTAAAAAGTTTAAAAAACAACTCTCAAACGACATTTAGATATGGCAGAGGACATCATTAAGTGCCCAGTTATAACTTGCTCCACAAACAAATAGTTTCCAGTTGAAACTGCAGTGTGTTTCTGGAAATTAAGTCACTAAGTAAACCTCCATTGCAGACTAATACCACAAAGAACCTTCAGCACACCAAAAAATCCCCTTCATGCCTTTTGTGCCTAACATAATTCAAGATTTTAAGCAGGACACACACACACACACACACACACACACACAGAGAGAGAGAGAGAGAGAGAGAGAGAGAATATCATAATTAATAATTAAACCCAATACAAAATAAGCTTAAATATGTATACTCTGTCCAATAAAAATTATATTCTAAAGTAAGTCCTACAGAGTACACAGATTCTGTGAGGAGCTTTGAATATTGCTACCCACTACACACATGACTGCAAAATACAACTAGACTAGGTTGGGATTTTTTTGGTCCTAGAAATAACATATCAGCTATAACCAATATTCAATAGCTCATTAATATTTTTCCTTTCTGATAATTTAGAATCATTTTTGAGGGAATGATTTTGATGGCTTAAGTCTCTGAAAACTGCCCAAATGGTCTTCTTTCTCTCTCAGTATACTTCTGGTTATTAAGCACACGCTTTCAAAGGCATCCTGCTTTTCTTAGAGGTCCTCTGAATAGAGGAAATAGTTAACAAATGTGTTAGGGATGATAATGATGGTGTTTCTAGCCCCCAGAAAGCATGATTAAGTAGGAAGCAAACCTCTCTCCTCTTTATCCTTCATCTCAGGTACCTCCATCCAGCTGCCCCAGAGCAACAATTCCCAGCCATGACCCCAGGAAACAGAAGCTCATCTGGCTTGCGTTCCTTTAATGTTAGCTAGTTTTGTCCACACTCTTCCCAGTCTGTCTATGCTGCCCTATTAAATATGGTTGGTGATATTACCACCACCTTTTCTCTATGGAATCTGCTCAGACCTGTGGCTTTCACAAAAACCAAAGGTCAGGCATCCATCCTTCCCTCTCCCTCCACAATTTAATATCACAAGCGACCTATAGCACACTGAAAAATGCCTTGTATGCCTATTATATTCAAAACTTTGAATAGAAGAATACATTCGAATACACACAGCATCATATGATACAATATAAAACAGAGCATATGCGGTCATCAAAATCAAATACATAATGATACCAGAAAATGCCCATAATCTTGAATGCTTAAAAATCCTGACTACTATAATTCCAGTGTATTTGTTTTCTTTGTTTGTTTGTTTTTTGAGACAGTCTCACTCTATCGCCCAGGCTGGAGTGCAGTGGCATGATCTCGGTTCACTGCAATCTCCACCTCCCGGGTTCAAGTGATTCTCCTGCCTCCGTCTCCGGAGTAGCTGGGATTACAGGCATGTACCACCACACTCAGCTAATTTTTGTATTTTTAGTAGAGACGGGGTTTCGCCATGTTGGCCAGCTGGTCTGGAACTCCTGACCTCAGGTGATCCACCTGCCTCGTCCTCCCAAAGTGCTGGGATTACAGCCGTAAGCCACTGCACTCAGCCTTGTTTTCTTAACCTATGTATATGACTAGGAAAAAAAGGCTAAAAGAACAGACATCAAAATGTCATCGGGGTTATGACCGAGCATTTGAATTATGGATAATTTGCTTTATTCTTTATGGGTTTTACATTGTTTCCAAATTAGTTACAGTATAATTATAAAAAGAGCAAGTAAAAAAAAATTCTTACTTATTAAACATAGAATATACATGATCCTTAACAACTTCTCCTAGTATTTGGAAGTTTGCTAACATGTAACAGAATCCCTTAACATTTCCCTAAGAAACTAAGAAATCAATTACCATGTTAGTTGCTTGGACTCTACAAGGACTATCAGAATTATCTCTTGTTTGCTAAGGCAAGAGCATATCTTGCCTTAAATGTCAATAGTACTGATGTTGAGAATCCTTGCTCTAGAAAGAAACACTTTCTTCAAAGTGGCCTAAGAAAGAGTGAGACAAGAGAATGAATGTGTTGTCATCTCCTATAAGTCGAGTGTGAAGAACAGTCTTGTTTTTGTTTTTGTTCACAATAAGTGAGGCTTGAGAGTGGAAAGGGATGCCTATATAGAAAATTACTGTCAGCAGCTGGAATTATTATACTTTGTGTAAAAGCTCCCATAAACTGTGGTAACTCTCAATAGACACATTTCAGTTACTTGGAATTTCACCTCTGGAACACTCTTTCTGTGAGTTACAAGGAACAATACATGGTATAAAAGAAGATAGCAATCCATAACAGGTAGGAGATAAAGAAAGAGGAATATGAGTGATTGCTTGGGACAATTAGAACACCTAGAAAGACTCTCTTGACATTTCAAAATACCTTGGTCACCAGGTTAAGATTCAAGTGACCTGAATGGTAGTCCTGCTTTTTGTACCAAACTGCCTGACCTTGTTCAAATTATTGAATCTCCCTGAGTCTCAATATCCACTTTTATAACCTTACCTATCTGATAAAATTGCCATAAGTCTCAAAAAACACCAAGTGACTATTAGTAAACCTATAGACAGTCTCTTATTTTTTACTGATTAGACATCAATTTTGTTTAACAGATTTCTTTTAAAATGCACATATTGCTAGGTCTAGTGGCTCATGCCTGTAATCCCAGCACTTTTGGAGGCCAAGGTGGGTGGTTCACTTGAGCCCAGGAGTTCAAGACCAGCCTGAGCAACATAATGAGACTCCATTTCTAATTTAAAAAATAAAAATATAAAATGCGCATAATGCTGGTCTGAGTTCATCCCCTGAGACATACATGCACAAGTGTGAACCACTTTAAACAAGTAATATATCATATCCATCCTTGGTGAGGGCCATGACTTAGTGGAGAGAGCAATGATTTTGGAGCTTGGGCACTCCTGAGGATGGAACTTGGGGATGGGTTACTGGTGTGATTAGTTCAGAACTCTAGACAATAATGTGGAGCACCCAGCAACTGGCAGAAGGGAGCAGAGGTTCTCAACGAGGAGTGATTTTGCTCCTCTCTTCCAGGGGACATTTGACAAGATCTGGAGATATTTTTGATAATCACAACTAGGGGAGGGGATGCTATGGATATCCAGTGGGTAGAAACCAGGGATGCTGCTGGACACCCTACAATGCACAGGATAGCCCTGCACAACAAAAATTTATTCAGCCCAAAATGTCAATAGTACTGATGTTGAGAATCCTTGCTCTAGAAATAAGGAAGTGACAAAAGAAAGAGCGAGACAAGAAAATCCAAGACAAATCTCACCTACTCTGTGAATCCCCTTAAGAGTCCAACTGGCACCAATTGCTGGTTTATTAGACCAAAATATCTTATCCTAGGCTTATTAGTTGGCAACATTTCTGGGTTTAAATCGCAAACTTAGGTGACCAGAAATCTGGTTTCTGAATTTTTCATCATCTTCTTTTCAAATTATAAGAACCTTATCTTGGCAGGTGTAATGATATTCTATGACCATCACGTTAATGGAAAGTGAGTCCTTAATTTTAAGGTGTCCAGGAAAGATTATACTAAAATGTGCTAAAAAGTGCTAAACTGGTTCAGGAATCTCATGCAATATGTATCTCCTTTTGTCTGTACTATTTCTCATCAGTAGAAAAAAAAAAGAACAGAAATTGCCATAAGAATTATGCAAAGAAAAAAATACATATTTTTCCTATGACTCTAAGTGGTTCAACAGCATTATTAGATAACATGAAAATATATCCTTAAAAATAATCTCAGTCTTATTCCAATTTCAAGGAATGAACACCAAAAAGCTCAAGAAAATTAATGGGCTCATCCTGGAATTCACAGTGGTTTCATAGCAGGCCACTGTACCCTGGACTATTGATGAAGCAATGATGCTAAGGGCTGAATAATCCTGTAAGTATTTTTCTACCACTCTAGCATTTTTGTCTGCTAAGAGCACACAAAGGTAACCTTTACATATCAGAATATGGTGGAAAATCGAAACTCTTCATTTCAGTGAAGTGAATGAAGAGTCAGCTCTTAGAAATGGAAGGACAGATCTCATTTTGATGCAATGTGAGCCAAAACTGCTTTGATTTTTAACACAGCAGCAATCCAACTGAGAAGCAGTCTTTTCCAGAAATCCCATGGGGTTTGGGGTTCAGTAATTCCAAGGAAACGAATCACAAGAAGCAGTGGTTAGCTGTCAAAACATCCATTTGCAAAACCCTAAAGGGGAAGAATACCACTGGCATCCCTCGTTGAAGCAGAAGGTACTGGAACCATAATTTAAGTACAGGCAACTCTGAGTCAGTCCATCCATGGTGATTATATTTGGACATTGTCTTAGTCCATTTTGTGTTGCTGTAACAGAATACCACAGATTGGGTAACTTATATTGAAAAGGAATTTATTTTTTACAGTTTTAGAGGCTAGGAAGTCCAAAGTCGAGGGGCCCATATCTGGCAATGGGCTTCCTGCTGCCTCACTCCATGGTGGAAGACAGAGGGCAGAAGGGCAAGGGAGCACAAGAGAGAGTGAAAGAGAAGAATAGGCTGAACTCATCCTTCTTATCAGGATCCCACTCCTAAGATAACCCACTCCCATGATAACTAGCCCACACCCATTATAACAGCCTTAATCCATTCATGAAGGCAGAGCACTCATAGCCTAATCATCTCTTGATGGTCTTATCTCTTAATACCATCACAATAGCAATTGAATTTCAATATGAGCTTTGGAGGTGGCATTCAAACCAGAGCAGACATCCTCTATGAGACAAAGGCAAGAACTCCTTGAAAAAAAAAAAAAAAATGAGGACATAAGAGAGGAGAAGAGATTGAAAAAAAGAGACCAAGTGGGTGATGTCAATTATTATTACTGCTCTGGCAGAAAATATTTAGTGTCTGACAAAGGAGTTGCTGGCACTTCTCAACACTTGGGTTCTCTTTGTCTTGCTAAGAAGCTTATGAGCCTCAGAGCTGGCCGCAAATATAGTTCCTTTGTGAGGAAAAAATCCCAACCCACTGTTTTCCCCTTTTTCTTATCATTTCTGGGCAAGAGTGCTTTAAAAGGAAAGCCCAGATTAAGGGCGATTCAGTCAGGCAACTACCTCTCTCTGCATACAGAGTGCCTTTGTGTAAATGAGTTACCCCTCTTCCTGCAGGTCCACCCTCAACATATGCAGGTTTGGGAAAGAATGCAAATAGAGGGCCACACACTATACATCCAATTATGTAAAAGTTCCAAATCAAGCTACTAATCTGTTAAATCAAATATGTGTTCTACCCTCCTAATCTGATAAATGTTCTTTCATAAGGACTTGCAAGGTAGTTTCAAATTTAAAAACATTAAGCCCCTCATAGTGTCACCATGGTGTGGCAGAAGGAGATGGCCTCAGGACCCTGCCTATGCCACCCCCTCCTCTTCCCAACTCACACTCAGGGCCACTCCAGAGCTCCATGTGGATGTGCAGTCCAGGCATCTCAGCTCTGTCCACCTTGCCTCTGCAAACAGACCCACTGGAACATTCTTCAGTGTGGCCTATCCTTAGGAGCCCTGGAAGCAGAATTTCAGGATCCCAGGTTTACAGCACATGGACTAGAACAGGAGTTGGTAAACTTTTTCTCCAAAGAGCTAATTTTTTAGTAAATATTTTAGACTTTACAGGATATACTATGTCTGGGTTTCAACCACCACTCATACCTCACTCCCTCCCTGGCCTGGCAACAAAATGCATAGCAACACAAAAGGGGCTCTGAGTGAAATTCCTCCAATAAATCAGAACTAGGGCACCAGTCAACTTAGCAGTCCACAGTGAACCTCTTCCTTAACTGGAAAAAATAACATTTCTTCTACTGCCTCAAGAGAAGGGAGATCCCAGTGGAGAAAAGAAAAACCATCTCCCCATCCACTAAGTGTTTAGAGTGACCAAGTCTGAAGGGGCATATGTTTGTCTCTTCCAGTCCTGAGGGGAGGTGGAAGTAACTTCATCCCAACTAGAGGGGACTAAACAAGAGAAATTTAGCCGAGCCCAAGGCAGAATCCTCTGGGCTGGGCTGGACTCCAACTGATAGCCAGCCCACCCAATTTCATGCAGTTTCTGGGCATACTTCCTCTTTGGAAGAAGAAATGCAGCTTCATTAAAAAAAAAATGCCAGGTGCAGTGGCTCACACTTGTAATCCCAGCACTTTGGGAGGGTAACTTAACAGGATCATTTGAGCCTGGGAGTTCAAGACCAGACTGGGCAATATAGCAAGATACCATCTCTACAAAAAATTTAAAAATTAGCTGGGCATCATGGTGTATGCCTATAGTCCCAGCTACTCTGGAAACTGAGATGGGAGAATCACTTGAGCCCTGGAGGTCAAGGCTGCAGTAAGCCATGATCGCACTACTGTACTCTAGTCCAGCTTGGGTGACAGAACTAGGCTTTGCTTCCAAAAAAAAAAGAAAAAGAAAAAGAAAAAAAAAAGCCCTTTAGATGGACAACTGTTTCTGCTCCAGTGTGAGGAATGTGGGTCCAGGATGCTGCACAGTGCCTGGAATAAATGCTTATCATGCTTCTCCTTCCCACATGTCATAGACAAAAACTTCCATCAAAAAAAAATAAACCAGGTTTCCTCCACCTAGAACCTTTAGTATGCTATATAATGACAAGAATATCTTCAGCTTTGTGAATAAAGGCAATCTTATAGAGATGCCCCGATACTTTACTCTCACCTTCCAAATATCTGCTATAACAACATATAAGACATTTGTACACTCAATTCGCTAACTAAACTGAAAACCTGCCATGATTAATTTGCACATGTATGCCAGAGAAAATGTTCAATGTGCTCAGCAGGCTAGAAGAGAGGATGTAGATTACACTGCAGTTATTGGATTGGAACACATCCTGTGCTTGAGTTGCTTAAATATCTTGTGTATAAGCATGATAGTCTTTTCCATATTATCAATTGAAAATGCCTTTAAAGAAGATGGAAAATTCTATGAACAAAGCAGGAAAGATAGGAAAGCTATAAAATCTCATGTTAAAACATGAGGTGGGAATGAAGAAGCATATAGAAACAGGTGAACAGACCAGGTCCAGTGGCTCACACCTGCAATCCCAACACTCTGAGAGACCAAGGCTGGAGGATTACTAGAGCCCTGAAGTTTGAAATCATCCTGTGTAACATAGAGAGATCCCATTTCTACAACAGATTTTTTTTAATTAGCTGGGGCCAGGTGTGGTGGCTCATGCCTATAATTCTAACACTTTGGGAGGCCAAGGAAGGAGGACTGCTTGAGCCCAGGAGTCTGAAAATAACCTGGGAAACATAGCAAGACCCTGTGCCTACAAAAATTTTTTTAAAATTAGCTGGGCATGGTGGCATGGGCCTGTATTCCTAGCTATTCAGGAGGCTGAGGAAGGAGGATGGCTTGAGCCCAGGAGATCAAGGCTATAGTGAGCTATGACTGTGGTACTGCATTACAGCCTGGGTGACAGAGCAACATTCTGTCTCAAAAAAGAAAAGGAGAAACAGGTGAACACAAGGAAGAGATAACTGAGTCATTTTCATGTCTCCATATACTTTACATACAGGTCAATCCAATGTTTATTGGCAGTAGTGTGTTTGTTGCAGTAGAGGAGGAAGAGGTAATTTGCATTTAACATTGCACAGTAGCATTATATACTGCACCCAAGCTCACAAATGCATTTGTTAAATGTTAAATAGTTTGGCAATTTTTGTTCTACATGGTTTGTGTTATGCAGAAATCCATTATAGAATGTTATAGATTAGTTTATTGATATTTGGGGGAAACTGTTGAGAGTTTGAGATGGGTTGGAAGTACATTACTATTCTTCCTTTTTAAAATAAAGTAATAGAGACTTCTTGCATGTAAACTCACCATTCAACACATTTTTTTTTTTTTTTTTTTAAGAACAGGTCAGTTTGGAAAGGATGCTGTGAATGAGACTACAAGTTTGGTGACCAAAGATGACCATTAATTTTATTTGAAATGAGATGATCATCTAATAGAAATGCATAGTCATTTGCAGAACGGTGGATTGGCTGAAAATCATTCTTAAAATATATATATATATTCACATTTAACCTCAGTCACAATTCCAAAGTCAGGCAACAACCTTAAAGTATATGTATGACCTACTGGAAAGTTTAGAGGAAAGGAAGTAATGTGTGAGGATGCCATGGAGTGCCAGAAAAGTCCTGGCAATGTCTTACTTTTCTTCTTCTTTCTTCTTCTTCCTCTTCTTATTTTTTTTAGAGACAGGGTCTCACCCTGTTGCCCAGGCTGGAGTGTAGTTGTGCGATCAGAGCTCACTGCAGCCTTGACCTTCTGGGCTCAAGAGATCCTTCCACTTCAGCCTCCTGAGTAGCTGGGACCACAGGCACATGCCACCATGCCAGGCAAAATTTTTTTACATTTTATAGAAATAGTTTCTCACTATGTTGCCCAGGCTGGTCTCAAACTCCTTAGCTCAACTGATCCTCCTACCTCAGCCTCCCAAAGTGCTGGGATTACAGGCGTGAGCCAGTGTGCCAGGCCTTATTTTCCTTTCTCTATATCTGCTAGCCCCTGATGAGCAATTTTAAGTCAACCCCAAGATGTCTGACACTCACAAGAGAGCCACCCCAGTCAGGGGTCAGGCTGCCTTGATGGCAGTAGAGAGATAATAACCCTACATGAAAGTTGGAAGTGTGCTTTTACCACGAAATCTCAAATATTGGGGTTTGGCAGTAGTATTTTGATACATGTAAGTGAAAAAGCTGGAAATTACAAAGAATTTACACTTTGCCACTTCTCCACCTTCCATTTTCCATGCAATTGTGACTTTTCCAAAGTCCTCGAAGAACTCTCATACACCCAAAGTTGATGGCATGAAAGTGACCCACTTGGACAAGGTCTGAGTCAGTCCTGTCCTGATTTTAAGCCAAAACACATAAATCTTTGGAATGTAATGAGTCAAACATCAGTTTTATACACTGCTTTTGGTGGGCTGATAAATATTTGTAATTTCTATTGTTGCCAGTTTTTTAAAAGTTATTACTGATGTTGAGAAATTCCCAGGAACACAAGAAAAATCAACGATCCTATTGGTTTTTATTACGAAGGGCCTCCCTTTAGTAAGATAAAAATCTCTTATTGCCATATTCCTGTTATTTGTCTCTTTCTTCTGTCCTGAAGGAAAAATCTGGCTGATCACAACCTTTGAATTTATAGGAGCGTCTACTCTCACATGAAATTTATACTCCAATGAAACACTACCCTTTGGGAAGGTGCCCATTTGACAATAACTCACAAACACTGGCAGGTGCAATCAGACCAAAAAGGACAACAGGATCCAGAAAAATAAAACATTGCCTTGATCAATATTTCTAACACCTATTGCATGACTAGTTCAGTAAATACACAAATGAGCCTGGCAAACCCAACTCAATTATTGGACACCCCTGCTGTTTTAATCACATTGCTTATCTTGATCTATAAAAAGCCCCCTAAAAACCAAAAAGCAAACCAGTTGTCTTTCATTTTGTGACTATGCACATTGAGGAAATAAAGTGTGATGAGGTGAAACAATGACAGCTTGGGGAGAGGGAATAAAAGAGCTCCTGCATTTACTGAACTTAAAATAACACGAAGTCATAGTTGAAGGCAGGACTCAAAGGTGAGTCCACACAATAAATTCCTCCTATAAAATGTCTGACACTGACTCTTGTTCACTGTATCTGTGGTCTCTCATCTGCATCACTTTACTAGACTGCATTTACCGGCCTCCCTTATAGGCACTGGGGATACATGCTTGAGTGCCAGCCAACTGTGTAGGCAGAGCCACATATTATTAGGTTGCCCTTAAAACCTCCTGAGAGTTCCACGAAGTTCAAGCCTCTAGAATAGGGGTTGCCAAACTTTTTCTGGAAAGGGTGAGATAGAAAAAATTTAGACTTCGTAGGTCATATTGTCTCTGTCACAACCACTCAACTCTACCACTGTAGCACAAATGCAGCCATAGACAATAAGTACACAAATAAGCATGACTGTATTCCAGCACAACTTTCAATGGTAAACTCAGCAATTAGAACTGCATATAATTTTCATGGTCAAAAATGTTTGTTGGTTATTGTAAACATTATAAAAGTCAAAACCACGTGTTATGTATGAACTGAAGGTTGATCTCTCCACCCACATTGAATCCTAATCCCAAATGTGATGGTGTTAGGAGGTAAGGCCTTTGAAAGGCAATGAGGTCATGAGGGTTCAGCTTTCATGAATGGGATTTGTTTCCTTATGAAAGAGACTTCGGAGAGCTCTATCACCCTCATTTCTTCCTGTGAGGACACAGGGAGAAGACACCTGTCTATGAGCCAGGAATTCAGCTCTCACCAGAATCCAACCATGCTGGCACCCTGATTTCAGACTTCTAGCCTCCAAAACTGTGAGAAATAACTGTTGCTTATAAGCCACTCAATCTGTGGGATTCTGTTATAGCAGCTGGAACTAACTAAAACACCATACTTAACCCACAGGCCATACTTAGCTGCTACCTAGACTGAAAGATCCTGAGTTGCCGCATGACTGTATGGAGAAGAAACTCTTTCCCCCTCCCTTCACTGGATAATGACATGAGTAAGAAATAATTTTTACTGTGTTAAGTCTCAACATTTGTTACATAAGTTGAATACTCTCACTAATACAAAAGCAATTGCATAATCTTGACCATCATGAAAAGAACAGATACCATACAAACTGCTTCAGAAATGAAGTTTCCTTGGAGAAACACTAATGCTCTCATCTGAATTTTTGTGACAAGCTTCAGCATCCAGATTTCCCTGAAGTTAATGATTTATTTACAGTTTTTAAGCAAGCAGAGTTTCTTTATTCTTCCCTTGTTTTCCCCCAACCCTTTTAAACATTTGCCAAGGATAATCTGATGGGATAACTCCCTAAGTGTTTCTGAGACTAATCTTGCCAATGACCAATTTCTAAATGATGGATACCTGAGAACAGAAGTGATACTTGTCTTAAAGAAAGAAGGTACAATTTCATTCTGGGAAATGGCCTTGATTCTGACTTAATGTGATGACTTGATAGCATAAACAAATAATTCATATATGATGACATGTACAAATAAGTCATTTTCCATCTGCAGATGGAACCACAAAAGAGACTATTTCATGTAATTGAGCAAATATTTTTCTAAAGCATGATTATTCCACTATCTAAAGAACTCTTCAAACAGACACTGTAATTAAGCCCTTCAACATTCCTGATTTTATAGATTTTATAACTGCATTGCTAATTTTAAAGGGAGTATTTAAGGAAAGTAGAACTGTGTAAAAAGGATTAACTAATACAAATATTTATAGTGAATTTGAAGTTTATTAGACTATATTATCTGAGAGAAGGCACAGTTTTTACAAGAGTAATTTTAAAAAATTTTAATGACTTTGTATTATATAGAATTATCAATTTGTAAACATTTTATAGTTTAGATATAAAGAGATATGAAACTAACTTTAGGATGTTCAAGTACAAATATGCAAATGATTAAATAATGAGTATACATTTTAATTATACATTATGACAGATAATACACAACGTTTAAAGAAAAGTTTTATCAACACCATAGATTATAGATCACATTTTTAAAGATCTACTCTTATACTGCTGGTGATAGCAAAATTTTTTTAAAGGGCCAGACAGGGCTGGGCATGGTGGCTCATGTCTGTAATCCCAGTGCTTTGGGAGGCCAAGGGAGGGGGGGCAGATCACCTGAGGTCAGGAGTTCGAGACCAGCCTGACCAACATGAAGAAACCCTATCTCTACTAAAAATACAAAATTAGCCACGTGTGGTGGTACATGCCTGTAATCCCAGCTACTCTGGAGGCTGAGGCAGGAGAATCACTTGAACCCGGGAAGCAGAGGTTGAGGTGAGCTGAGATGGCACCATTGCCCTCCAGCCTGGGCAACAAGACCGAAACTGCATCTCAGAAATAAATAAATAAATAAATAAATAAATAAATAAATAAAAATAAAGGGCCAGAGAGTAAACATTTTTGGCTTTGGAGGGCAAGCAGTCTCTGTTGCAACCACTCAACCCTGTTGTGGTAGCACAAAAGCAGCCATAGGCAATGCATACATGAGTGCCTATGACTGTGAACCAATAAAATTTTATTTACAAAAACAGGTCACTGCTCTGACTCAAATTTGTCAATTCCTGTTGAACTGCTTCTGAATTGCAACATAAAATAGTTTATTTAAAACAAAGTTGCTTCACTTCTTAAACCATTTTTAAAAATGTATTTAGGAAAACAATTCCAAGGATTATACTTATAGAAAACACATAATGATACATTTTAGTTTTCAGATCAGCTTCTGGAAATGTTGTATCAACTCCTTACCCCTCCTCAAAAATGGATTTTCAAAAAGATAAAAAACATAAAGCTTCTTGAAAATGAACTAGCTCTGGGTGGATAAAAATCTTTGGATCAAATATCAAAGAGAAAGGAGTAGTAGAAAATATTTTAATGACAAATTTTCCAGAAATCCTCAGGATTAATATCTAATCATAGCCTCTCTTTCTGAATGCATAGTCAAGTATGAAAGTCACATAATAGAAGAGTAAATAGAATATGTTGGCACCAAGAATTGAAATGAGTTTAATTGGAAATATTTTAATAAATCTTCTTCCCTGTGAATATGGAAGATATTTGTTCAAAATGCTAAGAACACTACTAAAACAGACCAAGTCTGATTTCCAACATGAAATATGGCAGGAAATGATCCTTCTCTGGCAGACATTTCATTCATGTTCAGGATGAATGGAGCATGTCTGAACATGTTAACTCATCTATTTCTGATGCAGCTACAAAACAAATACCAAAAAAAAAAAAATATTTCTATACTTAGATGTATACAATATGAAAAGAATGCAAAAATATATTTCTTAAGTGTAAAGTCACATTTTCAAATTTTTTTATTCAATTAAATCCAGTCTATTATTATCAACTATGCATAAAAATGTCCTAATATATATTAATGTTAGAAAATAAATATAGACTCTTTTTCTTCTATTGTATAGATCAGGGCTTTTCAACTTCAGCAGTATTGACATTTGGACAGGCTAATACTTTGCTATGGGGACTGTCCTGTGCATTATAGGATGTTTAGCTGCATCCTTATCCTTTACCCTTTAGACGTCACTAGCAACTCCCTTGTCAGTTGTGACAATCCAAAAGTATCTCCAGAACTGGCCAAATTTCTCCTGGGAGCAAAATCACCCCTGATTAAATAAAATGGCTGATGTAGAGTAATTCATGTTCTAATATCCAAAAGAAATTAACATCCATCAACACTGCAATATGCTAGGAACTGCAGGCTTACAGGACCCAGTATTTCCTAAGTCATGAACAAGACAAGAAATTGGCCTTCAGCTTTCTAATTTATACCTATCTTGTTTTATCAGGTATTTTTTTTTTCTAATCAGATTCTTTGTACAGATTGAATTTAGAGGTTATTATTGTCATATGAATCTCCCATAATATTTGACAACATAATCATTAAAATTGTATAAATTTCTTTATTTTTCCTTTATATAAATTATCTTCCCATTTCATTAAACATTTATGAAACCCTATATGTCAATTTACTGTGAAAGTAGTAATAATTCAAAGATAAATAGGACTGAATCCCTACTTTTAAAGAGCTTTTAATTTGATCCCGATCTCTCCCAATTAGAATGTCAATTCCATGAGCGCATGAGACCTGATATATAGTAGGTGCTCAATAAAACTGTTGAGCAAACTTGGCCTTTTATAATGCTTGAGAGTTTTCAAAGTTTTTCCACATACAATGTCATCTGAGTCTCAGATAACACTGTATGGTTTGATAATGCTGATGTTACAGATAAGGAAATGGAAATTCAGAGTGGCCAAGTGACTTATTTAAGATTAAATAGTTTGTAAATGTTAAGTTGTTTTAAACACAAGATGTCTCAGTCCTAGTTAAGCTCTCTTTCTATTACAAACAACATCAATAATTCAAAAACCACAGAGAGAATCTGATGGCATGGTTTAGTGTCTGTGTACTTCTTGAAAAGCACCTGAACGCTTGGCACAGGAACAGGTGGAGGGAGGTAGGCCAGAGGGGCAGGTGGTTGGGAAGTGGCTGACATTTTTAAACTCTTGCCATGTGCCAAGAGCTACATGTACATCACTGAACTTCACAGCATCCCTATGATGTTGACACTATTATCCTCATTTACAGGCGAAAATACTGAGGCTCAGAGAGGAAAGTAACTTGTCCAAGTGAATTAGCAGCAGTGATAAAATTGGCATTTGGGTGTCTTTCTGACAAAAAGCCATGTTCTTTCTAAGACTCTAATTGGACTTTCAAAGATATGCATTGAGCAATGGCTCTGGATAAATGTACAATACTGCATAAAAAGTCTAATACTGAATAGTGGATATAAAATGCTGTACTGAAATCTAAGTACTGTCCTTTAATTTTCAGTTATTTTTATAATTACCAATGGTTAACCTTCTAAAGCAGCTTAATAGTACTGATTACACTATCAGCTATGCATGTAAACAAACTGATTTTTTCATGTTCTTCTGCTGTTGGAAAAGCATGAATTTTCATGCCTAAAAAAAAATCTTAAAACTCAAGTTGTATTATACAAATGAATAAAATTACACCAAATTTTCAGTAACTGCCCGCTTATGCAGCTTGCAAGACCTGTCTCCTCACAAGAAAGGCATGAACTACTATTAGCTACAATTAAATTTAGGTTTGTAAAAGGAGAGACTATTTCATCCTCTCACTTCTCCTTGCTTTGCCCTAATTTGTCCTTGAGGTCAGCACATATTATTTCATCCTCAAAGCTGTTACCAGCCACATCTACCCCAGAAGGGACGTGCAGCTCTCAATGGCTGCCATTTGATGAGCTCACTCAATTCCACCTGCTGACACTGCACCCTCTTTCCAGCTCCCAGGGCAGGCCAGGATAGCATATGCTGATACGATGGCAGTACGAACACATTAAAATAATCCATTGAAAGCCCATCCTGTGTGTTAATCAGCCTGGTGCTTAGCACAGAGTTAGCACACAAAATAAACACTGAGTAAATGAATGAATGAATCCTAAGCAAACAAATAAACAAATGCTCAAAATGAGATACCACAAGGGCAGATCATTCTGCTGCTGACAGTACAAGAAAAAAAAAATGAATCCCCAAAAGTTTTAAAGCTAAATTTAGAGGCTGTTTTCACTCCTGGTCTCTATCTTCTCCCCTGCAGTGTCCAATCCTTCATAAGTTTTTGGCATGTTTTCTTCTTTTTCAATTTTGCAATTTGTAACATTGCTGCCCCATTGCTTTCCCTGATTTTCTAACACCCAGTCCCACTGCTCCTAAAAGTGTTATATAGAATATAATTGCATTTTAAATGAAAGTGAATTTATTTTAATTTTGTTTTAGATATTTCTTAACACCCCTGGAGGTGGTTGGCATCATTCCTGGAGGCTGCAAACCAAAGTTGTCACAAAGTGCAGTAGGAGAAACCCAAGAGTGCTGCTCAGTATAATCATCTTTATGTGGTATTTGTGCACCTCTCTGCTCAAGCCATGGCAAATGTTCAACGACCTGCTGCATCACTGGTCTTGGCTCATTTCTCACCTCCAGGGTTGACTTTGGCTCATTTTAAATTAATCTGTACTTTGGAGGTTCTAATAAAAGATTTGTGTTGTAAAGTGCCAACACAACAATCTATCCTTAGCACAGTGCTCACACTCCCTTCTTTATCACTCTCACAACACACACACACACACACACACACACATACACACACTCTCTCTCTCTCTCTCTGCCATAACATTAGACCATTAACATTACATTAAAATATAACATTGAAAGAATGTCCTCTGTAGAGCTTGACTGGTTGTGTGCATGCACACACACACACACCTCCCCTCACACTCTGCCCTAAAGTGAAAAGGAAGCCCTCTGCCTAGCTTGGCTGGCCACACAGTTTACCAGTCCATTATTGTTCATGCTGTTTCTCTTGCCAAACCCCATGGGCCACTTGCAAGCTAGAGAAGGAAAGCACTTCATGTGCAGCAGTCAGAGAGGAAATAAATTAGAAATAAATAAGTAAATAAATAAATAAATAAATAAATAATTATCTGGCAGATGATGCAGAAGGAAATGGCAGAAGATATCCCCTTAGAGGAAGCTATTTAATTCGCCAAATATTTGAACAGCTCCCATATACAAAGACTATTGTAAGATCTCTGGGAACACAAAAGGAAGAAAGCCAAGTCCTGCCTTCACCAAGCTTCCCTGCCATGTTTACATGGCCCATGGTTGTCTGCCTCCATTTCCAAATCTCCCTCTGATCCCCAGCTCACTCCATCCAACTCTCCAGCCACTGACTGTCTTCCACCAAAGCTTCAGTGAAACCACACAGCTTATGGTGACTTCCCACCCACCGCACACACTTGGGCCTGCAATGACCACTCAGCAACTTTACTATGCACTCTAGTCATAGAGTAGGACTTCTACTTAAATATTTAAATTTCAGATAAACAATGAATAATTTTCACTATAAGTATGTCCCCAATATTGCATGGGACATACTTTTACTAAGAGCAAAATATTCATTGTTTAACTGAAGTTCAAATTTAACTTGGCATTCTATATTTTTATTTGATAAATCTGACCTTACAATTATATCATTTTGACATTCTTTGGAGTAAGGTACCTCATATTTGAATTTAAAATACACCCTAGGAGGGTCACATCCTCATGTCAATTGTTTAAAACGATCTTCACCCAGCATTAATGGCTTTGGAAAATTGGATTTGTGAGCAGGGAACAAGAGCATAGAGTGGGAGGGTTTAGAATTTGGAGATTAAAGCATTTATGTCTTTAGAATTCAGTAAGGCAACAAAGAATTTAGGACTATAAACTATATTTTAAAAGTAAAAATGGGCCACCAAAAGTTGTGCAACATGGGTTTTTGGATTACTTCTTCCTGAAGGAATCCTGTACTTACTTCTCCTCACTCAGTGTTTGAATGGCCTGTGCACTTGCCTATAACTCCTACTATACTGTTAGCTCCCTGAAGGCAAGGAATCTCTTATTTATCCTTGTGTCTCAGAGCCCAGCTCATCGCTGATTATATGGTGTGTAAGTATAAATACCTGCTACCTCTGGTCATTTAATAAATTGGTGTGTCCAGATTTAATTGAAAGGCTGCACATACAGCACAATTTAGTTCTCAGATCATTGCAAAATTGATCCCTTCCTACTCCAACTCCACCCAATACTGGTTTTGCCAATCTAATCTCTCTAGGTGAGACTGGTATGTTCTACTGAGGACTGATATGGTTTGTCTGTGTCCCCACCCAAATCTCATCTTGAATTGTAGTTCCCATAATTTTCACGTGTTGTGGGAGGGACCCGGTGGAGGTAATTGAATCATGGGGGCAGTTTCCCCCATGCTGTCCTCATGATAGTAAGTTCTCATGAGATCTAATGGTTTTACAAGGGCTTCCCCCTTCGCTCAGCTCTCATTCTTCTCTCTCCTGCCACCTTGTGAAGAAGGACGTGTTTGCTTCCCCTTCTGCCATGATTGTAAGTTTCCAGAGGCCTCCCCAGCTCTGTGGAACTGTGAGTCAATGAAACCTCTTTCCTATATAAATTACCCAGTCTTGGGTATGTCCTTATAGCAGCATGAGAACAGACTAATACAAGTACTAAATAAAGCATCAGGGAGAAGGAGGAGAGAGAAACAGAAGACAAAACGTGGCAAACCTTCTACTCCCATGTGACCTCTCCCACTTTTCTCTCTCTCCTTCTTTGATTTAGGCCAGGGTCTTACGGATGACCATACAGTCCGTTTTACTTGGGACGGCCCTCGGTTATGTCTTCTCTTCCAGAGTAATTAGTAATAGCCTCCTCTTCACTCTCAACAGTGCCCTGATTTGTATGGTCAGTCCACTCATAGAGTGCTTAAGAATTAATTTTAAATAGGGAGCTGGTATGGAAATACCCAACAGAATACACAAATGTCTGCACTCAGAATGGCCATTTACTCCAGTTAAACAGTGCCTCTCTTCTCTATTCAAGAACTAGAAACTAGAATAGGACTCATGAAGTGGGAAGTAATGGAGTTTTAAAATCTCATCTATTGGTTCATATTCGTGGTGAAAATATCAGCTGCACAAAAGAATCACCTAGGCCATTGGAGGCTCCGATAACACACAGAATCACAGTACTCTCTCCATGCCCCCTTCTCCTAGAAAGTTCTTATCTGGCAAATCTGGGTAGGGCCAGGAAATCTGTATTTTTTGTAAAGTGAGTCTTCTGTCTTCTGTGCAAGTGAGTGTCTGGCAACTACTAATCACTTAACTTTTGGTTTAAGGGCTTAGATGTTTAGAATTGGGCCACATGGGGGCCTTATGTGTAAGCCTGATCCTGGCAGGCTATTCACCAATGCTTTGTTGGAATAAAGGAACTACTAAGCTAAGAGGAAACCTACTACTGGGGCACTAGCCAAGCCATGTGTTAACTGCTTTATAAGCATTGCTTCATTTAATCCTTTTACAATGAGGAGGCTGACATTAAATTAATCAACTTGCTCAAAGCTCTACATTGAGTAAAGGTGCTCAAATTGAGACTCAAGTTGACTTCAGGGCCTGAATTTACCAACTATACTCTCTATATACAAAATATTTATTTGAGGCCTGGGTGTGGTGGCTCATGTCCATAGTCCTAGCATTTTCGGAGGCTGAGGCAGGAGGACTGCTTGAGCCCGGCATGTCGAGTCTGCAGTGAGCCATGACCATACCACTGCACTCCAGCCTGGGCACTCCAGCCTGGGCAACAGAAGGAGATTCTCTCTCTGTATATATAAATATATATTGATATATACGTATATAATATATATATTTATTAATTATATATATTATATACGTATATATCAATATATATTTATATATACATATTATATATTACATATATCATATATTATACACATTATATGTAATATATGTATGTATAATTTATATATGTATGTAATATATATTGTATATACATATATCACATATACATATATGTATATATAATATATACACATGTATTATATGTATATATAAAATATATACACATGTATTATATGTATATATAAAATATATACACATGTATTATATGTATATATAAAATATATACACATGTATTATATGTATATATAAAATATATACATATATTTACATATATTATATATATGTATTTTTAATAGTGTTTTATAGTTAGGTCTAGAAAAAAATAGACGGGAGGGTGATGGGTTGGTAAAGTTCTTTGAATCAATAGCTCTATGCAGACTAGAAGTAACTAGAAATTTCATTTCAATAACAAATGCAAAAAAAAATAAAAGAAAAACTCTTTGGTTTATGTCCTGAGTTCAATCATTCACCATGCAGGCCTCTCCCTGGGGCCAACTAGCCCCTTTGGAACCATACCTCCTACCACCTGGTATCACTATACATGCTAGTCCTCTTTATCAGACATTGAGGCCCTCCACACCTTGATTGAAAAAGATTCAATTTGCTATGTGTGACATACAATGGGTGGGCGATGGGATGGCTACATCTGACTTCCAAGAGTCGTTGTTTTTGATTTGGCTCAAAAACATGATGGAGACACTGTGACAATATTGTCATGCCTCCTGCTTATGTGCCCAAAGGCAGTCTCTATCAATTTGGTCTCAGTTTGCCAGTATCCAGCTCCTTATACACTTATGTACATGATTGCTGGCATGGTCATGTTTGAAAACTTGAATGTCAGGAGGGCAATAGCAGCGCCAAAACTTGACTCACAGCCAATCTGGTTAGAAAGGATCACTTCCCTATGGGCCACTCCTTAAGTGATAATAATGTGAATGTGGAGGAAAACAGCTGGTCAGATTCATCTGCAGACATAATTTAATTCCACTGAATTGCAGTGCATGGGTGAGAGCCAACAGGCCAGGGACAACCTGTGGGTAAAACAGGCAGTGCAAGAGGAAGAAGGCATGGAACAGCCTACAGAACAACAGTAGTCATAAAGTGAACAAAAGGACTTAGATGATGAATTGCCAGTGGATGATAGAGGACATATCCAAGGTGGGGTCAAAAGATTCAAATGCAGCAGAAAGGTCTAGAAAAATGACAGGGAGGTCAATATATACTGCAAAATGGTTTCTTGGTAACCTTCAGGAGACATGCTATGGTGAAACAGCAGGCTGTAGGGCAGATGCTGAGGATTAAGCAAGGATTAACAAACAAAGAAATGGAAGCAGCTGGCATAGACGTGTTCCAGGATTTTAGTGAAGAAGTGAAGGAGAGACCAAGGTCCATAGCTCAAGGGAGAAAGATAATGGAACCAAGAGAAAGGCCAATGGAGATGGAGAGAGCAAAGATGAACCCGAGGAAAAGAGTGATGGAAAAGACAGAAACCATTCAATTAAGGATAAGGGGAATAAAGAAATATGCAGGAGTATGGAATTGGGGGAGACTTACATGGAGCTCAAAGGGTAACATGGTAAGGATTTTAAATGTGCAGAAGGGAAGACATGCAAGGGTAAGAAGGGTAAGAAGTGAACATGTCAAGAGCATGCATTATATACCAGGAACTGTACTGGGTCCTTCATAGTTGGCATTTCATTTAACACATCTAACATCCTATGACATAAGTATATTCCTCTCTGCAAAAGAAGAAACTCTGGCTCACAATAAATTCCCATAGTGGATCCAGAATTGAAACACAAATGTTCCTGATCTCCCTGACTTGAATGCATAATGAAACAGAAAGAGACGACATGACTTGGGAAAAAAAAAGCAAACAACCTTTGCCCACATCACAATTTTAGCCACTGTGAAATTTATGACAAAATCAGTGTGAATATGTGAAAATTCCTACCAGAATACCTCCAACCAACACCAACAACTTGGTCTTATCACACTTCTTGTTTTTCTAAAGAGATAACTGCAAAAGGAGAAGCTTTCACGTATAAATTTTGATATATGATTTGTGAAAACAAGAGATAAAAAACTAATTTATCTTCCACTTAACATAATGAGAAACACCAATAAATCTTCCTATCAACCGACACAGGCTTCTAAAGCTGGAAACCAAGGTTGTTATCCAATTCTTAACCACATTCTTAATATTTTACCTGGCAACAATGACAAAGTAATAAAAACTCCACATGGACCCAAGAAAAAGACATTCTTATCCAATGGTCACCTACCTTGTGTCCTGAATGCTCAGCAAATTCACAAATGGCTGTTTTGTAAGCAAGTTTTAATATTCCATAAACATGTTGAAAATTGGAAATTTATTCTCAATAAGGGCTGTTCAAGAACTAAGAAATGCCAAGTGAGTGTGCCTTTCACCAGAATCATATCTACTCAATATGATAACTGTGGCTTATTAAAATATTGCATTGACTACCAGTGTCAATATCAGAAATTCTAAAGCATGTCTGGTGGACTAGACTCTTTTACTAGTGATGAATACAATGCAGTGCCAGGGTTAAAAAATGCTGAGTTTCTAATTGACCTTTAATACAAGCAAGAAGTAAAGCAATGGGTATCACTGAAAAGCTCTTAAAGAGTCTGAAATTTTCCTTTATTATTTATTAGCACTTGAATTGTGGCAGTCATATTATAAAATTTCCATAAAACATTTTCCACAATGTGCTCTCTAAAACATTAGTGTTTTTTAGATTTTTATGACTGTTATACAAAAATAGGGTTCTATATTCAGGTGCATTTAAGAAAGACAAGTTTAAACCAAGTTCAAGAGCATCCTAAAGGAAAGGAAACCATAAGAGTATTTAATAGGCTATTGTGAAGTATAAATCCCCAAAGGGACGATGTAATAAGCAGCATTTTCAAAATGTGTTTGGCCAAAGGTTTCCTCTTTGGTAGAGTATCTGAAGTACATCCTGGGGGCTACCCAAAACACACTTTGGGAGCACTGCAATGGGTAACTGATAAGTACAGATCACTGACAAAATCTGAATCAGAAACACAAAATTTATAGACATAAATGAATCCATTTTTTTGGGGTTGGGTCTCACCACTTCATTTATTTTTTCTTACCAAATTTCCATTTATACACACATACACATACACACCCCTACACTCCACAGAAATAGTCTTTTAAATCAGGAGTAGCAAAAGTCATTCTCTCTCTCTCTGTTTTCGAGACAGGGTCTCACTCTGTCATCCAGGCTGGAGTGCAGTAGTGCAATCATAGCTCACTATAGCCTCGACCCTCTGGGCTCAAGCAATCCTTCCACCTCAGCCTTTGGAGTAGCTGGGACCACAGGCACATGCCATCACACTTGGCTAATATTTTTACTTTTTGTAGAGACAGGGTCTCACTATGTTGCCCAGGCTGGCCTCCAATTCCTAGGCTTGAGCAATCCTTCTGCCTTGGCCTTCCAAAGTGCTGGAATTACTGGAGTGAGCCACCACACCTGGCCACAAAAGCCATTCTCAACCTAACCTGTATTCTGTTGGATCTCAATTCCTCCAATTATTAGAGACCCACAGTTTTTATAGAGCGGTTACTGGTTACTTCTAGGAGCCTTCAGAAGTGTCTCCAAAAGCTCTCAACTAGTTACTGTTAGTCTCTTCACAGTATCTGTCATTTATCCCTCTCAGGTCTGCACATATGCATGGAAGCACTTCTTCAGTGCCCCCAGCAGCCATGCAAGAGCTGTTTCCACTAAGTTCTGGTGATACATTACCAGGCATCCTGATGTTGTCACCAGTGTCATAACCTCCAGAATCACCACCAGACCCGTTCCGTCAACATCCTTGTAATGCCACATATGCTCTGGAGTCTTCAGTGTGCCATAGCCACTCGCTTTCCCTTTTGTGTTATATTTTGTCACATCAAAAATAAAAAATAAAAGAATTTAAAATATCAAAGCAATGTTTATTTGCATACTTTTGTATCTTCTAACGTAAACATAGTTTTCAAATGTTATGTTGGGAGGTAATTCTCCATGGGTCTCTTGTATTTCAATACATCCTCTGAGCAGAGGCCCTCACTGACTTTGTTCTGGACTAATTTTTAAAAAATATTGATACACGGAATAAAATTCTAAAATATAGTGCCTCCCAAGCAGAGGGCTGGTTTGCTTTACAGCCTGGGAAGACAGAGATAGTGCCTCCCTTTGGAGCAAAGGGTAGATGTGATTATTGCCCATTATAGAAGTTTTGAGTTCTTTCAGCTCAGAGTTCCTTTCCTGTAGTGGGAACCACTGCATGTCTGGCATCTATCTGGGCCTCTTCATGTTGCCCTGTGGAAACGGGGGCTCAAGAAATTGACACAAATTCTGATACTCTGAATGCTGTTTTGCTATGGATAATAAACTGTCCTTTGTCTCTAACACAGGTATGGTGTCTTCTGCCAATATCCATGAAACTGTGGCAAGCTACCTTGTTAGCTTACAAGTAAAGGGAAAAAAAACCTCGGACCCGTCACAGATCTTGATTTTTATATTTAGGGACTGGCAATCTGGAATTAAGAACTAAATGCAGATTATGAAGTTAAACTAGAAAAAAATTCAAGTGATAGTCACCACTTTTCTCTTCAGTGCCCCTCCTCAGCATGACTGAGATTTTGATACTGTGCCAAGTTTGTCTTTAGAACGATTCTCCCCCCATTCTATCCTCCTAGAAGTCCTAAGCTTTCTATGATTTAAAACAAAACATTAGCTGGGCATGGTGGCAGTCGACTGTGGTCCCAGCTACTCGGGAGGCTGAGGTAGGAGGACTGCTTGAGCCCAGGAGGTCAAGGCTGCAGTGAGCCATGTTTGTGCCACTGCACTCCAGCCTAGACGACAGAATGAGACCATATCTTCAAAAAATAAAATAAACAAAACAAAATACAACAAAAACAGAAACAAAGAAAACACTATCACAACAAAGATAAATGGCTAAAACTTCCTGGGTTCTTGTGCCAAGCACTGTTTTCATTTTATGTGCATGCCAGTCCCAGGAGATAGCTACTATCATCTGACCCCAGGCACGCTGATGTCATATACCTCCACTCCACATGTTCTGAACTCCAGCAGTGTACAACACTTGGGCTCAAGCATGTTTAATTCTTCATTTGTTATTCCTTTCACTTATTTATTTATATTATCCCTCATTATTAACACCTGTAAAAGGGAACACATTTGTGAAGTTCTATAAATTGCTAGAAAACTCATTTCAAGGGAAAGTGAGATACTTCCTTGGCCAATTGCCTTCAGGTCACACTACTCCAGAAAATTCTACCCATTGCAATGTTACTAGCTCTGTATAAAAGATGTAGAGTTGTAATCACAAAATCCAATTCCTGGCTAGCTCCATCTAATCTGTGTATTTTTTTCTTTGTTCCATTTTCGGTTAAGCTAGGGAAATAAAAAAAGGAGGAGGGCAGGAAACACTTTCTATTCATGTCTGAATTACATTAGATTTTTAAGGCACACAGAACCCTTGGAGAAAGTTGTTATTGATTAAGTATTAGCTTCACTCAGTTATGTAAACCCCCATCCAGATGGCCATCTATCTTTCTTTAGGTTTGGTTAAACAACTTTGGACCAATTTGTGATAAATGGTGAAACAGTTCTGCCCTCATCTTATTTGCTATAATCTCTACTTCTATTTCCTCTTCCCTTGGGGACATTAGTGTTCACTTATACACACAACCTTGCTGTTAATAAAAAAGATTTATGTGCAAGTAACATTTTATTCCTTCCATCAGATGTTTACTTAAGGAGGTTTTATTGCATAAAGTACCATCCTTACTTGACACACAAGTGGATTTATGTTTTTAAACTAATTTCCTGTCATTCCATACTTCCAATCTTAGTCTATCATAGGGATTTTATATTGTGGAGGAATTTTGACTTAGCATATTGTTTATTTCATATATAGGATCTTTAAGAAATAAGAAATGTTAGACTATTACTGGTAGAGGCTTAGAATCTGGTGCACCTGCTTCTCAATACATAGAGAAAAATGGTTTATTCAAAGACTATCTTTGGTACAACAGGGCCTGTAGAAATTGGAAATGGACATTTCCTAACTGACACAAGTATGGAAAACTAAGGGGTGATACATATTAAAAATGCATTTTAAAAAGTTAATCCTTTATCCCAGTAATATTATTCATATATATTCAGTATAGGAAAATAATTCAAAGAAAAATAAATACTGTACCAACAGGAGCACACTGAAAGATTGAGAGCACAAAATCAGAGCCTATTTTCATGTCTCACAAAAGGCATGTGCCATTCTTCTGCTTACTGAGAGAGACTTGTGGATAAAGACAAGAAAGGAAAATAGTGCTGTTAGGATGGTAGACAAACAGCATCTAATTCTCATCTCAAGTTTCTAGCACTGGAAAACTGTTTTAGCAGCAAAACTTACTATAAAAAGAAAATGCTTTATCTGAAATTCCCCCTCTAAATTCTTCATAATGTGAATTCCCCCTTTCTAAATTTTGTTCATTTAAAATATCCAAGTTATCCAGCCTGGGCAACATGGCAAAACCCCATCTCTACAAAAAATACAAAAATTAGCTGGGTGTGGTGGCATGCGACTATAGTCCCAGCTATTTGGGAGGCTCAGATGGGAGGATTACCTGAGCCTGGGGAGGTTGAGGCTGCAGTGAGCCATTATCACGCCACTGCCCTCCAGCCTGGGCAACAGAGTGAGACCTTGTCTCAAAAAATAAAATAAATAAAATAAAATAAAATATCCAAGTTAAATTCTACTCTTACTACACATCTTTGCTCTTAAAGTCTTTCGAATCTATATCAATTTGTTACATCATTGGTTCTCAACTAGGGGCAATTTTGTCCCCTACGTGACACCTGGAAATATCTAGAGGCATCTTTGGTTGTCATGACAGGAGCTGTGCTACTGGCATCTACTAGATAGAGGCCAGGGATAGTGCTAAATATTCTACAATACGCAGGGTAGCCCTTACAACCAAGAATGTTCAAAATGTCAATAGTGCTGAGGCTGATAAACTCGACACTAAACCATACAATTATGTAATGCTTTAAAGTATTCTGCAAAACAAATAAATAGAAATCAGCAAAAGATTTCAAAAGACACTTAACCAAAGAAGATACCTGAATGTTAAGTAAGCACATGAAAAGATGCTCATCATTGTTAGTCATCGGGAAATGCAAATTAAACCACGATGAAATGCCACTTAATACCCACTAGAATGGCTATAATCAAGACAGATAATAACAAGTGTTCTCAAGAATATGGAGAAACTAGAACTCTCATACATGCCAGTGAATATGTAAAATGTTATAGCCACTGCGGAAAACAGTTTGCCAGTTCCTTTTTTTCCCTTCCAACTTTTATTCTAGGTTCAGGTGGTACATGTATAGGTTTGTTACATGGATAAATTGCGTGTTGCAGGGATTTGGTGTATAAATTATTTCATCACCTATGTAGTTAGTACAGTATGTGATAGTTTCTCAATCCTCTCTCTCTTCCCACCCTTTACCCTCAAAGAGGCCCCGGTGTCTACTGTTCCCTTATTTGTGTCCATGTGTACTCAGTGTCTAGCTCCTGCTCATAAGCAAGAACATGAGATATTTGGTTTTCTGTTCCTGCATTAATTTGCTTAGGATAACAGCCTCCAGCTGCACCCATGTTGCTGCAAATGACATGATTTCATTCATTTTTATGGCTGCATGGTATTCCATGGTTCATATGTACCACGTTTTCTTTATCCAGTCTGTTTATGGGCATCCAGATTGATTCCATGTCTTTGCTATTGTGAATAATGCTGCGATGAATATATGTGTACATGTGTCTTTATGGTAGAACAATTTATATTCCTTTGGTTATATACCCCCTGATGGAATTGCTGGGTTGAATGGTATTTCTGTCAGTTTCTTAAAACATTAAACATATAATTCCTATATGATTCAGCAATTCCATTTCTAGTTATTTACCCAAGAGATATAAAAATGTATGCCCACACAAAGATTTCTATACACATGTACATAATAACTTTATTCATAATATTCATAATCCTTGGAAACAATCCAAATGTCTAATATCTGGTGAATGGATAAACAAAACATGGTATATCTCTACAACAGAATACCACTAAGCAATAAAAAGGAATAAACTACTGAGAGTTGAAACAACATAACTGAACATCAATAACAATACACTAAGAAGCCAAACAGAAAGGACTACATTTATCTTATTCCATTTATAAGAAATTTCTAGACAAAACAAAATTACAAAGACAGAAAGCAGATCAATAGTTGGTTGGACCTGGGTGTGGGAGTGGATACTGACTGCAAGCAAGCACATTAGAACTTTTTGACATGATTAAACTTATTCTAAAACTAGATGGTCGTGACAATTGTACAGCCATACAAATTGACTAAAATTCATCAAACTCTGCACTTAAAGTGGTAAACTTTATGGCATGGAACAATATATCTCAAAAAAGATGTCAAAATATTTTGGAGAGCTATAATTCAATTACTATATTGTTATTTAACTGTTCATGGGATGCCTGGTTTTCTTCCCACTAGCATATAAATAGCCTGAATTGTATTTGCTTGTTTTTCTGTCCATGCAGTTCCTTGTACACAATAAACAAATACTTTTATTATTATTTTTTTTTAAATTTATTTATTATTATTATACTTTAAGTTGTAGGGTACATGTGCATAACGTGCAGGTTTGTTACATATGTATACTTGTGCCATGTTGGTGTGCTGCCCCCATCAACTCATCATTTACATCAGGTATAACTCCCAATGCAATCCCTCCCCCTCCCCCCTCCCCATGATAGGCCCCTGTGTGTGATGTTCCCCTTCCTGAGTCCAAGTGATCTCATTGTTCAGTTCCCACCTATGAGTGAGAACATGCGGTGTTTGGTTTTCTGTTCTTGTGATAGTTTGCTAAGAATGGTGGTTTCCAGCTGCATCCATGTCCCTACAAAGGACTCAAACTCATCCTTTTTGATGGCTGCATAGTATTCCATGGCGTATATGTACCACATTTTCTTAATCCAATCTGTCACTGATGGACATTTGGGTTGATTCCAAGTCTTTGCTATTGTGAATAGTGCTGCAATAAACATACGTGTGCCTGTGTCTTTATAGCAGCATAATTTATAATCCTTTGGGTATATACCCAGTAATGGGATGGCTGGGTCATATGGTACATCTAGTTGTAGATCCTTGAGGAATCGCCATACTGTTTTCCATAATGGTTGAACTAGTTTACAATCCCACCAACAGTGTAAAAGTGTTCCTATTTCTCCACATCCTCTCCAGCACCTGTTGTTTCCTGACTTTTTAATGATCGCCATTCTAACTGGTGTGAGATGGTATCTCATTGTGGTTTTGATTTGCATTTCTCTGATGGCCAGTGATGATGAGCATTTTTTCATGTGTCTGTTGGCTGTATGAATGTCTTCTTTTGAGAAATGTCTGTTCATATAATTTGCCCACTTTTTGATGGGGTTGTTTGTTTTTTTCTTGTAAATTTGTTTGAGTTCTTTGTAGGTTCTGGATATTAGCCCTTTGTCAGATGAGTAGATTGCAAAAATTTTCTCCCATTCTGTAGGTTGCCTGTTCACTCTGATGGTAGTTTCTTTTGCTGTGCAGAAGCTCTTTAGTTTAATGAGATCCCATTTGTCAATTTTGGCTTTTGCTGCCGTTGCTTTTGGTGTTTTAGACATGAAGTCTTTGCCCATGCCTAGGTCCTGAATGGTACTACCTAGGTTTTCCTCTAGGGTTTTTATGGTATTAGGTCTAACATTTAAGTCTCTAATCCATCTTGAATTAATTTTCGTATAAGGAGTAAGGAAAGGATCCAGTTTCAGCTTTCTACTTATGGCTAGCCAATTTTCCCAGCACCATTTATTAAATAGGGAATCCTTTCCCCATTTCTTGTTTCTCTCAGGTTTGTCAAAGATCAGATGGCTGTAGATGTGTGGTATTATTTCTGAGGACTCTGTTCTGTTCCATTGGTCTATATCTCTGTTTTGGTACCAGTACCATGCTGTTTTGGTTACTGTAGCCTTGTAGTATAGTTTGAAGTCAGGTAGCGTGATGCCTCCAGCTTTGTTCTTTTGACTTAGGATTGTCTTGGAGATGCGGGCTCTTTTTTGGTTCCATATGAACTTTAAAGCAGTTTTTTCCAATTCTGTAAGAAACTCATTGGTAGCTTGATGGGGATGGCATTGAATCTATAAATTACCTTGGGCAGGATGGCCATTTTCACGATATTGATTCTTCCTATCCATGAGCATGGTATGTTCTTCCATTTGTTTGTGTCCTCTTTGATTTCACTGAGTAGTGGTTTGTAGTTCTCCTTGAAGAGGTCCTTTACATCCCTTGTAAGTTGGATTCCTAGGTATTTTATTCTCTTTGAAGCAATTGTGAATGGAAGTTCATTCCTGATTTGGCTCTCTGTTTGTCTGTTACTGGTGTATAAGAATGCTTGTGATTTTTGCACATTAATTTTGTATCCTGAGACTTTGCTGAAGTTGCTTATCAGCTTAAGGAGATTTTGGGCTGAGAGAATGGGGTTTTCTAAATATACAATCATGTCATCTGCAAACAGGGACAATTTGACTTCTTCTTTTCCTAACTGAATACCCTTGATTTCTTTCTCTTGCCTAATTGCCCTAGCCAGAACTTCCAACACTATGTTGAATAGGAGTGGTGAGAGAGGGCATCCCTGTCTTGTGCCAGTTTTCAAAGGGAATTTTTCCAGTTTTTGCCCATTCAGTATGATATTGGCTGTGGGTTTGTCATAAATAGCTCTTATTATTTTGAGATACGTTCCATCAATACCGAATTTATTGAGCGTTTTTAGCATGAAGGGCTGTTGAATTTTGTCAAAAGCCTTTTCTGCATCTATTGAGATAATCATGTGGTTCTTGTCTTTGGTTCTGTTTATATGCTGGATTATGTTTATTGATTTGCGAATGTTGAACCAGCCTTGCATCCCAGGGATGAAGCCCACTTGATCATGGTGGATAAGCTTTTTGATGTGCTGTTGAATCCGGTTTGCCAGTATTTTATTGAGGATTTTTGCATCGATGTTCATCAGAGATATTGGTCTAAAATTCTCTTTTTTTGTTGTGTCTCTGCCAGGCTTTGGTATCAGGATGATGTTGGCCTCATAAAATGAGTTAGGGAGGATTCCCTCTTTTTCTATTGATTGGAATAGTTTCAGAAGGAATGGTACCAACTCCTCCTTGTACCTCTGGTAGAATTCAGCTGTGAATCCATCTGGTCCTGGACTTTTTTTGGTTGGTAGGCTCTGAATTATTGCCTCAATTTCAGAGCCTGCTATTGGTCTATTCAGGGATTCAACTTCTTCCTGGTTTAGTCTTGGAAGAGTGTAAGTGTCCAGGAAATTATCCATTTCTTCTAGATTTTCCAGTTTATTTGCGTAGAGGTGTTTATAGTATTCTCTGATGGTAGTTTGTATTTCTGTGGGGTCGGTGGTAATATCCCCTTTATCATTTTTAATTGCGTCGATTTGATTCTTCTCTCTTTTCTTCTTTATTAGTCTTGCTAGTGGTCTGTCAATTTTGTTGATCTTTTCAAAAAACCAACTCCTGGATTCATTGATTTTTTGGAGGATTTTTTGTGTCTCTATCTCCTTCAGTTCTGCTCTGATCTTAGTTATTTCTTGCCTTCTGCTAGCTTTCGAATGTGTTTGCTCTTGCTTCTCTAGTTCTTTTAATTGCGATGTTAGAGTGTCAATTTTAGATCTTTCCTGCTTTCTCTTGTGGGCATTTAGCGCTATAAATTTCCCTCTACACACTGCTTTAAATGTGTCCCAGAGATTCTGGTATGTTGTGTCTTTGTTCTCATTGGTTTCAAAGAACATCTTTATTTCTGCCTTCATTTCGTTATGTACCCAGTAGTCATTCAGGAGCAGGTTGTTCAGTTTCCATGTAGTTGAGCGGTTTTGATTGAGTTTCTTAGTCCTGAGTTCTAGTTTGATTGCACTGTGGTCTGAGAGACAGTTTGTTATAATTTCTGTTCTTGTACATTTGCTGAGGAGTGCTTTACTTCCAATTACGTGGTCAATTTTGGAGTAAGTACGATGTGGTGCTGAGAAGAATGTATATTCTGTTGATTTGGGGTGGAGAGTTCTATAGATGTCTATTAGGTCTGCTTACTGCAGAGATGAGTTCAATTCCTGGATATCCTTGTTAACTTTCTGTCTCGTTGATCTGTCTAATGTTGACAGTGGAGTGTTAAAGTCTCCCATTATTATTGTATGGGAGTCTAAGTCTCTTTGTAAGTCTCTAAGGACTTGCTTTATGAATCTGGGTGCTCCTGTATTGGGTGCATATATATTTAGGATAGTTAGCTCTTCCTGTTGAATTGATCCCTTTACCATTATGTAATGGCCTTCTTTGTCTCTTTTGATCTTTGATGGTTTAAAGTCTGTTTTATCAGAGACTAGTATTGCAACCCCTACTTTTTTTTGTTCTCCATTTGCTTGGTAGACCTTCCTCCATCCCTTTATTTTGAGCCTATGTATGTCTCTGCGTGTGAGATGGGTCTCCTGAATACAGCAGACTGATGGGTCTTGACTCTATCCAGTTTGCCAGTCTGTGTCTTTTAATTGGAGCATTTAGTCCATTTACATTTAAGGTTAAGATTGTTATGTGTGAACTTGATCCTGCCATTATGATATTAACTGGTTATTTTGCTCGTTAGTTGATGCAGTTTCTTCCTAGCCTCGATGGTCTTTACATTTTGGCATGTTTTTGCAATGGCTGGTACCGGTTGTTCCTTTCCATGTTTAGTGCTTCCTTCAGGGTCTCTTGTAAGGCAGGCCTAGTGGTGACAAAATCTCTAAGCATTTGCTTATCTGTAAAGGAATATATTTCTCCTTCACTTATGAAACTTAGTTTGGCTGGATATGAAATTCTGGGTTTAAAATTCTTTTCTTTAAGAATGTTGAATATTGGCCCCCACTCTCTTCTGGCTTGGAGAGTTTCTGCCAAGAGATCTGCTGTTAGTCTGATGGGCTTCCCTTTGTGGGTAACCCGACCTTTCTCTCTGGCTGCCCTTAAGATTTTTTCCTTCATTTCAACTTTGGTGAATCTGGCAATTATGTGTCTTGGAGTTGCTCTTCTCGAGGAGTATCTTTGTGGTGTTCTCTGTATTTCCTGGATTTGAATGTTGGCCTGCCCTACTAGGTTGGGGAAGTTCTCCTGGATGATATCCTGAAGAGTGTTTTCCAACTTGGTTCCATTTTCCCCCTCACTTTCAGGCACCCCAATCAGACGTAGATTTGGTCATTTTACATAATCCCATACTTCTTGCAGGCTTTGTTCATTTCTTTTTCTTCTTTTTTCTTTTGGTTTCTCTTCTCGCTTCATTTCATTCATTTGATCCTCAATCGCTGATACTCTTTCTTCCAGTTGATCGAGTCGGTTACTGAAGCTTGTGCATTTGTCACGTATTTCTCGTGTCATGGTTTTCATCTCTTTCATTTCATTTAGGACCTTCTCTGCATTAATTACTCTAGCCATCAATTCTTCCACTTTTTTTCAAGATTTTTAGTTTCTTTGCACTGGGTACGTAATTCCTCCTTTAGCTCTGAGAAATTTGATGGACTGAAGCCTTCTTCTCTCATCTCGTCAAAGTCATTCTCCGTCCAGCTTTGATCCGTTGCTGGCGATGAGCTGCGCTCCTTTGCCGGGGGAGATGCACTCTTATTTTTTGAATTTCCAGCTTTTCTGCCCTGCTTTTTCCCCATCTTTGTGGTTTTATCTGCCTCTGGTCTTTGATGATGGTGATGTACTGATGGGGTTTTGGTGTAGGTGTCCTTCCTGTTTGATAGTTTTCCTTCTAACAGTCAGGACCCTCAGCTGTAGGTCTGCTGGAGATTGCTTGAGGTCCACTCCAGACCCTGTTTGCCTGGGTATCAGCAGCAGAGGCTGCAGAAGATAGAATGTTTCTGAACAGCGAGTGTCCCTGTCTGATTCTTGCTTTGGAAGCTTCCTCTCAGGGGTGTACTCCACCCTGTGAGGTGTGGGGTGTCAGACTGCCCCTAGTGGGGAATGTCTCCCAGTTAGGCTACTCAGGGGTCAGGGACCCACTTGAGCAGGGAGTCTGTCCCTTCTCAGATCTCAACCTCCGTGTTGGGAGATCCACTGCTCTCTTCAAAGCTGTCAGACAGAGTCGTTTGCGTCTGCTGAGGTTTCTGCCAAGTTTGTTATTGTTTACTCTGCCCTGTCCCCAGAGGTGGAGTCTACAGAGACAGGCAGGTTTCCTTGAGCTGCTGTGAGCTCCACCCAGTTCGAGCTTCCCAGCAGCTTTGTTTACCTACTTAAGCCTCAGCAATGGCGGGCGCCCCTCCCCCAGCCTCGCTGCTGCCTTGCCGGTAGATCACAGACTGCTGTGCTAGCAATGAGGGAGGCTCCGTGGGTGTGGGACCCTCCCGGCCAGGTGTGGGATATGATCTCCTGGTGTGCCTGTTTGCTTAAAACGCAGTATTGGGGTGGGAGTTACCCGATTTTCCAGGTGTTGTGTGTCTCAGTTCCCCTGGCTAGGAAAAGGGATTCCCTTCCCCCTTGCGCTTCCCAGGTGAGGCAATGCCTCGCCCTGCTTCAGCTCTCGCTGGTCGGGCTGCAGCAGCTGACCAGCACCGATCGTCCAGCACTCCCCAGTGAGATGAACCCAGTACCTCAGTTGAAAATGCAGAAATCACCGGTCTTCTGTGTCGCTCGCGCTGGGAGTTGGAGACTGGAGCTGTTCCTATTCGGCCATCTTGCTCCGCCCCCCCCCCAAATCATTTTTAAAAGCTCTTGATTGAGACATAGGAGACTTAGATTCTGATTATAGCTCTACTGTAATTCAATGTATGACCCAAGTTAAGTCTTCCAAATTATGGTAGCTTCAGTTTCCTCATCTGCAAAATTTGAAGAGTTGGCCTAGAACCTATGGTTTCAAAACATTTTACTAAAAACCCATCATAAACCAAATATTACATGGAAGGCAGTCATAGAACACAAAAGCATAGCTGTTACATTTGGAAGTAGGGAGGGATCATACACTGAACTATTTCACAGGCCTCCAACTGCAATGGCCCCTGAGGGTGCCCTGTAGAACTTTCAGAACCTGGAGTAGAGTTGAAAACTCTGGTCTAGTTGATCTCTTAGGTTCCTTATACTTTCTTTAAATTTTGACAGTCATGATTATCACCCTTGAAAGCCTTTAATTAAAGTCAACTCTACTATTTTGCTATTTTTAGAGTGAATCTATTTCCTCTCATCCCATTTAGGGGAGAGAGTGGGTTATGCTAGAAGTAGAGAAAAAATAAATTCAATAGAGATCTATAAATCTTGATTATGGATGATATAAACTACAATAACTAAATTCTCAGGCAACTTTGTATTCCTTCTACCTTTCTTTGAATAACATTCACCCCTACTTTGCACAGTAGGTCGTAAGTAATGATTGCTCACTCCTACCACCCCCAAGCCCATGCTGAGACTCCTATTGTCACAGCCTGCAGATCTCAACAATCCCTAATATTTTGTTATTATAGCCAAGGAGATTCACTACTGTAACCATTTTTTAAAGTCATTGGAAATCTTTTCATAAATTTCTTTTAAATCAATTATCAGTATACGTTAATAGGATATTAACCTTGATTTTTCTTCCAAAGCGTTCATCTCATAGATTCATAAATTCTTGTCTTGATCTCTTATTTTTTTTCATTAATTCTTTTGAAATGTTAAAAAGATAAGGATGTTAATGAACACTAATGACCAAAATTCTTTTCTAGAAAGTTTATTTCTCAAGTCCAATCATACAGGTACCTAAATTAAGAGGTAGCTTGGTTTCTCCTGACACCTTTATATTGACTAGCTATATAATTCAGTGTAAAGTTGAATATATCCCTACTAAAATTCACCATGTGATTCACTGTATTATGTGACATTTAAATGGAAAAAAATCTAAAAATTAGTTTAAATGGCAACATACACTTTAGGTCAGCAAACTTTTCTGTAAAATTCCAGATAGTCAATGTTTCCCTTGCAGACCATGTGATCTCTCTTACAACTACTCAGTCTTATGATAGTGCTAAAGTAATCATGCACAACATGTAAATGAATGGGCTTGACTGCATTCCAATAAAGCTTTATTTACAAAAACAGATGAAGGGCTGGATTTAGCCAGCAGGGCATGGTTTACTGACCTCTGACCTGGGTGGAAAATTTTACAAATTTTTGGGAAAGACATAACCAAAATATTATTTTCTGAGATGAACTGTAATGAAAATCCAGTTTGCCAATTAAGAGTATCAAGCTTATCAAGTACCTATGTGGTGAATCATCAAAAATGTGTTTTACTTTTTTACTGTTCTTTACAGAAATGAATGCATTTAAATTTCTAAGGAAGGATTCTTTTTCTTTTACCCACTATTATTGGCAGGCTTGGATTGAAGACAAATCATGTTTATTATGATCTACTTCCCTTCTTTTCAACCTTCTCTTTCCTTTGATAAATCCTAAAGCTACCCTGAAGCAGCTTATTTCCCTAAGACAACAAAAATTATACCAGGTGAAGAGGAGAGTCCAAAACCAAGAAAGACGGTGGCAGAACCAGGGGATAACATAAAGGCATCAACCCCACTGCTTGCAATTCTCAAATAATGTCTACTGACTTTTTTAGTTGTGTGTGAAATATTATAATAAATCTAGCTTTAAGACAAGTACCCTGGTTCCCTCTTTTCACAAACACTTTTCACATTGACCCAGGTGCCACCTATATCTCCTTCACACAGAATTTCTGCAGACTGCAGAAAGCAGTAATTAAGATTTTTAAACCTAGGGCAGAGCAGAAACCTTGCTTAGACACAGGGAGGAAAGAAAGCCACTTGCAGATTTTAAGGTTTGACTCTGGCTCAGAAGAACAAACAAGCAAACAAACACATTTACAATAAGACACACAAAAGGAACAGAGCTTGAGGCTGGGAGTAATCCTCAGGGCTTAGATTGAAAGTTTGAAGTTTTCTACTAACAGAATATGAAGATAAGCAACGGTTTCAGAGATGAGGTGGAACATGGCAGAAAATTTTTTTAGCCCAGGACAGTGAGTTCCTGGTTATGGTCTGGGGAGATAGGAAGATGTCTAGAGTTAAAGACAGGTGGGTGGATATGGATGGTGGGTTTTATATTCCAAAGATAGTTCCACCAATAGATATTCCATTCCACATACTCTTCTTATAATGTGACATTGACACCCTTCCATTGATAGGTATGGCCTGTGTTCCTTCAGCTTGAACCTGGGAAGATCTTTGTGACTGCCTTGATCAAGAGAATATAGAAGTAGTTGGTGCATGATTTCTGGGGCTAGTCAAACAAGATGCAACAGCTTCTGCTTCACTCTCTTTCTTGGGACATGTACACTGGGAACCCAGACCCTATGTTAGAAGTCTGGATGCTGCTAGGCTAAAAAGAGCATGTGGGGAGTCCATCCAGAGCTAGGGAGTGAAGCGATGCCTGAGGAGCCCTGGCTACTCCAATCCTGAGCTGGCTGAGTCTTCTCAGTCCAGGTACCAGATGTCATGGAGAAGAAATGCCATGTCCACTTGGAATTCCTGACCCATAAATTCCCTGAGCATGATAAATGGTTGTTTGTACTACTAAGATTTGGGGTAATTGATTACATAGCTATAGTAACTGGAATGGTTGGACACAGAAACTGTATTCTAGGCAAGGAGTTGGCAAACTTCTTCTTTAAAGGGCTGGATAATAAATATCTGAGGCCTTGCAAGCCATATGGTCTTGGTCACAACTACTCAACTCTGTTGTTATACCAAGAAAGTAGCCACAGATGATATGAAAATGAATGGCTGTGTTCCAATAAAACTATTACAGGAACAGGTGGGAGTAGGGGGAGGATAGGTTTGGCCCACAGGATGTAGTTTGGTGGCCCCTATTCTAGGCAAAGGAAGAACCATGATGTTAGGCCTTGAGGCAGAAATGTGGCTGCTCATTTTAGAAATGATAGAAACCACTCAAGAGGCAAACTAAGGTACCTAGAGAGAAATATGGCTTGCTACTTAAGCATATGATCTGTGGATATGTATTAGGTAAGTCACTTGACCTGTCTGTCCCCCAGTTTCCTCACCCATCTTAAAATGAAGGATAATAATATTATCTACTTCTTAGGTCACTATGAGGATTAAATAACATGTATAAGGCTTAGAACAATGGCTGGCACATAGTAATCACTATTAAAATGATTGCTGCTTTTTTATTGTGTTTAACTAGAGGAGTAACAACAGAAAGAGAAGACAGTTATGATGGAAGAAGAGAGTCTGCAACCAGCTGGACACAAGGGGCAGGAGGTAAAGAAGAAGAAGTCAGCATGTGTTTGGGGAGAACATTAGCACTGTTACCTGGAAAGAGGCTACTGCAGACAACCAGGATGGAAAGGTGGCAAGATCAGAGTGAGAGAGAGGAGGAGAGGCTGCCTTTGAGACATAATTGAACAACTTTCTTGGAGGTTTCTTCCTGATAATAAAGGTTATAAATAAATGCCTCTCACAAAAACCTTGGATCATAAAGTAAAGGAAACATAGCTACTTTGAGAAAAATCTCACACAGACTCACTACCCAGAAAATGACCATTTTTGTGAATTAATAAAAGGTTGAATGTCAACACAATTTTATATCGTTCAACTCAACAGAGTGCTACAGTGTTTCCCTTCTGATATAATATACACACATATATACATGCATACATACATGCATATATATCAGAAGAGAAAATATTTACCTATAAAATATTAATTTATGTATAGTTATCAATTGTTTCATATTTTATATTTATATAATTACTATATAAAAAGAAGGCTGAAAATATAAAATGTAACACAATTATATGTCACAGATTTATATATTTATCCATTTTTTTAATCAAAACATGACCTATTAAGCATTTTCTCATATAATTGTTTTTATAAGGACTTTTTGAGGATAATTAATATTCTATCACCTCATTATTATAGGAGATGTTTGTTGCTGTATACAGCCCAATGGCATCCATATAAACATGCAGCTATCAGTTCATGGAAACATCAAGAGTTTAAGAGAGATATCTACCATGACACAATATTAAAAGGTGGAGAAAGAATTCTGTCATTTGTGTTATAGAGTTCTATTTTTTCAAAAATTTCTCTTTGCCTTGAGGTCTCTTTTCGCTCTTTACATGGGTTTCTTACAAACAAACAATAAATTTGATATTGTGCTTTTAGCAATGACTCATTGGTAAGTGTTAAGATGATCTACAACAGGGTATAAATCACACCGGGTTTTAAAAAATGTATAAATGGAGTTTCTATGACAAAAGAAGTACCAACTCTCCATAGTCTGGAAACTTGGGTTCTGGTAAAGCTAAGTGAGAAAATTTTAAGAGGAGAATATTATGCTTATTCAATGGCAAGAGAATATCTTATGTCATTATGCTTGCAATTTGTAAGCAAGTTTAGTTGGTATTTATAAAGGCCAGTAATCAAGAATGAACTACTTCAACAACACCAGTCACCAAGAAAAAAAATTCAGAGAAAAAGCTTCAATGATTCATGTTGCTAAAGAACTTTGATTTTTAATTAACTTCTAACTTGATGACAAACTAATAAATTATTAAGTTCATATAACATGACATCATTGGAAAATTTAAATGTGTTATAATATTCCCTTAAATTTCAATATTCCTAAATAAAATAGATGCAGATACTTAAGAAATACTTCAAACTCCACTTTCGACTAAATTTAGAAAAGATGTGACCCAAAGTTAAGTCAAATAAATGTGCCAAGAGAAATGCAGTCTTCAATATATACCTAATAGTAAGACAGAGTTTTAAGAATAGATGAAACACTTAAACATTTCCAGCTTCACAAATAATCAAGAAGTCACCTCACCAGAATTTGGTTAAACCATATATTTTTATCCTTTCTCATTTACATAGATCAAAGTAAAGAAAGCATCCAAAGATTCCATGTAAAAGACAGTATATGAAAGCTTCTCAAAATATGTAAAGTCCACACTCTTAACATTGAGATGCAAGATATTTTTCAAGAAATTCAGTAGGTTACTTCTCATCCAGAAAGAACCTCACCTGAAAAACATACATCAGGCAAAAATTGTTAAATGTCCATCAGTCATTAGGGACCTACAAACAAAAATTGAGCCACTCAAGTAAAGCGCTCTCAGGATATCAATGCTGCTTTTGGGGAAAGTATGTCTCAGCTTCTTCATAACAAAATATTTTCCATACATTTTAGATGTTTTCCACCCATACTTCAACTTTTATGTGCAAAGAGACCAATTTAATCTGGCAGAATACATTTATATTGTATAATTTAAATTTTAAGGCCAGTAAGAAGTGTCACCTAAAATTATGGCTTTATTCTAGTTTTCAAAAGCATTAACGACAAGCTAATTTGCTTTTATTAAATCTCTACTATGTGTCAAGCACTTCATCTTTAAGGGGACCTTATCATGAAACAGAGATTTGGGGGTATATTCCATTCTGGAAGAAGACTGGCAAACATAAGCTAGAGCTCTAGAACCCGAGAAGTCAGAGCATGCTATCAAAACAGGCTCAGAAACACAGGGCCAAAGAAATGCAGCTATAGCAATGCATGGCTGTCCCAGGACCAGATGGGAAATGGGTCTCAAAAAGAAGTTAATGAGGGAGACTTGATCCAGAGCCTTAGGAGTGGAGTCTCAGAGTTCTTTATGCTTTGAGGGTACAATTCACATAAAAGAAATCAAGGGTCCTTTGTTCTTACCCACAAACAGCCCACACTTCTCAGGAGAAACCAACCAAAGAACTGACATGCAAAACAAGGCACCAAAAACAATGTCATTGGGCTTTCTACCAAATTATGAAGAGAATTTTAAAATTCAGTGGAATAGCATTAGAACTTCTTTAGGCCTGGGTGAAAGGTGTAGGATTTCATCACAAAAATAAAGAGAAGCTGAAAGCAATTATCAAAGCATTGACAGCCATATGGTGGGCACGAATTTTTGACTCATTAACTTGAGTTCCCCTGAGGTTTGAAATCTGTCCCGTAAGAAAGTAGATTAGTTATACAGATTTGGCTGCAGGTTACAGGAATTTGAACAAGTTAGAAATGTATTCTTGTCTCACCTAGAAGTCTAAGCTGGTTGTCAACACTGCTCAGTTCTCAGAGAGGCATGAAGTCCTGCAGTGCCCTGGAGCCCAGTCTCCTTCTAGCTTGTTGCTCTGCCATCCCCATGGTGCTGTTCCTAACTACAAAGCCAAGATGCTGCACCATTAGGTCTGCATTGCATTTGGAGGCAAAGAGGACAGAAATTAGTCATATGGCCACCTACCTACAAGAGAGTCTGGGAAATGTGCCCAGCTAAAATTTAAAAAAAATTCAAATGATTTTAAAATTCTAGAACAGGGGTCAAAAAATTACAATTGACAGGCCAAAATCAGCCCACTGATCCTTTTTGTAAGGCTAGAGGGTTACATTTTTTTTTTTTTACATTTTTAATTTTTTTTTTAAAGGACAAATATGCAACAGAGAGTATATGTGACTCGCAAAGCCTAAAATATTTACTGTTTGGCCTTTTACAGTAAAAGTCTGCCAGTGCCTATTATACAGGAAGGGAAGGATGGCTTTGGGGAGGAACTGGAAGTTTCTGCCACAGTAATAAACATCTTAACACCCAGAATGTTTAGAATTAAGCCTACAATTGAAATAACGTCAACTTACAGAATTAGTACTTTTGAGTTAATTTTATGAACAATATATGTTATACAAGTGATTTAAGAAACTATATATTAGTTTTGCCATTTTAAGCTGAAAGGAATAAGAAAATTGTATTTTTAAATATAACTGGAACATTTTTAAAAGCTTATTTGCTTTGTAAGTTTATTGTATTTATAAGAGTACTTTTAAATGCTTGGAAAGCTTTGATTGTTTGCATATTGAGTTGCCCTATCAGGTCACTGGAAGCACTTCAAAGGAAAATATACTATATTAAATGCATAATTGTGGTATAAAATATTTAAGGGTGTTTAACTACCTTTGAAAACGGGTATGATTATTTAAGTAGAATTTGTTTGACTTGAATTAATTAAATATTAGTCAAAGAAAACATGAAGGTAATTGTACTTATTTTACTAGACTTAAAAATAGAATAATAATATTTCCATACTGAACTTCAAAACACATGAAAAACTAGGATTTTGGCAAAGATAACTCTACTAATCTAAACATGCAGATAGAAGCCAACTTTATTCTAAAGAATGCTTTCCATCTGCAGAGGTTTCCCTCAGACATCAAACAGCTGATTGGCTAGTAAACAGATCTATAAGCCAAAAGGAGTAAAATGGAGGGGAGAATTTGGCAACTAAATCCGGGGAATCAGGAGACACATCCAAGTCTGGAGAAGATGCAAGCTGCTTTGCCCAACCTCACATACCACCATTTCTTGCCAGAGCTCCACATGGAGTTGCTTATCAAGGAAAATTCAGGTATTGAGAGGTTCAGGCAACCACCACTATCCAAGTCTTGATGGATTCAATCCCATTAGTGAGAAGTGCAAAAACGCCAGTCAGTCCAACTCTGTCATATTACATGGAGTTGTTGTCTCCTGAATTTTTACTGAGAACGTAAAATAAATGCCAGAGCAATGAACAATCACCCACTGAATTCAAACAGTGTTTCATTTTAACAAAAGTACCTTTCAGAGAGACATTCTATTTAATTTTGTCACTTTGAAATTAGATCTGCAGGATTTTTAAAAAAATGCCTAGTTTTGACATTTTAAAACCTTCATATTTCTGAAAGTTTAACATTTCGGTGTTTGATATTTTAAAATATAACTTACCATTCAATGTTGCCTCTTTAAATTTGGCGAATGTTAAGGCTGTCACTTTGTCTCATACATCTAAATTCAAACTGCAGGTTGTCTGGTTTTCTTTTCCCCTTTTTTAGCATGTGTTGTCGGTGGGGAAGGCAGGTCAGTTTCCAGTATTAACACATGATGACTGCCTGTGGAGTCTCTGGAACATCAGACTCACTCACTGGGAGCACTGCCAAGCTACTTTCAAATGTAAGTTAAGAAGCTACTCCCCCTTTGTCTTTTGTACAAGATGATGACACCCCTGTTCATCTGTTCTGTCTGGCCAGCCCCTCTAAGTCCACATCTCATCCTCCTCATCAGGGGAGATGCTGCTGAAAGCAGGTTCCCAGGAAAAGGAAGGCAGAACCACACCACCATCTGAGGGAAGATGTGTGACTCAGGTGGCTTCTAATTGGTTCATATTGGCTTGTGCTGGGCCACATGGGCCTGTGCTTATTCAAGCTGGCTTCTGCTGGCTCTAACTAGTTTGCCAGACCTGTGTTCTTTCCCACTCTAATTCAACTAATTTTTCCCTTTGTACTGACTACTAGGAAGATTGGTTCCAATTCTGAACTGTGTATCATGCAGAAGTAGCTTGAGACACATGTTTGATGTATTAACACTTGGCTTCAGATCACCTTTCTTTTTGGTCTGCAATTCTTGTTGACTTACTTTTATTACTTACTTTACATATTGTCAACGTTTTGTGCATGGATTTAGGAACAATTTTCAATCTTTTTCTTGAGTGAAGTAGGGTATACACAAAGTCACAGGGCAAATACTTATTCACAAACGTACTTCCACAGAAAGAAAACCAAGCAACTGTCACTTCATTGGAACCTATGAAAAACGGCAATGGCTTTCATATTTTACAATAGAAATATCTGATACTGAGAAGGCTCACTTCATTTCTTGTAAGTGAAATGATTCTAAGAAATGACCAAATGAATATTGCTTTAAACTGGGTTCTCTTGTCAATTATTAAAAGTTGGGATCAGTGAGAAAATGGAACAGATACACCATTGCCGTAACGAAAAGGGCTATTAGCAAAGATTCTCATCCTTGGAATTAAGAACACAATTGATAACTATGTGAAAGTTAGGAACCTTCTTCCCAGAAAAGTACTAATGTGTACTGATAGATAAATGTATCCCAATACTTTAAAGAGACACACAGGACCCAACCACTCCCATGAACCAAGCCCATCTGTTGCACTGAAGCCCTTCACATACTACTACAGGGCTTTTAAACGATAATCTGTAGATTTCAGTGAGGAGGTGTCCAACACTTTGCAATGAAAAAAGAGAAGTCTATGTAATGTATATATAAATAGATGTGGCTTTAAATATCTACAGTGCTTGCTCATAGAGGATTCCAGTTTCTCTTGATATTGTGGTTACCTAAATTAATTTTTGATTCTGTAAAGTCATTTCTTTTTTGAAGTAAAGATAGTACATATACTGGTTTTTGGTTCTGTTCTTTCAAATATGCAACATAAAATTGACAAACAAATTAGTGTTAATCTCAAAAACATACTTTAAATATATTACTATTCTATAAAATACAAAAATGTAGGAATATCTGCTTTTAGTTTTATAAGACCCAAATTAAAACCACTTATACTATATTGTAGCTATTTAACAAATATTTTATGATTAACAATACTTAATTTACCTATTGATTCAAGACAGGACTAATTTATAAGAGGACTGAAAAAAAATGATGCTTTAGCAATTTAAGAAGACAAAATTCCATTACAGGTTAATTATGTTGGGTAATGTGATCGTTAATCTCACAAACAGTTTTTATGTTCAATAATTAAAATAAAACAAATTAATCACCTTATTGAAAGCTAGCTTACTTCAGTTAGCTGATTCTAAATAGGGAAAACCACCCTACCAGAATAATTTATAATTGTTGTTGTAGTTTCTTCCAATTGATTCATAATTTTGCCAAATATGCCTCAAATTGAATTATTCCATAATTTTACTCTTTACACTTTAGATATAGATAGTAAATGTAATGCATGATTGTATTTAATTGGAGGGTAACTGAAATAACTGAAATAATTTGTTCAAATATATTCAAAAATTACTAAGGTTCATTACTACTTTAATTTACTGTAAACATTTTATTATAATATAGTAAAGTATTATATGCCTATTTTTATATGATTTAAAGGAGGAAGTCCAAGTTTATGGATTTAAATAAATTTACCTTTTAACAGTAATTAACAATCAGCTATGCAAAAGCAATTCTAATTGGCATAAAGGCATTGGAAAGGATACAAAAGTGAATAGGATACCAAAGATATAATCTTTATTTTTCTGTTGTAGGATTTCTAGTTGGGATTTTTTTCAGGATGCAGTGGTTTCTTCTCTTTCTCCTTATTCCCCATATTTTCACCCACTATATCCATTTTTTTCCTAGAAACTTTCAAACACATTATAGTAGTCTTTGTCTGCTAATACCAAAATCTGGATGACATGTGGTCTTCAGCCATTGACTTTTTTTTTTTTTTTACTTTTTTTTTGGAGACAAGATCTTGATTTTCTTCTTGATCATAGGTTATATTTGCCTGCCTGTTGCATATCTAGCAATTTATGATTATATGCTGGACATTATTGATAATATGTTGTATAGAATCCGAATTCTGCTCTGTTCCTCTGAAGAGTGTTGAATTTTGTCATGTCAGACCATTATATTACAAGTGGGTCACCTTAATTTTGTGGAGGCTTGTTTTTCAGGTTTTCTTACAGTGGGTCAATTTTAGTTTTGCCATTATTTCAAGGATATAGTTATCATTCCTGGGACATGGTCCCTGCTTCTAATGCATAGCTACTTTGGGCTCCAGAGAAAATATTGAATTGTTTGCCAAATCTTTATAACTTGGTAGGATTTGAACTCCAATCTCTGTCTTCCTAGAACCAGGAAGCTGGTATCACCTCTGCTCAGATTGTTAACTTTCCAACTACTGCTTCCTTTTGTGTTCCTTGAAATCATACCTGTACATGCATAGTTTAGGAGTCAACTAGGGATTTTTATGTAGATTTTAGGATTCTCCATTTCCAGGATTTCCCCTCTTGATTTCCAGGAGTTTTTGGCAGCCCTGAACTCTAACCTCTGACTTCTTCACTTAATAAGAATGCCACCTTCTGCTTGAGCTCTATCTTAGTGTGCCACAACAAACTGGGAAGCACCCTCAGCAGAAAAACCAGTTAAGTGTGGATCTTGCCTAATGCGCTCTTCTTTCAAGAACCATATCCCCTGTAGTTCTGGCTTGCTTTTACTACTTTCCAAGTAGCTTTCAAACAACTATTTTTACAGTTTATAATTTTTAATTTACAGTTATTATCAGCAAAATAGTCCAATAGTTAGCACAATGGAAGCTATGCTGCCAATATTGGAATGAGAACCTTAGAGATTTGTTTTTGATTGAATGTTTCTTTTTAAAAAATTAAAAGAGTTCTCCCTTTTTCTATTTCACAGCTTTTAGTTAAAATATTGAGAAATTTCTATCTAAAGAAAAGAGCTTTGGGGCTTAACAGGTTTTAAAATAGAATATTAATAAAAAATTGTGAGGCATTTTTTTCTTGCCAAAAACAGAAAGTCTGAATTGTTTTCTCTCTGCATATGGCATTATAGGTTTTGGCAATCCTACAAGGTATAGCTCTCTCCCTGTCATGTAGACATAGCATCAAGAAAAAGGAAACTCTGGTATGCTGTAATTTTTCTAATAAGAAATGACATGTGACAGTAAAGGAAGATGTAGAAAGGTTTTAAAAAACAACAAAAAAAATGCAAAACAATTGAAAAGGGATCATTATAAGAGTCTGTTTCATATGGAAGGAAACAACAGTCTTTCCTTCTTTGATAGCATATAAAACATTACTGTATAACAAAGCAAGATTATGATATTTATAACAATATTTTTATCAGTCAAAAGTTCTAGTTGTGAGCAAAACAAACAGAATGTGAATAATACAAGCTCAAAAGGGATTAAATCAGGATAGTTGGTTGTTCATAAACATCATAAGAATCAGGGTTGTAGTCAATGCACCCAGAGTCAACATTTAAAATCACATCACAGATCAGGATAGTAAGGATATCACAGGTGCTACCACTGAGGACAGACACTGAAACTTGTACCACAGATACCACCAGTGCTGAACTTGAACTGCCTCTGTTAGAACTGCTGCATCTGAGACCTCTAAGACTAGGCGTGGTGACTGCTACCAATGTGGCTCATCATCAAAATGGATTCTGGGTAGCCCCTGCTTCTCCATACCATGAGCTACTAATTCAAGGACAGGTGTTAGTATGTCTGATTGCTGATATGCCCCATTGCTAGCTGCAAGGAAGTTTGGAAAGGTGGGTCTGTGTAATCTTCAGATTCTACAGTAGGGTTGGCTCTGCCTCATGACTTGAAAGAGTCTCCAAATGTAAGAAGGTTATTTTGAAGTTAGAAGCCCCCTTCTCCCCCCAAAACAATAAATACAGGTCTCTTACAATATCTTTGAATCATCAAAGAGATAAGACAAAAACAACATTTATTAAGTACCTACCCAATACTAGGCCTTTTGCTTAGTGTTTTTAAACCATATTATTGAATTTAATTCAATTTAGTTTAATAACCATAATAATCTTGAAGGCAGATGTGATTTCTTTCTATTTGCAAGGTTAGATTCTGAGACTCAGAAAGATCACACAGTGATAAAGAGCAGATTTGTCACTAGGTTTATCTTGGTTCAAAGTTGTGTGTTCTTGAAGAAGGCAGAAAAACACACTTATTAGAAAGTTATGTACCAAATGTTTCCCATTGTATCTTCCACAGGCTGCTATCACAGAGCCTATAGCCCTTTCTGGGACTTCCTTATTTACATGTCTAAATTCCCTTCTCAACTCAAGCCCCTTGCAGGTTCAAGACAGAGTCTTCTTCTTTGAATCTATAATTAGCCCACATGGTGCCTGCGCACACCAAAGAGGTTCAATCCTTATTTGCTGAATACGTTACACAAATCTTGAAAATTCATTCCTGCAACGAAAGGGGTAATGCTGAGGTAGACAGAACTGTCCTGTAAAGTTGCATAATTTAACAGCTTCCCTGTAGGAAGTTATAAAGGAAACAATACAATGCACCATTTTAATATAGAGGGAGACGTGATTCCCTTAAAGAAATGAACACCCCAATATATAAGTCATCTTAAAAGAGCTTTTGGCATTCTAAGTAAGCTGTGCAGTAACACTCCAAGAGTATACAGAAAGAATTAAACTATTTTTCTTACTTCATACAATCTATCGTGTTTTCAAGCTACTCATTTGTCCTCAATTCCAATCCCCTTGCCAAAAGTCCTGGCTTAGCAGTTTCTTCAGATAAAAATAAGAATCCTCTTACCTTGAAGGGAAATGATACTATATAAATTTACTGTATATAAAGAAAATCTTAACTCATATTTCAAAATTTATTAGTATATATTTTTATACAATGTTGAGTCCTTAAGAGACAGTCGATTTAGGTTAGAGAAAGCATTTCATAACAGGGTAGTTAATAGCTGAAACAGGTTGTGAAATTTCTCTCTCTGGAAATCATTGAAAATTGGATAAATCCTCATCTATCTTGGATGATTTAGTCTGCCTAGGTGCACTGGGAACAGGCTTCATGGGCTTCAAAAGTCCCTTCCAGCTTGGGTTATCATCCCCTTCATCATTAAAAAGCCTTTTTTTAGCATTTGATTAGCTCTGATTTTGTGTCCAGGTTGGTTGAAGAGCACTACTGGGACCTTGCTTTTTGCCCTCTAAAATTTACAGCCTGTGGGAACCCAGAGAGGTGACTCCTTTGGCATGAAGCAATTGAACAAAGGAAGACAATCATTAGCCTAATTCGTGAATGGGGCAATTTACAACAGGTGTAAATTCAAGATAAGCATTCTGGGAATGGGGGATGGCAAGTGTCTATAAACGATCAGGGGAGGGATCTGGGGAGAATAGCAGATTTCTTATGCCATCAGCTTTTCTCCAGTGAATCTAGGCAGGTGATGTAGAGAAAGATAAGAATGCTTAAAATGTCAAGATACAGAGCAATTTGGCAAGGGGCAGGGGTGAAGAAGACAGTGATGAAAGGAAGAGAAGGGAAAAGGCTTTCTAGGCAGGAGATGAGACTCTGGAAAAGGAGCTACAGAGAAGAAGCTGACAGGCTGCTCTCAGGATGTGGGAAGGAGGCTTCAAAAATCAAAGGGATCTCAGAATGGAACAAACTCAAAGAGTTGTTAAAAGGGAGGGCATGCAGTGCTCGTACCTTGGTTCTGAATTGGGAAGCCAGGGGAGAGTTCTGGCCTCACTTTTCGGCAGGGTACCTCAGAGGACCGCGAAGAAGTTAAGGCAGCAGCATCAAAGGGCGGAAACAGTATCCAAGGGTACCTGAGGGCAGGCAGACCCACCACAGCCTAGAATCAAGACAGAGACTCTATCTACCTCACCTTTTCTCTCCAACCACATATAGCAAAAGAGCAGAATTTCTTAACTGTGGCACTATTGACATTTTGGGCTGGGTAATTCTTTGTTGTGGGGGCTGCCCTGTGCATTGCACGATGTAGAGAAGCATCCCTGACCTCAACACGCACTAAGCCAGTAGTACTCCCCCACCCTCAGTTGTGACAACCAAGTATGTCTCCAGACATTACAAAATGTCCCCTGAGAGCACAATGTGGGAATCCAAATTGCTCCACTGAAAACCACTAGTGACAGAGAATTGAGAAGAATATGCCTCATTTAACCAGAATGAAATCTCTCATTTATGTTTTTGTATAAAAACAAAAGATCAACAAAACCAAATATCTTTGCACATACAAAGCAAAGGCCAAATAGATTAAAATCCTGGAGAGTATATTTTGGTCTAAAATGTCTTTGTATCTCTGAGGACCCCTCAGGAAACTGTTGTCAGTGAGTCCCTGTTCCAACCAATTGTCAATTAGATGGATTCACTTCTTTAAATTAAATCTTTGTTCTTGTGAAAGTACAAATTGTCCTGGGGGGAAAAATGCATTTAAAGATATTGTTGGTCCATAATACCTTGGTGTAAATAAATAGATTAACAGAATCCTTCTGAGAAGCAAGTGCTTTTGTTTTTGTTTTGAGGGAAAGGAATTAAGCTGAGTAAGCAGGATAGCATCTCTTATATTCAGCTCTGTCCTTGCCCTTCAAAACTCTCCCCAGTATCACTAGGGTTGAAAGTCTGGAAACATTTCCTAGCTCTCTATAGTAGTAGGGTTTGTATTCATATTCTGTCAATGACCGTCATTGACAGAAACCTGGTAGGGGAAGAGAAAGAGAAGACATTATTCACCGGCAGCAGCTGGAGTCGGATGTGTGGGCATTAACATATATGTGGTTCTTTTTGTTGATGTCTTCCAAGCATCTTCCTGATGACCCCATAAAGTGTTCTAGGTTGCTAAGATATTAGGTAGTCATTTCTTGCCTTCACTGCACTTTCTGAGTTCTTGATACCAAAAAATGTATCCTTGACTTTGGCTCTCAAATTTCCCAAACAGTGTGTAAGCAGGTAATTCCCTATATTTGATCCTTTTCTGTTCAATTTATCTAGAGTGTTTTCTTCTTACTTCACTCAATCTTGACTAGCACATGAATAAAGCTATAAGATAAGGGCACAGGATACCAGGAGAATGAGAAACACTAAGGAAGAAAGGGGAACATCAAGTGGGAGACATTGCATTAGTTTCCCATGGATTCCATAACAAATTACCCCAAACTAAGTGACTTAAAATGACAGAAATTTATTCTCTCGCAGTCTGGAAGCCAGAAGTCTGAAACCAAGGTGTCAGCAGGGTCATGCTTCCTCTGAACGTTCTAGAGAAGAATCCTAGATCAATAATCCTTCCTTGCCTCTTCCTATTAATAGCTTCTGGTGGTTGCCAGCAATCCTTGGCATTCCTTTTCTTGGAGTTATATCACTTGTATCTCAGTCTCTGTTGTTACATAGCATCCTTCTCTCTGTGTCTCTGTGCCTGTGTCTTCACTTAGCCTTCTTATTAGAACATCAGACATTGATTTAGGGTCTATCTTAATCCAGTACGACCTCATCTTAACTTGATTACATCCACAAAACCCTATTTCCTAGTAAGGTTACATTCACAGGTACTAGGTGAACATGGAGTTTGGGATGACACAAATTAATTTAGTATAGGCATCAAAACCAAAATTTGCCTCCTACTTCCTTTCTCCCATGGCCAGTCTTCCCCTAAAGATCAGTGCCCTGGGCATAGTAGGGAGGATACCCAGCATTGTTGGAGATGAATATTCTTAGAACTAAACCTTCAAATAAAATGTGGATATGAGCACCCCGAATGTTTTTTATAGGTGATGTTATTCCTTCTAAGGGCAGAATGCTTACATAACCACTCACACCAGTACTCCATAAAAATGACACATAGTTTCCTGCAAATAAACATAGTTCAGTTCATTCATTCAACAAGAACATTTTGACATCAACATGCACAACAGCTCTGAGCTAAAGAAGAGCAAGAGACTGTTGTTTAATTATTGATGCTATCTTAATCATTTTGATACAACAAGCTATAAATATAAGCCTCTAGGATTATCCAAAATAGTCCATGTACATTGTCAGTAAGATTCATAGCTATATTGCATGTGTGTACCAACTGCTCTGTAAGTCTCTCAGCAGTCAGGATGAAGATTACAAGAAAAATCTGGCATCCAAAAGGAACTGCAGTTTGGCAAGATGTGAGGAAATGAGGATTATATCAGAAATACAATGCCATGAGAAGTTAAAAAAAAAAAAAAGAAGAAGAAAAAACACTCAGAGGAGAGAAAGACAACAAATCTCTAGGCAATAACTGATACCTAGGCAAACAATTCTGGAATAATACAAGCCATCAGTATGTTTATTATCTCTTTACAACTATAAAATTGAAGAAAGAAACAGCTCTGTTTAATTTTCAAATCAGTTCTATAAATAAGAACATCAACTAGAGGAGGGTAGCATGAACTCTGAAACATCTATTCATTAGTAACTGTCATCACACACAGTTATGGGAAGCATCTTCCCTTCTGACAGACCATGCACAGACACTGTCCTTCTCCCTTCTCCCACCCAGGAACTGCTCATTAGTAAACAGGCTTTTTCCAGACTCATCTTAAGAAGGTACAGAAAATATTAGCAACTTTCTGGCACTTCATTTATTGAGTGTTAAAGCCAAAAGCACCTCTGACGTCCTAATGCACTTCAGTTTCATCGTATCTCTTATAAGTGGGAATAATTTAGGCCTGAACACCAAGCAATCAATTGGAGGACCCACCAGAAATAGCAGGTTAGCACAGCTGATGTTGACCGCCCACATTCTCTGGCCCCTATTCTCATCCTATTAGTCACAATACCCTACAGGCAGCAGATACATAGCAATTTCCTTTATTGTTGTTGTTGTTGAAGGATTTACTAAAAACATGAGAAGGTGATTTGTAAATGTATTTCAATATAGAAGTGTATTTTTCCCCCGATTATAAAAAATTATATGTTCTTTTAGAAATGCTGTGAAAGTACAGAAAAATAGGAAAGATAGAAATAATAACACAAAATCTTACCATCTGTAGAAAACAACTTGTCATTTTTTTCTGTTCATTCCACACTTTTAAACATATATGAAGGGAAAATATGTGATTTAAGAGAAAACTATGCATTGTTTAGGCTCTCCACTTGAGAACCCATCTTTCCAAGTGATCTGATTCTGACTGTAGGGGGGATCTGGACCTTGAATTGCCTTTGAACTATGTTGCAACTCTGTAAATAACTGACAACAATGCAAAATAATACTTGTCTATGGACAAGCAAATAAATTCTATAAGGTGGAGGTACAATTGAGTCCCTTTCCCACTGTGGAAGAAGCCGTTTTTGCAATTGTTTGTAAATTCATTTAAATATTCCTGATCCCTAAGTGTGTTTGTTCATTCTTTGGATTCTCCTTTGAACTGTTTTAACATCTTACCAGTTCCCTCATTAATAATGAGTTAAATAAAAATCTTTAACATGTGTTCATTTTATATCTGTATGAATCATGAGTCTACGTTGTTTGATAATTTTTAAAACATTAATTTTATTTGCAATAACAGAGTTTCACCATAACTAATTCTTTGTAGCCTGCTTTATTCTTTTAAAAATACATCAAGGCAAGGCGTGGTGGCTCACACCTGTAATCCTAACACTTTGGGAGACTAAGGTGGGAGGATGGCTTGAACTCAGGGGTTGGAGACCAGCCTGGGCAATATAGTGAGACACCCACCTCTACAAAAATATTAAAAATCTAAAAATTAAAAAAAATAAAAATACATGACATAGCTCTTTACCATGATGATCAATACAGATTTGTAATGACTGCAAAGTATTCCAACTGTATGAATGATCCATACCTGAAACCACCTTTGCAAAAATTATAACTGAGACAATTATTACAGTGAAAGAGGTCTGACCTAACTGACTCCACCTTGCTTCCAACCTCCAAACTGTTCTTGTTCATTGCTGGGCATAGGCTGAACTAACTTTGGGAGGGAATAAGTTTGTAGTTTAACTTTGAAACAAAGATGATAATAGCCCTTTCCCGAAACAAACTCCCTTTCTGCCTGAGGACTAGACTGTCTTTGCAGGACTCACAAATTAGCCATAAGATTAGAAATTATGGTTTAGGAATCATGGAGCTGGAGATTACAAGATTACTCAACCTCCCCAAATTGCTCCTGGTGACAACATCACTATTGTGAAACCTAAGATCACTGCTTGAGATATTTTGCAGATCCTGTACTAGAGGGATCAACTGGCACCACCCAGATCAATAAGCTGGCTCATTTGGTCTTGTGGCCTCCACTCAGGAACTGACTCAGTGCAAGAGGACAGCTTCAGCAACTTATGATTTCATCTCTGACTGGACCAATCAGCACTCCCCACTTTCCAACCTTCTACCCACCAAATTAACCTTAAAATCCCCAGTCCCTGAGTTTTCAGGGAGACTGATTTGAGTAATAATAAAACTCTGGCCCTTGCACAGCTGGCTCTGAATAAATTAAACTCTTTCTCTATTGCAATTCCCTTGTCTTGATAAATTGGCTCTGCTAGGCAGCAGACATGGAGAAGCCATTGGGTGGTTACATGTGGATGGATATTTAGTTGGTTTCTAATATCTTGCAGTTATGAACAATGCCACAAAGAACATTCTTGAACAAAATTGCATACCTGTCCAATTAACTATTTGGACAGATTTCTAGAACTGCTTGGTCAAAATACCTGCACAGGCTGTACACAGGTAGATTCCTATGAACACTGTATGACAGGACACATTTCTAGTAAGGTAGTGAACTTAACTGCCTATAGGGCCAGGCAAGTAAATGAGATGTTTTATTCACGCCTTTTGTAAGATCGTAGGGTGACGAAGGGCTTCAGAATGGAAAGGAGCAGAGGCTCAATGCTCACTGCTTGCTTCCAGGCCGTCAACATCAAAAACATTCAAAGAAGGGAAAAAATACACACACACACACACACACACACACACACACACACACACACACACACATGTTTTCCTAACATTTAAATTGTCTACTTTTATTGAATAAAGAAATGTTAGTGAGAAACTTGGCTTGGAATAAGCTAGTTCAACCAAAAGGCACACATATTCTATGAGGTCCCTTGCTTCTCAGATATTTGATGGAAAAAATCATCCAGCAAGCTGTATTTTCTGACAATAAGGATTGACAGGGAGGGAGGCACAGCATTATGTTAAAAAAACAAACAAACAAACAAAAAACTTGCGTCTGTATTGGTATGTTTGATCAATACAAAGTATCTAGAGGACAATCTAAAAATTCATTTAGATACAGGAACCAACTTTTTAAAATGTTGTATCTTACATTTATAAAACCTCATGTTCATTCAACAGAGTTCAAACTGTTAGTCTGGTAAACTTGTCCTTTCTACTTTTTTTTCTAGCAAAATATTTCTATGCATTTATTTCAAAACAATCTATTCTTTCACTATAAATGAGTAATTTTAATCTTCATTAAAGTGGTCAGTTGTCTGACCACAGTGACACAAAGCCTGGAAAAGTCTGCAGACTCTAATGGAAATGACATTTGAATGCCTTAAGAGAGTCAAAGAAATGCAAAACCAATCAAACTGTGAAGGAAGTGAACTACCTCAATGGGGGACAAAGTCATCTATGAGTAGATGGAAGAACGAAGTAAAATGGCACTTGAATCTAAGGCGTCACTACTCACTCAAGTGTGGTTGCTGCCCCAGCAACACAGGTATTACCTGGGAGCTGGGTACAATCATTAATGTGCACACAAATGTGCACAAGACTCACCCGGGAGTCTTGTTAAAATTATGGTTTGGATCTGGTAAGTCTGGGTGGGGTTGTGAGAACTCACAACCAAATTCAAACCTTTATTTTAACAAGACACCAAGGCGAGACTTGTGCTCATTCGTGTGCACACTAAAGATTAAGAAGCACTGGTCAAGCAATCATCAGGATATTAACAGCAACTGGTATTTCTCATCAGGGTCACAAGTATGAATAAAGATCAGACTTACGTCTCTCTGCCTGAATTAAAAACAGTGAATCAGGATGGAAACCCGAACTTTACTGAGTGAGAATGATTTTCTTATTGGATGTGTTTTCATCCTGGAAAGGTTTAGAATTAAGCATAGAAATGATTGAGTAAATCAATCCCATAGTATTAATATCTAATTCAAAATGTGTGCTGAGTAATTGATTTACATTTGGGCTTATATGTGAAAAGACAGTTTATAAATGGGACTGAGACATTTAAGAGAACAAAACATATCTATATGTTTAAAACAGCTTTATAAAAGTTATTCAATACTTGGAAGGGGTTGTCAGACAATTGAAGGACTTTAAAAGAAATACAGAAATACCATTTAAATGTTGAAGGGCATTTAATTATGTTTTCAAAAGTCCTCATAAAAGTGACTATAAAATTTTGCTAGATTTACAAATTGTTAAAAAATAAGGAAGAAATATGATTTTGAATGTGTAACTTGAATACATTGGATATCAAGTTTGTCCACAAAACTGCCCTTAAATAATCTTTTCTGTGTACAAAAGTCACCTTCAGCACACACACAAGAAAGTCACCTTTATAGCCAGATACTACAAGGTCTTTGAGAGAAACTAGAAGTGCCATCATCCAAGTTCAAACTTATCAGGGCCTTATTTCATCTTCCAGTCACGGCATGTGCCCACTTCTCTTCTCCCCCTTTTCCCAACTTTCCAGATTCTAGTAAGATATCAATCAGTGGAAACCCAGCAGAAGACCAAGAGCAGGCATATTTCTGGAGGCTTCCAAATATCTAAGTGCTAATGCTATGACAATAGCAGTAATCTCTCACACTGTATTAATATTTTATAGGTGGTAAATGGGTCACTGTCTCATAGGGTCTGTATAGCCCCATTTCACAGTTAAGGAAGCAAGATTTAAAGTGTGTCATGGCTTGGCTCACGCTGGGGTCACTCCTGGAATTCCAAAGTCCACACATGCTCATTTTGCTGTTTCCCAAGGCCTGTCTCAGCAAAGTTGTAGAGATGTGTTCCCTAGATTCAGAGAAAACCTCCTCAATACTAATTTTAACTTAAAAAAATACATAAATACATATATCTATATTTGAAAAGAGATGATACATATGATATGGACATGCTAATTTTTGTTAAACTGTACTATGTGATAAAACTAGAATATCCCATTTTCTGATGGGGCTTAATAATAGTATTTCCTACACATATGTAAAGAGTTCATTGAAAATTAAAGAGGCTCCTAACATTCATAATTATTCAATTTAATTGTGTGTTTCTTATATATTCACATTCTAGGTAATCAAATTTAAAAAGTGAAAGAAACACACTGTCAAATGTCTGCTGATTTTCTGTTCGAGGCTCTGTTTCATAAACATTTTATCCTCTATCCTTACCTGGCTACATGTACTTCCATGCTTCCTATTAGAAGTCTATACAAATATATGCATATTTGAAATATATATTTCAACTTTATATACATACATGTGTGTATATGTATATAAACTTTCTTTTTACAACAACAAATGCTCTCTACTTTAGGTATGTTCAACAGTATCAATCACCACTTAACTGGCTCTTTTAAGATGTATACTGAGGTTAACTAGATAGGAAGTCTCTATTAAACCTGATTCAGGCTCCCACAAATAGTTCCAAACTTCAACTGGTCCAGATGTGGTGGGTAAACAGTCATATTCTCTCATTTCATTTTATATCCATAATGTGATTACTGTGATATTTTGACCTAAACATAAGCTCTTTCTCATGATACTCACTGGCTCCATCCTAAGCCCAAAGGAGAATGCAATGGCAATATGGACTGAAGCAAGTCTGGGCTCTGCCAATGACCAATAAGGATACAGGGTGGTTATGTCAGCACTGCCAAACCACCTCAGCCATTGCTATCCTTGGAGATGTTTATGATCATTGCCCCACAACTGGCTTGGAAGTTGGAAATTATACAAGATAGTATTTAGCAGCTAGCTTGGACAGTCTAGAAATGAGGTCATTTCAAGATTATTGTGGACAGGATGCCAAAATTCTTGTTCAGATGATGGGAATTTTACCATCTACAAATTATACCCACAGATAAATTACAATCTAACAAATATACAACTTCTAATTTACACACAAGACTAAAATCCACATCCCATTGACACATCTATTCAGTCATTCCACAAACATTCATTGGGTTTCCCTTTAGGTCCACCTGTCATTCCAGGTGCCAGAAAAACATGTATGAACAGCCTATGACTTCTGCCCTCATGGAGCCAGAAGCAAATATACATTTACAGATTATGATGTGAAAGATACTGAGTAGTACTAAAAAAGTCTACATCTCTGCAGGACAGTGTTAACGTAGCAGGACTGAGCTATTATCTTCAGAAGGATCAGCTTGAAGGGTTGGTCCTTGGCTGGCTCCTGGGAAGTCAGCTTCTGAAAAGTTGCCTACACAATCGGTTGTTTTTCCCACCTGGGACACTAAATACCTGCTTTCCTTCTGGGAGTCTGGAATTTCAGTAATTGTGGCTGGTCACTGTAACTTCATGACCAGACAAGAGTAACAACTCTGGGCTCTGAGTCTAACTAAGATGGGCTTCCTCAGGCAGAAAAACTGTATACATGTTGCTTCCTTTTCCCTGTTGGGGGCAAGAGTGCTTATGTGGTCTCATCCAGGGACAAACATGGCAAGCCTGTGCATGGATTCCTCCAGACTTGGCCTGTGTCTTTTTCCCTTATTGATACAACTGTGTATCCTTGCTGTGTAGCTGTAATAAATAAATAGAACTGTATGCACCATTGTATGCTGAGTCCCATGGGTCTTTCTAAAAAATCACCAAACATGTGGGTGGTCTTTGTGATCCCCAAACAGTCCCATTGTCTCAATAGTCCACCATTTGGATTGGTACTTAAACATTAGTGATGTTCCAGTGAGTGAATTTGACAGTCGGGGGTTGGGGAGAGGTGCAGTTAAACATTTCAAAGTCAGTGAAATAAACTGTCAAGTTCATTTTAATTTCGAGGTATCTGTCTGTACAGTCGGTATTTTTAAAAACCAGAAATTCTATACAGTATTTAACATGTAACACACACATGCATACACACTCGTGTCATGTCTTTGAATTTTAAAGTTTGAGGTAAACAGCAAATGACATAAAAAGAAAGGACAGAATTAAGCCAAGGGCAACATGGCTTCTATTAACCTTTCAGCCTCAATCCTTCACTCAAGTTATTTGGCAAATTAAATGATCTTAGATTAAAGGGGAAAGCCAGCACTGAGAAGTTCCATTTCATGTGGTCATTGTTTTCAATAATTAAATGCAGGGCTTGCTATCAGCTAGGAATAGAGAAGTGTGAAAAGAAACAGTATTCCCCCCTGAAAAAGATCTATCCAGCCTTTTCAGCATGCCTTTGTTGTTGTTAGCATTTTTTGCTTTACAGATTCTAAAATCCTGGGTCTTCAAGATGGAATCAGAAAAATGCTACAACAATTTGTATTACATTTTCTTAAATGCTAACCTAAATCATACACAAAACACCCAAATTTTCTATAACAGTAGTTCAGTAAACAATAATAGCTCTCAAACTTCCTCCTTTATCCCCAATGCCTATAACACACTTCATAATGGGGCAGCATCCCAAATTTTTTTAAGTGCCACTGTGATTAACATGAACGATTTTATACTTCACCTCTGATACCTTTTTTTAAAAAAAAAATAACTAGAACAAAACAGTGATGTGTATATGGGTACAAAAGCGAATTTTCACCCATATCCTAGAGACAATTAGGCCATATTTAAACCCCCTAATCAGGAATCCACACTTCAGGTGCAGCCAAGGAAGTACTTCAAATGTGTTATCTAAATCTGCACCAGAGGGTTGTTAATTAGCATAAGGGTATCAGAAATTATTTTTCATTGATGAAAAGGGTAGTGTTCCAGAAATGTCGTAGCTAGAAAGACTACACAGGCGGTCCTGCACTTGCATAAGAAAAATATAAGAACTGGGCAAAACCAGCAGCCAAATACCCAAGAGTAATACTCTAAATTCTAGCATTCCATTTGGTTTTGTGCATAACCCCCTCACCCCTACCCATTTAACAGAGGACTCAATGCCTGATCCAAATAGATGCCTAAGACCATGTCTGTTTCAAAGAGAACTCTTCAAGCAGGTACTGTACAAGTAATTCATGACCTCAAAAGACTAAGTAGTAGGCCGGGCGCGGTGGCTCAAGCCTGTAATCCCAGCACTTTGGGAGGCCGAGACGGGCGGATCACTAGGTCAGGAGATCGAGACCATCCTGGCTAACACCGTGAAACCCCGTCTCTACTAAAAATACAAAAAATTAGCCGGGCGAGGTGGCGGGCGCCTGTAGTCCCAGCTACTCCGGAGGCTGAGGCAGGAGAATGGCGTAAACCCGGGAGGCGGAGCTTGCAGTGAGCTGAGATCCGGCCACTGCACTCCAGCCCGGGCTACAGAGCAAGACTCCGTCTCAAAAAAAAAAAAAAAAAGACTAAGTAGTAGATCTAGTTTTTTAATCTCTTGCCTTGCTTGCTTTCTCGCTTTCTCTCGCTTTCTCTCCCTCCCTCCCTCCCTCCCTTCCTTCTTTCCTTTTTTCCTTCTTTCTTGTAATTCACAGACCTCATAAGACTAAGTAGTAGATCTGTTCTTGCATCTGTTTCTTTCTCTTTCTTTCTTTTTTTGGCCAGCTCACTAATTATTTATACAAACTTTGATCTGAGGCTTGCTTTCATTATAACACTTGCCAACTTATGGAGAAGAAGATATGGATCTCACCCACATTTACTTGTCAGTTATTTGCCAAAGAAGCATTCAATCTCGAAAGTATCCAATTACCATACATTCCTTTGTGACCGCTCTTCTATTCTCCTGTCACTTCACACCGACCTGGGGCCCTATGTTCTCTAAAAGGCATAAATGTCTGTTTAAATAATTGAATATTTAGCACCTAGATGCTTTGACATAAAATGAATATTTTATAATATTTTGGAGGAATAAGACATAATTACCAACAATTTAAGATGCCCATCAAGCTGTGTACAAAAAAATAACAAACATTCCAAAGTCAACAGATTTATTTTAGCAGCTAATGATGTGTTGCATATATGCCTGGAATATAGCACAATTTAGAAAGCCATCTAGAAAACTCTGAGATGGACAAATAGGTGTACAAACAGAAGAACTGATTTGGAACCAGGCAGAAAAACTTCCCATTTTTCTGATTTGACCTTGCCTTCCACCCCTGCCTGCTCTTTGCTCTCATTTTATACAATTTTTGCCAATGCCTTAAAAGGAAGTTGCGCACTCTATTTTTTTTCATCTGGAACACTCACTATATTTTTTTTCAAACAAAATTTTTAAAGCAATCTATCCATTAAAACAGCAGCAACGACAACAGTTGGATAAGTACGTGATATTTTCTGGTTGTATAACACCTTCCACTAATTCTTCCTGTTGTCTATATGGACTTTCTCCTACAGCAGGGATCCTCAAAGTGTGGTCCCTGGATCAGCAGCATCAGCATCATGTGAAAACTTATTATAAACACAAATCTCAGGCACCATCCTGGACCTAAGAAATCAGAGGCTCTGGGGTGGGGCCCACTAATTTGATTATAACAAGCCTTCCAAGTGATTCTGATGGACACTATCATTTAGGAATCACTGTTCTTCAACATTTGGCACAGACTTAGTTAAATTTGGAAACACTGACTACAGATGTACCCAAGCTGTCATCTGTAAAGGTAGGGAAGCAGATGGCAAGGAGGTTAATCCTTCTGTCATGCTTGACTGGCAAGGTGAAAGAGAAGTGAGCATGCAAAGCTCACAAAACCCTTCCCACCACCCCATCAGAGCTCACTCCAATGTCAATGCAGCTGCCATCTTAACACATGCTTTCAAGTTATCAGCTGCCATTCTATAGATTTCTCCAGGCAAAGTGTCAAAATACCTCTTTGTAACTAAAGAATGCCACATCTCCTAAATACCACTACAGGAATAGCATAGGTGAGTTAATTAAATCATCAAGGATGGCCGTACCATATAGTATCCAGTGGCTTAGAGGCTTGTCACAGCAGTGCCACTACAGGGCTCTGAGTCCCAGTTTGAGGAATATGCCCAGAAATGTTGGTTATATTTGGAAATGTGACACAGTTGCTTCAATAAGCAGAGAAGAGACACAGCTCATTCAAATGGAAACCAAACCCAAAGCAAGCTAGTGCTTCAGGGGAAAGATCCCTAGTAAGGAAAGAGTTAATACATACTCATTTAATTTTTTTTTAGCTTAATTTTTTAATGGACTTTGTTTTTCAGAGAAGTTTTAGCTTCACAGCAAAATTAGGCATAAAGTATAGAGATTTCCCATATATTCCCTGCTACAGTGTATCCACAGACTCCCCAACTATCAAAATCCCATACCACAGTGGCACATTTGTTACAATCAATATACCTACAGTGACACATCATTATCACCCAAAGGGTTCACTTGGTGTTGTACATCCTATGGGTTTGGACAAATGTAGGATAACAAGTATCCACCACTGTAGCATAATACAGAGTAGTTTCACTGCCTTAAAATCCCTCTGAGTTCCACCTATTCATTTCTCCCTCTCTCCCTCTCCACAACCCCTGACAACCACTGATCCTTTTACTCTCCCAATAATTTTGCCTTTTCCAGAATGGCATATAGTTGAAATCACACAGTATTATAGTCTTCTCAGATTGGCTTATTTCATTTAGTAATACATTGTAAGATTCTTCCATGTCTATTCATGGCTTGACAGCTCATTTCCTTTTAGCTCTGAATAATATTCCACAGTCTGGATATAACAGAATTTATTCATTCACCTAATGAAGAAAAACTTGGTTACTTCCAAGTTTTGGCAATTATAAATAATGTTACTATAGACATTCATGTGCGGGCTTTTGTTTGGACATATGTTTTCAACTCTTTTGGGTAAATACCAAGGTGTGCAATTGCTGGATCATATGGTAATATAATGTTTAGCTTTGTAAGAAAATGCCAAACTATCTTCTAAAGTGGCTGTATCATTCTGCATTCCCACAAGCAGTGAATTAAACATCCTTATCCTCCACACCTCATCAATACTTGGTGTTGTCAGTGTTCTGGATCTTGGCCATTCTAATAGATGTATAGTAGTATCTCATTGTTGTTTTAATTTGCATTTTCCTGATGACATATGCTAAGAGCATTTTTCCATAAGCTTATTTGCCATCTCTCTTCTTTGATGAGGTGTCTGTTAAGGTCTTTGGCTCATTTTTAAATTTGGGTTGTTTTCTTGTTGAATTCTAAGAGTTCTTTGTATGTTTTAGGTAACAGTTCTTTATCAAATATGTCAATTGCAAATATTTCTTTTAGTCTGTGGCTTGTCTTCTCATTCTCTGAACAGTGTCTTTTGCAGAAGAGAAGTTTTTAATTTAATGAAATCAGTTTATCAATGTTTTCCTTCATGGATTGTGCCTTTAGTGTTCAATCTAAAAAGTCTTCACTATACCCGAGGTCATGTAGGTATTCTCCAAAGTTATTTTCTAAGAGTTTTATAACTTTTTTGCATTTTACTTCTAGGTCTGTGATCCATTTTGAGTTATTTTTGTGACAGGCATCAAGTTTGTGTGTAGATTCTTTTTTTTTTTTTTTTTTTTTTTAATGTGGATGTCCAGTTAGTTGTTCAATCAACATTTGTTGAAAAGACTATTTTTGTTCCACTGTATTGTCTTTGCTCCTTTGTCAAAGACCAGATGACTAATAATATTAATGTGAGTCTACTTCTGGACTCTATTTTGATCCACCGATCTCTGATTTGTCTATTCTTTTGCCAACACCACAATGTCTTGATTATTGTAGTTTTATAGTAAGTCTTAAAGTTGGGTAGTGTCAATCATCTGGCTTTGTTCTTTACAGTAAGTCTTGAAGTTAAGTAGTGTCAGTCCTCTGGCTTTGTTCTTTGTATGGGTCTTCTGCCTCTCCATATAAACGTTAGAATCAAAATGTCAATATCCACAAAATAACTTCCTGGGATTTTGACTGAGATTGTATTGAATCCATAGATCAAATCTGGAAGAAATGATATCTTGACAATATTAAATCTTCCTATCCAAGAACATGGGATATCTCTTCATTTATTCAATTCTTTGATTTCTTTCATCAGAGTTCTGTAGTTTCCTCATACAGATCTTGTACAATTTTACTAGATTTATATATAAGCGTTTCTTTCTTTGGTGCTGATGTAAATGGTGTTGTGCTTTTCATCTCAAATGCCACTTATTTGTTGCTGGTATATAGGAAAGCAATTAACTTTTGTATATTAACTTTGTAACCATGCAATAGTCATTTATTAAATCCAGGAATTTTTTGTTGATTATTTCAGATTTTCTATATAGATGATTATGTCATCTGTGAATAAAAGACAATTTTATTTCTTCCTTCTCAATCTGTATACCTTCTTTTTCTTATTGCCATATCTAGGACTTTCCTGTACAATGTTAAAAAGCAGTGGTGAGAGGACACATCCTTGCATCACTCCTGATCCTAGTAAGAAAGTTTGGAGTTTTTCTCCATTAAGTATGTTAGCTGTACATTTTTTATGCACATTCTTTACTCAGTTGAGGACGTCTCCCTCTATTTCTAATTGGATTTTGCCAAATGCTTTTCATGTATCTATTGATATGATCATGTGATTTTTCCTCTGTACCCTTTTAATGTAATGGATTTCATTAATTAATTTTCAAATGTTGAACCAGACTTGCATATCTTGGATAAATCCTACTTGGTTGTGGTGTAAAATTCTTTTAATACATTTTTTTATTCAATTTGCTAATATTTCATTGAGGATTTTTGCATCTATGTTCACAACAGATAATGGTCTGTAGTTTTTTTCTAATGTCTGTGTGCTTTTGGTACTAGAGTACTGCTGGCCTCATAAGATGAGTTAAGTATTCCTTTTGTCTCTATCTTATGGAAGAGGTTGTAGAGGATTGGTATAATTTCTTCCTTAAATGTTTGGTAGAATTCACCAGTGAACCCATCTGGACCTGGTGCTTTATGTTTGGGGAGGTTATTAATTACTGATTCAATATCTATAATAGACATAGGTATATTCAGTTTGTCTATTTTTTCTTGTGTGAGTTTTGGCAGATTGTGTTTCAAGGAATTGTTCCATTTCATCTAGGTTTCCAAATTTGTGAGCAAATAATTGTTCATAATGCTCCTTTAATATCCTTTTAATCTTTATGGGAGCTGTAGGAAGGTCACCTCTTTCATTTCTGATACTAGTAATTCATGTCTTCTCTCTTTTGTTCTTAGTCTGGCTAGAGACTTATCAATTTTATTGATCTTTTCAAAGGAAAAGCTTCTGGGCTTTTAAAAGAAATTTCTTTATTGATTTCCTGTTTTCAATTTCACTGGTATCTGCTCTAACAGTGATTATTTCTTTTCATTTAATCATTTCATTTCAGCTAAAGAAGAACAAAGGTGAAAATGCTGGACTCTTTATATAAGACTGTGTGTAAGAAAATTATTTTCTTGAATGCTATAATTTGATGTACCACCTACCAATGTTACTTGCTCATGATGCTTTTGCTATTGTTTGTTAGGGTTATGTCTACACACCAGGAGACAGACATCTGGTAAAACATAAGCTGAACAAAAAGGGATGGCAGTGTTTTCATTTGGTGAGTGTCTAGCAAGGATTTTGCTGAAACAAATAGTGGTTTATATGCTCATTTATATTTTAAATCTAGGTTTCACGTCAAAATTCTTGCCATTCTGTACTCAGAATGCTAGCTCAATGCCATATTCCTTGTAAATATCTTGGAACATAGACCAGAATCCCTGAAATCCTTATAGGATACTGACAAGATGTTCTTTAGAGCCAAACATATACAATAACAACAATAGCAATGACATATACAGTGCTGTGTGCCAAGTACATCTCTAAATACTTCTGCTGATTCTTTTAATCCACTTTAAACAATACTATGCATTAGGTGCTATTACTGTCCTCATTTTACAGATGAAAAAGTTACAGTGCAAGAGGCAAAATACACCATCCAAGGTGTAGAGATACACAATAACTGACATGTACTGTGTGATAATGCTAGGTGCTACATATACACTCATTTAATCTCTGTGGAGAAGTAGAAGACATGCTGCTTTTAGAAACAAAGAAACAAGACTCAGATTTATTAACTTGCCAAAACCCATGGTGCTGATAGGTTGTGGGACTGGGCTTCCAGTCTAGGTCAGCTGACTCCAGTGCCACTGTGCCACAGTGCTATGTGACCATGGCTTGGATGATACCGACTGAATACAGGAAGGTAACCTGAACCATTTCTCACAACTGATTGGCACTCCTTGATATGCCGGAATGCTGGTTTGGGGTGTTTGCACTAGGGGATATCAATAATCATTGTATGTTTGAAAGCATTTGCCTGTCTGCAGTCTCAAGATGCTTGGGTCCTTATGATCTAGAACAGTGTCATTCTTTGGCTATGACCGACAAAAAGGAATAAATTTTAAATTTGTACCTAGTGTATACACACGAATATATGTATATCTATACAAAGACACACAGAAACATCCCAGTATACATACATGTATATTTATGTAGGTGCATAGACATATATAAATAGAAATGAGAGTTTCGCCAAATACTTTCTTATACAAAATAATACTTACACAATATTCCTACTATGTGTAATAGATTCTGACATATTCTAATATTTTTCTATTCTATTTCATTGTAAAATACTGGTTGCAACCCACTTAAGTTGACCTCATAACTCACTAACAAACCAGGACCTGCATTTTGAAAAAACAGCTGAATATTTTCAAGGATATTTTAGTTCTAAAAACAAATTCATTCTTAAAATTGGATAGCCATTCAACAAACACTGCTTACCAGTGCTATCAAGTCACTGTGGCAACAAAGTAAATTTGATACAGTTCCAATGGAAAGAAACTCACACTCATGTAGAAAAGATAGTCTTGGAGACAACTAAAGTATAATGCATTATGGTTGATAATGTAAAGCAGCATTTATGAAAGGCTATTGGAAAATACATGTGAGTAGGCGAGAGTTGGAGAAGGCACCATCAAAAACAGGTAACACTGGAATCCCACTGAGAAGTACCCACAGGAATAGGGGTGGATGAGCAAGTGCATTCAAGGAATAAGGACCTGGGTATATTTCTCGTTTATTATTGCATGGTTAGTATCTTCTAAAATAGTCTCTCAAAAATCATATTTATTTGCATTACTGCCACCTTTTCCACTCTAATGTATTTTCTTTCAATGATCAGAGGAGAAAAAATTATGCCACATTTTCTCTACAGGTAAGATAAATTCAGATTTTCCAGATGTCCTCAAAATATGCCTCAGTGTAACTCCCTGTAATCCCTACTGTACATGGCTTTTGGTGAGATATAAGAGAAAGGTTCTAGGAAATACACAAAGATGAGACACATTTGCAGATATGCTTTTCTTCCAAAAGTCGGAAAAAGAAATGTGCAATGGTGCAAGTGGAGAGAAAGGGGAACCCACAGAAAGACAGTCATCACATAGTCCTATTTCCTTTCCAGGATTCACAACCCAGTTCTCACCATATGAATGGGAGCATTATTAGTTATTTTCCTTTTAATGAAATATTTCCTTTTAATGAAATATTCTGTATTAATCGTCATGCCACATGCCAAAGACACATTTGAACCTTGGCATTATTTAATATTTTCTTGTCAGGAAGTCACTGTTGCCAATCTTCAACAGGCAAGGTGTCGAAATATATTGATGTTGTCATCATAAAAATTATTTAAATCCTCTCTTTGGGATATTATTGTATGATCACACAACATATGATAAGTAAAATAGAAACAACACCAATGAGTATTTTGGAAGAGTCCATTAAAAACAATTAAATAATTATGCTTAAAAAGCAATTAAATAATTATGTATTTAATAATTATTATTTAAACATTACCTAAAACAAAAGATTTCAGCAACTCCCATATACTACAAAGGCAAGACAGTAGAAAGAAAGAATTAACCTTCACTGTTTCTTTGTTTGATAAGTATGCTGCACTTCATGACAGGTGAGCATTCTAGTTTATTAGCAGGGAGGCATCTGACACATGAGTTTTATGGTCACAGTGTTGTGTATAGCCAGTGAGATTTTTTTTTAAAGTTATTTTGCATAAAATAGAGTTGAAATGCCTTGGAGTGGAGGCAATTCAAGGAACTGCATGCAAACAATAAAAGACATGAGAACAGATTACCCATCTTTAAAATTATTTATGATGTGTAACTGTACCTATGGATTTCCTTTTATAATCACTTAATTGTCTTTCATATGTAAGTAATTGGCAGCCAAAAACATCATCTCCAAGACTAGATCATCTGTCATTCACTTTAATCAGACTGGACTTGACAGCAGTGATTTCTTATAACAGAGGGAATTTTATAACCCCAAGTAATGGAATTCACAAACTACCAAAATGTAATGATTTCTGGTGAATATGCAATAAAGTTACAATGATATTTGATGAATGGAGCCCCTGGGAATAAATTGGATTCCTTAAACCATCACCACTATTAGCACTCCAGTTTTTCCTTTGTTACTTATGTGAGGCCAAAACTGCTTACATTTGCAATGACATTTTAAAAATGACTCCATGAAAAGTTTGTCCCTTTGAGGTGTTTCTCATTCCAGCAATTGTGGGAGTAAGGCAATGGAAAGAGAAAGATAGGAGTGGGGGAAAATGAGTGATTTGGGGTGTAGAGGGACCCTTGGAAGAGTTAGCCCTGACATTAAGTCTAATAGTGGAAGAGAAGTTTCTAGGTCTCATTTTGCTCCAGTAATTCTTAATGATATTTGCTTGGGAGGTGTTATCTTTGTACCCATGCTATAACACCCTCCCCAGGATTCTGATTCTGTGGGTGTGGGGTGGGGCATCTATACTCTATATAATCTCCCCAAATGAGTTATTTGTTCACCCGTGGTCAATAACCACTTCCATGGTGAACGTGCACACTATTTATTTTAAGACTTGAATGAATGCTTTTAAAGTAGGAGCTGAGTAGTTGTGCTTTTCCTCATGTATATTTGGCCATGAACTAGTCTTATATAATGGAGACTTTATTAGTTTATTAGCTAAATAAACTTTATTTTTTTCTTTTTATTTTTTGTGGTACACAGTAGGTATCTATACTTACGGTGTACATGAAATGTTTTGATACAGGCATACTGTGCATAATAATCACATCATAGAAAATGGGGTAACCCTCCCTTTAAGCTTTTATCCTTTGTGTTACAAACAGTCCAATTATACTCTTCTAGTTATTTTTAAATGTACAATTAAATTATTATTGACTATAGCCATCCTGTCATGCTATAAAATACTAGGTCTTATTCATTCCTTCTAACTATTTTTTTGTACCTATTAACCATCCCTACCAACACCACCCCCCACTACCCTTCCCAGCCTCTGCAGCCTCTGGTAACCATCCTTCTACTCTCTATCTCCACGAATTCAATGTTTTGATTTTTAGATCCCACAAATAAATGAGAACATGCAATGTTTATGTTTCTGTGTCTAGTTTATTTCACGTAGCATAGTGACCTCCAATTCCATCCATGTTTTTGCAAATGACAGGATCTCATTCTTTTTTATGGCTGTATAGTGCTCCATTGTATATATGTACCACTTTTTCTTTTTAATGAACTTAGTTTTTACATGAACACTTACTGGAGTAAATGTGTAATACTGGTGCACTCTTCGGCTCATATAGAAAAGAATGCATTGGCAGAAATCTCATTGTCATTTTTTATCGTTCTTAGTAATAGCTTAGATTGGAATTTGTCTTAAGGCTGAGCATGTAGTGGGGGTATTTATCCCTTTCAGCATGTGTGTGACTGACCAACAGAGACTGAACTTTGAAATCAAACTCAATGGTTGTCTACCATGTATTGTAGGTATGTCCAGGAATTCTCAGGTGGCTCAATGCCATCTCTGTAATATCTAGGCAGCCAAATATTTCTCAAAAGGTTTCCTCCATGCATGCATTTGTTTGGTGTTCAGGATTTTTAAATTTCTATTCCCTAAAGCAGTAGTAAATTTTAAATCGGTGTATTTCTGTTAGTAATGATAGGAAATTAACTTGGGACTTTAAAAAAATCAGTGTTGCAGACTACTGGTGAATATAATCATAAATATGTTTTTTTTCTTTCATCCATTTCCTTTATCTACCCATATGATATGCTCTACTTTCAATATGCAGTCCCAGTAAAGAATAATTAAAAATCATTGGAAAATTGTGCCCTTCTGATTTTCAGGGAATTTAAAGAGAACATGTCTTTGATTTGTCCCAGGAGACCTGCCATTTCAGGGAAAACACTGCAAGACTTAACAAGCAAAAGACAGGCACCTCAGTTCAACTTTAATTTCTAAGTTGGTTCAGGAAAGTCAATTTAGAAAGCTCCAAGAGTATGTTCAATGCTTCTATTTATATATTCTAAAGAACACGAGACTGGTGTGTATGTCTTAAAAAGCCATGAATTGTGAGTGCCTATCAGTGGGAAGACATGTTAAAGCTGTTTCCATAGAAGATAGCAAGGGAGATCAAGCCATTACACACTCTATATAAAAAATCTTCAAAACTAATCAAAGCAAGGCGCAAATCTGTAAACTGACAAAATCCACATGTTTGTGGGGTAGGGAAATTCTTTGGTGTAATCATTAGACCAGACTTCAATCTCTGGGTGAAAGATCAGAAAATAAAGATTCTTCCTTCCTTGAAATAGTTATTTTTCCAAAAGCTTCAAAACTTCTTTATTCTAGTGAGGACCGTTATTTAATATAGGAAAAAGGAGGCAAAAAGACTACTATCTTGCATGTTCAGTGAATGTAAATGTATGCTTTGTGGATTTGTGAAGGATGAGCCGTGCTTGTGAAGGACAGATCTGGGGTGGAAGTCAACCAATATAAACGTATGCCAATGGCTGCTTAACCAAGCATATTATGCATTGATAACTTGTTTATGTTAAGAGGAAGTCAAGACATGCCCATCCCATTTTCTATTCTAGTGTCTTGGTTGAACGACCCAGAAAAAGTACCCTGTGAATCTCGGCAGGTGTGGTGGACCTAGGAAGGCAAGCACTTTGTATTGTTTCAGTTGTGCTGACATATATATATAGACAGATAGCAACAATGACATTTTATAGATGAATAAAAGGAAATCTCAGAGAGGCAAACTGGCCCAAGGAAACATAGGTCAGGAGCGGCAGGATGAGACTTCAAATCCCAAAAGTCTAGCTCCAGAGACCTTGTGTTTAACTCCTGCCTTGGTATAGCAGACTTCAGGACAAGGTTCTCCATGGGCTGCATGAACCATGGCAGACACTGACTGTAATCAATTGTCCCCACCTCTCCTGATAAACTATCCAGAATAAAATTGTTAGTTAATTCAGTTTCACAAAAGTGTCAGATTTGTCGGTAAAAACAAGGTTATATCTCACTGGATTTGAATGAAAATCTTGGCTGAACTGATTTGTGTGGGTGACAAGCCCATTACAAATTCTACATGGTCCTTGGGCTACCTAGTTCTCTTCACCTTTCCAGGCATTTGACCCATAATCTGAAAAAAAGTCAACTTTTGAGCAGAGCTTATTAAACAATGTGCTGGTTCCAAAACAGGGCCAACTAAGAGAGAAAGTGATAACATATATATTATATTAATAAGCTCTGCTCAAAAGTTGACATTTTTTTCAGATTGTGGGTCAAATATATATATATATGTGTATATGTGTGTGTGTGTATGTATGTGTATATATATATAATATATATATACACACACACATATACACATACATACATACATATATTTTCCCCTTCCTAAGAAACTGAACAAAGTTTTGGATAGAAGGTGGGTCTGAGAAATGTAACTAGGTTCCAGGCAACATTCCTCAGTGCATTAAAATAATTTCCAGGCAGGGCAGTAAATGTTATATCTGAGAATCTTGACAGATCATTTTAAATGTGCTCAAGTTAAGAATATAAATATGACAGTAAATAAACACGACACAGCAAAAATCTTGCTGGCACACCTGAAAAAATAGAGTTAAAAAATTTAGCAAACTCTTTAGGGTGAAAGGAACCCTTATTGATTGCCAAGATCTCTGAATGAAGACTTTTTCTTACCTTTAGTTACTTCTTTATTACTGTTCAATTGTTGTTTGCTAAAAAGAGTAGACATTGGACTACATTGCATCCACTTTCTCTTCTTCAGGTAACTCCACTCTGTTTTTATTTTGGAACTACCTCCTCATCTCTTGACCTTTTGGTCCTTATGGTTTGAGTAGAGCTGACTACTTTCAGCTCCAGGGTGAACACATCACCCAGACCTGGTCAAAGGGAATGCCACCATGTAATTGGGTTCAGAGGTGAGAAAAGTCTATCAGAAATGATCTGGTATCATTTGCTGGTGTCACCAGGGGAGAGGAATATCCTTTTGCAGATTTAAAAATAAAAGCCTTAAAGCTGCTAATGGGGGAGAAAAAAAAGGCTGCCTGAAAATGAAACCAACCTAGAGGAAAAGGAGGCTGAGAGGCAGAGATAAAGACCAGGACCTGAAGACAGAGCTGGCTTCATCAGAATGCAGCCTCTGAAGTTTCTTGGGGCCCTGTACTTGGAAGGACCCACAATTGATTTAATACTGTGCTGCCACTGTCTGGAAACTCTTGATAATTTTTGAACAAGGGACCTCACATTTTCATTTTGCACTAGAGCCCACAAGTTATGTAGCCAGTCCTGCCTAAAGACTTTTGTAAGACATCTGGATCCAGCCATGCCTAAAATTAGACCTATCCTGGAACCTTTCAGTAGTGGGACCCAACAGATTCCCTTTTTTGTTTAAGCTAGTTTGGGTTGAGATTTCGCTACATGCAACCAGTTCTAATCTCAAAGTATAACAACAACCTAGATGACTATGCTTGCAAACTCTCACCCAGTTCTAGAACAAATTCTTCAACCAGCTCATAGATGATTATCCATCTTTTTGCTAAAAACCTTCAGTTGTAGAAAACTTACTACTTTATAAGGGAGACCATTTTGAAACAACTGTATTTTTGAAAATTCTCCTTTTATAAACTTGTACCTCTTAGTTCTATTTCTAATACGTAGAATTATTCAGATAAATTATACCTCCTGCCACATGACAGGTCTTCAAATACTTGAAGACAGCTATATTAACATCCTTCAACAGTTCTCCACTGTTAAGTTAGACCCCAGTTCCTTCCATTCTCCTTTTATTCAGTTTCTAAATCTTTGAACATGCCATGCAGGATCCAGCTTGTCAATATCCAGATTGAATGCAAACCCCCACTGTGAACTACAATGAAATTGTTTCTTCTCTGACTTTGGAAGGAATATGTCTATTAAAGCAGATTAAAATGGCATTACCCTAAGTCAACTGGCTCAACCTTGAGGCAGCTGGCTCAACCCAACCAGCCAACAAAAGACTCCCAGGACAGCATCAGGCCCCAGTCAAGTTTCCTCAGTTTAAACTTGAATAACTGACTCTTTAAACCAGGGATTACCAAATTATAGCCAGTGAACCAAATCCAGACCACCATCTTTTATTCTGGTAAATAAAGTTTTATTGGAACATACACACACCCATTTTTATTCCATACTGTCTATGGCCGCTTTCATGCTACGATGTCAGGGTTGGGTAATTACAACAGAAACTATCTTGCCTGCAAAGTCAAAAATATTTGTTATATGGATCTTCCAGAAAAGTTTATCAACCCCTGATTTAAACCAACAATATAAGCATTACATTTATCTTGTTAGATTTAACTTTGTTAGTCAGGCTCTTTAATCCAGCTTGGTACAATCTTCTTTAATTTTATCAATATGTAACCTACATCTAATTCACAAAAGATCTCTTAAACGTAATCATATTCCTTATCCCCAGTCTCTTACTAAAATTTGTTTAAATTGATCCATGATGTACTGCGATATTTTGGATCACAGAGGAAATTACCCCTCACTCTTAATTCAATCCTCAGCATGAGGATCTAAAACTAGCATTACCTGTTGTATTCTCAATTAGACAAGAAACGTCCAAACAGTTGTCCCTGATATAACTTTTTATGTTAACGGAAATGTTCCACATCTGCACTGTCTAAGATGATAACTACTGGCATGTGTAGCCATTGAGCACTAGTTCAACTGAGGAACTGCATTTTTAATTTTAAGTCACTACAGTTTAAATTAAATATAATTATGTACATGTGGCTAGTGGCTACTGTATTGGACAGTACAGTATTAGAGGATTCAGACCACTAACCAATGGTAAAGTCTCCATTCTCTCTAAGCAATATTTTCTTGTTCAAGACTCTTTCAAGGCTCTGCTATAACTGCCTCAAGAGAATTATTTTCTCTTTTTCTCCCATATCCAATACCAACAGATAACTGGTAGGCTGAAGTCCATATTATCCATGACAGTTAATGGCAAATGAGGGCTTTGAACCCAGTTCATATTTGAAAGAATTCTGGGAAAGAAACAAATATACCTTAACAATAAAAAGGCTAGGTTAGCAAGACAGCATGCAAACTAGAACACAGCAGAGACTATGTGGGAATTCATTAAGTTTTAATTTTATTACAAAATCCTTATTAAACATAATAAAATCCCTCCATGGGGCACTAAACTTTGTGGTTAAGACTAGGGGTGAAAGCTGATTTGTTAACCTAGTTTATTTTACTTCACTTCAAAACTTGAGATTGCATTCTGCACTCCTTGGTGTCAAGCCTCAGTTTGACATGAAACCCAGTTCTCCCACCCAACATTTTGGGGCATATATTTCTTGCATACTTAATTGTCATTTTCATATGTAGAACATATGGAAAACCTCCCATTTTTCATATCCTGATATGCAGCCAAGATTTATAAGTTTAATCTATACATTGATAACTTCCAAATCTCTATCATCCAAATTACTCTCTTGTGATTCAGATGCATCTACGCAACTATGATAGATTATAAAATATGGCTGTGGATTCTTCCCATTCTGTGTATGAAGACCCTTTGCAAGGTGATTTTGTTTCTCCTCCCATTAAGAGGGTAAGTCCATTTCCCTACCCCTGAGACCTGGGCTGGTTGTCTGAGTTGATTGGTCAATAGAATGTGGCTGGGATGACATTATATACCTTCCAAAGCTAGGTCTTAAGAGACTAAGCCACTTCTGTCTCCACTACCTTGGTATGCTGTCCAGAGACCACCAATGTAAGGAAGGAAGTAAATCTATCATCCTGGAGGATCAGAGATGATATGGAAAAGAACTAATAGTTAGAGCCATTGCCAAACAAGTCTATGAGACTTCCTTGGACCTTCCAACCCAGCCATGCCCTAGATGAATGCAGACAGATGAGTGAGTCCAAGCAAAACCAGCATTAAAATAGTCTAGAAAACCCACTGAATCATGAGAAATAATAAGTTGCTATTATTCTAAGCCATTAAGTTTTAGGGTGGTTTGATGTGCAACAGTAGACAATGGAAAATCCACCTGTCTCCAGGTTATCTCCACTGGCACATCTCAGAAGCATGTCAAACTTTACTCCACAATTAAATGCATTCACATCCCCTTCAGGATTCCACAGGCTTTCCTTGATCCCTACCTCCATCCCCAGCCTGCATGAGTTGCCCTTTCAAATGCTTCTCCAACCAGCACACAATATTACAAACTCTTATGCCTTCTCCTAGCTCTCACGACATACACCATATTTGTGTTTTATACCCTGCATCCACAACTCCTAGAACAGTACTTGGCACACAGCAGGGGCTTAATAACAGTTTGTTAAATGCTGAATGAATGAATCATTCATCTAGAGCCTTAAGCTATTGAGAAACACAAAAACACAAAAGTAATTAGGGGGAGAAAAAAGCAAAGCAAGAGCCACCCAATCAACAACTCAAGAATTTACTCAAAGCCTAGTGTATCTTATTTTAGATACATTTATGACAAACTTTGTGATCATATCATGCAGACTAGAGTAGCAATGACCTGAATGCTGGACAAGAACACCTAAATCAATTAATTTTTTAACAAATCACTCATGGTAGGTGTAGGTGTCTTAGTTTATATAGGCTGCTATAACAAAAACTTTAAACTGGGTAATTTATAAACAACAGAAATGTATTGCTCACGGTTATGAAGGTTGGGAAGTCCAAGAATCAAGGTGCCGGCTAATATGATGTCTGGTGAGGGCTTGCTTTCTGCTTCAAAGATGGTGCCTTCTTGCTGTATCCTCACATGGTCTCATGAATGGAATTAATAAAAGTATTAATGGTGGTATTTTTATTAGTAAAAGTATTACTTTATTAATAAAAGTATTAATTCCATTCATGAGACCAGAGCCCTCATGACCGAATCACCTCCCAAAGGCCCCACCTCTTAATACTATCTCCTTGGAGGTTAGGTTTCAACAAATGAATTTGTGAAGGACACAAACACTGAGATCACAGCAGTAGGCAAGCCAAGAGGTAACAAAAGTGACAGTGCAGAAACAGAAAGAAGATGAATGAAATTAACTACAAAGAACAGATAGGAGGGACAGAAAAAGTATAGATCCCCTAATTATCATTTTTTAAATTTTTTTTTTATTATACTTTAAGTACTGGGGTACATGTGCACAATGTGCAGGTTTGTTACATATGTATTCATGTGCCATGTTGGTGTGCTGCACCCGTTAACTCGTCATTTACATTAGGTATATCTCCTACTGTTATCCCTCCCCCCCTCCCCCACCCCATGACAGGCCCCAGTGTGTGATGTTCCCCTTCCTGTGTCCATGTGTTCTCATTGTTCAATTCCCACCTATGTCTCAAGGACAAAAAGACCCCTGAATTATTTGGTGTCTCTTCTCACTCAAAGTCCTCATCTAAGCCACTCTAAGCATCTCAACAGCCAGTAGAATATAAGTGTTACAAGGGCCAGGATTCTTATCTCTTTTGTTCACTGCTATACCTCCAGTGACTGGTCCATCATCAGCACTCAATAAGTTCAGTAAACATTTGTTGATTGGATGAACAACTTTGAAGGCTGTCACCATAGGCAGCACAGATGAGACTGATGCCTAAGTTGAGAAAGAACTTGACTATCAGGAAAAGGTTAAATACGTTCATTACACCAACAACACAGGGCAGGAGATAACATTTTTAAAAGACTTCTACTAAAATTGCTTTTCAAAGTTTGTACATATATAAGCAGTAACCTTCATTCATCTGAAAAATTTATGAATATGAACTGAATATGAAAACCACAGATAAGTCATTTAGAAATGTCTTTGTTTCCTTGCATCTTAAAAACTAGAATTATCTCTTGCATTTTTCTATATTTTCCACTCTGCCTAGCATACCATACCTGTAAACAATAAAACTGTAATGAATATTTTTAAGCTTTTTAATGGAAATTTTCAAACATACATAAAAATAGAATAACTGAATGAATCTCCATGTGGCTACCACCCTGCTTCAGTGATCATCCACTCTTGGTCAACCTTGTTCCATAAAAAGCACATCCACTTTCTTTCATCCCACACAAAATGAGTATTTTAGAATGAATAATTGGTTTTAAGTTCCACATAATCACTATCACCTATAATCCAGTGGGTGACATTTCCAGATATATTTGTATTTAATGAACACTAATTAATAGCATCTTTTCATTAAGTGATAATTTCAGGTAAGTATATGAAAAATAACCCACTCATAATGGCTTTTTATTTTTATTCCACAGAAAACGAAATGTCGCACTAGAATAAATTATTCATTTTTATTTTAATCAATTTTATATTTGTTGTTCTTACTAAGCCATTTTTCTCCCCAAGGATCTGAGAAATTATATTTTCCAGACATGACTATGGCAGGCCAGGCAAAAGAAACTCATCGAATGGTGAACCTTTTCCCCTAATACTAGACTTTTCAAAGTGCCACATTTCTTTATATTATCTTTGCCTTTGGCCAAACTATACATCCCAATTGTAGTTTGTTCTCATGTTCAGATTACAAAATACTGTTGTTTTGCTCAAGTGTAGATAACACATTAATTAAATGTTTAGAATATTTGAAACCAATTTTAAAACATGCACAACATTAATCATTGTCCTAAAATAAACTTGTACAGTGAGAGAAAATTATTGCAAACATATTTTATGATCTAAAAATTTGACTTAATTACTGAATGTATACTAGATTTGATTTTAATTATGCAGATTTTAACATCACATTTAGTCTTATATTAACACAAACATTTTTTTGAAAATAAAATTTGGGGAAATATAGCCACCATAAAATTCTTACGTGGCTTTTTTTTCTTGATTGGAAGGTCAGTGACTTCCCTACAGAACATGTTCTGTGATTGCCAGAGTACAGAGAGGATTAAATAAAAGGAAGACGAAGTATTTTGCCTATGGCTGAGTGAGAGAAATTATATTTATTAGTACTAACAAATTTATTTCACCTTTGCTCCACATTGGAATCACCTAAGGGATTTCTTTTAAAAATCCTGATGCCCAGTTTGCAACCTGGACCAATTAATCTGGATCTCTGGGGATGGAACTAATATGCGCTGAAGCTAGCTTGGCTCCTACCAGTTTACAAGAGCTGACAGTCCACGTCTTCCCAACTCTGTTCAGTGACATCAATGCTAGTAGCTTGAAATTGGTGATGGAGTATTTACATAACAGGAATGGGTGAATACTGTAAGTCAGGGCTCTTTATTTTCTAGGGAGTCAACTATTAACCATTACCAGCACATCACCAGGTGGGATAAAGGCATCTGTATTTTTAAATACTCCTCAGATGGTTTCAATATGAAACTAAGTTTGAGAACCAGTCGTCTAGACACAGTGGTTCTTAAACTTGAGGGCTCATCAGAATTACTTGAAGGACTTGTTAAAACACATATTGAGGCTGGGCGCAGTGGCTCATACCTGTAATCCTAGCACTTCGGGTGGCCGAGGCGGGTGGATCACCCAAGGTCAAGAGTTTGAGACCAGCCTGGTCAATGTGGCAAAACCACATCTTTACTAAAAATACAAAAATTAGCCGGGCGTGATGGCAGGCACCTATAATCCCAGCTACTCGGGAGGCTAAGGCAGCAGAATCGCTTGAACCTGGGAGGCTGAGGTTGCAGTGAGCCGAGATCACACCACTTCACTCCAGCCTGGGCAAAAGAGCGAAACTCCGTCCCCACAACAACAACAAAAATACATATTGAATTTCTGATTCAGTGCATTTGGGGTGGAGCTCAAGAACTTGCATCTCTAACAGGTGATGCAGGTGAAAGAGGTCTGGGGACCACATTTTGAGAAACGCCAATTAAGGGTGTTTAATGAATGTTAACTAACAAATGGACCACTTAGAACTAGAAATTGAGAGAAGGCAAAATAAGTCCAGAGAGATCACTGTTCACAATACTAGAAATTTAGCTTCCAAGACCTAAATACTAGAGATTTTTATTTATTGATGTCTCTCATCTCCTGCCCATTCTTTATTCCTTGCCCTCCATTCTCTGGGTGTATTTGTTATTCACTTCTACCACCATCTTGTTTTTTCATCAGAAAACTTTAAACAAACCCTACCAGAGCTGTAACACATACCACCATCTTTTATTGAGTCTATGTTATATATCTGTTAAAGATACTGTGTTAGAAATGAAAGTTCAAAGCAGACAAAGTCCAGTCTAGAAGTTTAAATCCTGGTTGGGAAGACATGCAACTATCAAAATCAAGGCAAAGTCGTGTAACTGCCATCATAAAGGTACATGCAGCTTGCTTTAAGAACTCAAAATAAAACAGGGATCAGTGACTCTGCCCAAAAGTATTATCAGTTTACTTACATTTTTAAAAGACAAGTGGCAGGTTAAGTGAACCAGAGGAAGGAGCTAAACCATTTCAGGCAAAGAGAATAGCTTGTTTAAGGGTAGGAAGGCATGAAACAAGGTATTGATAACAATGGGTCTCAAATTCTGGTGGACATCAGAATCGCTTGTAAAAGTATAAAGTTTCAGGCCCTCTCTGGGGTCTCTGTGTTTATTATTGGCTCTCCAGTTGATTCTGATATATATCAAAGTTCGAGAACCACTGACTCACAGATTCTTGACCAGATGTGGTTTGCTAGAGTAGCACAAAGGGTCCCAGAGTGGAAGGAGGGGACGGAGTAGAGAGGAAGCCAGGGCCAGACCGCAAGAAATGATTTGAAAATATGTTTAAAAACAATAGACAAACAAAACAAACAATTAAGGAATGGTTTATGTCTTCTCCCGGCCATCTAGGCCTCCACTGCCCCTGAGGAGTGTTAAGCAGCAGCAGCTTTGGTTTTCTAGAGGAGAGGTCAGCAAACTGTAGTCTATGAGCCAAATCTGGCCTACCACCTGTTTTTATACCATTCACAAGCTAAGGATGATTTTTACACTTTTAATTGGTTGAAAAAAAATAATATTTCATGACACATGAAAGTAATTCAAATTTCAGTGTCTGTAAAAAAAGTTTTACTGGAACACAGCCCCATACTCATTCATTTACAAATTGTGGCTGCTTTCACACTACATGGGCAGAGTTGAATAGCTGTGAAAGAGACCATATGGCCCAAAACGCTGAAAATGTGTACTATGTGGCCCTTGGCAGAAGATGTTGGCTGACCCCCATTCTAAAGCCTAAGCCTATGAAGGTCTAAAGCTGGAGAAGTCTCTAAAGGTTGAGGGAGAAGGGAGGGATGCAGCCCCAGGAAGAGTGACAGTCATCAGCCTGGGACAGTAAGCTGGTGGGCTTCATGTACAGTGGAGCCCTGGATGCCTGCTGTCAGCCTCAGAGGTAGCAGCTATCTTCTGGGGCCTTCCTAGTGACAGCTCAGAGAAGGGCTACCAAGATCTGTGGACTTGTGTGCTGCAGAGGACATCGAGAGGCCAAGCTTATCAGGAAGAAGAGCAGGCCATCAGCAAGGCCACCTACCTTCCAAAGCCACCTTGGGCCATGAGCATCTCAGCAGCAGTCATGACAAAATCAAGACCAGAGGCCCCACTTTAATGTTCCTGCCCTATTTAATCCCCAGAATTCCTAAATGATCCTAAATATAGGAGCAGGAGCCCCCTCCCCTGCATATTCTAACTGTCAGACAGGTGGTAGCAAAGCCAGGTTGAATGTGGTTTAATAAGAGAGAGAGATGTGACATTTTCTTATACACCTTCATTTCCCAACACTCTGTTCATACTTCAGATGACCTTGTCTGCAGTTGGCTCTCCTTGAATCTGAACATTAAAGCTATTTTTCTTTTTGGCCTCACTGACATACAGCCACAGGGAAAAGCTGGTGATCCCTGGAGCAAGATGTACAAGCACACCTGTGGGCTCCACCTCAGTGCCACACTCCACTGAGGCTGGTTACAAGGAGGCTGTGATGCCATGCCCCAAACATATCTGCTGGAGAACAGCCTGGATTTAATTTACTACTACAATCTGGGTGCAAGATCTGTTAATATCTTCCAATTACCTGCCTCATACAGCCATAGCTATTTTAAGCAGAAGTCACTTAAGGCTTCCTCACCATAGAAAACCTTCCCATTTCCAGAGACTTCTCTGGTCAAAGAAATAAGACATAGAGACCTTGAGCTTGGGCTCCTCCTGAAGCATTAATTTTATATCTTTGAAACCAAGAGCTGCAGCAATTTAGGGTTCTTCTGGCTAGAAACTGAATACACATTTTGGACAGAGAATTACTTTATTTGGCAAAAGCTGCTTGAATGGACTATTTAGTTATGCAAATGTAAAGCAGAGACTATAATTAGTAAAGGGGATGTTTGAAATGCTAAAACTGCTATAGTGGCGAATGAGAAAGTAGTTATAGGCAGAATCGCATCCCTGCAGATAACATTTGCTTTAAAGAAAGGTTTCTTTTCTATGATGGATTTGTCTGTCCTTTGTTTACAGCTTAGATCTAGCTTCTAGAGAGGCCATTGTATTCCTGGCTCATGGCCTCTTTCAAAACCAGCCATAGTGGGTCTCTCTCACCTTCAAATCTCTGACTTTTCTCCTTTCTACTCCTCCTGCTGTTTTGTTCTTTCTTCTTTGTTTTCAAAGTGTGGTCCTTGGAACAGCAGCAGCAGCATTTCATGAGAACCTCTTAAAAATGCAAATTCTCAGGACCCAACCCAGACCTGTTGAATCAGAAACCCTAGGAGTGGGCCAGCAGTCATTGTTTTAACAAGTCCTCCAAGGTGATTCTGATATGAACACAGGAAAAGGTCTTGTTTAAGCAGTTTACAACAAGAGAGCAAGAGATAAGGTACTTAGGTAAGGACTTGAGATCTGAACTTCATTTCTTGCTGCAGAAAAGACTTCAACAAAGAAACTGGAGCCTGCTAGGTCAGCATCAACCAGGGGTGTCCAAGGGAGAGAATACAGTCATGAGTTCTTAGTTTCTTTTACTGGTTGAGCCAGTAAAGCCCCTTCCTTATCCTTTTTTTTTTTTCTTATCACTGGAGACAGAAACTTAAAAACCATGGCTTCAGGCTGCTAAAATCCTAAAACAAAACAAAACAGAACAACAAAAACAGCAAAATAAGGCAGGTTGGACAAGCTTGATAGACTATTCTAAGACATAACTAACCCTAAAGCATCAACAATGTACCACTATCAGGCATTGGTGACCTGATATGGTAGCTCTCTGTGCCAGCAGAAATTCAAGGGAAGAGAGCTTCACTAAAGGGCATAACCAGTGTAAGTCTGTGTTAAGAGCTGATGGGAGGAGGGTAACTGGCATCAGGATTTGTGGTATGACCAGGAGCCAAGCAGAGAGGGACCTCTGGGGCCCAGCCTCTTAATCTCTGAGAATGACTGTACCTGATAGCCAGATTGTGTTTAGCTATTGTCAGTCTCTTTTTTCATCCCCAAGTCTCTGGTAACCGTTGACATGACTTTCCTTGTTTCTATAAGTTAATGAATCCAAGAAACCTCTGGGTTTCCTTTAAGTCATGGTGACCAGATATGAAGTCCCATGCTCATCGGCTTGCATCAAAGAACCGCTCAACCAGGTTTTGGCTTCTGGGTCAACAACAGGTTTTGCTTTGTTTGATTTTGACTCTGAAAAATTGACTCTGTAACCACTACAACTCTGGCTTTTATCTCCAGTAGCTTGCCAAGTTGTAAGGTAGTTCTCCAACTTGAACAAGTTAGAAGCACATACCCCAAGCTCTACTCTAAAGTGCAACTGATTGATTTCTCTGTTTTTTTTTTTTTTTTTTGCTGTGTCAAACAGCCTCAGCTCTTTAAAAAAGGCCTCCAGGATCTCAGAAAAGCAAAGGATGAGAAAATCAAAAGTTTTATGCCTCATTTTGAAAGCTGCTTATATAACCATATCTGTCATACAGCAAAAAAAATAAAAATAAATAGAACTTGCATGCCAAACAGGGATGCACAAACAGTAGAAGGCCCTATCATCAAGCCCTGATCCTTGCCTGATGCATTTCAAAGCTGGCTGTTCTTGCTAGGCTCCTCCACTTGCTTGAGTCCTTTGCCTTTTCACTGTGTAGGGTCCCATCCAGAAAGAGAGTACTGGAAATTAGCAGCCTCTCGTCAACTGTATTTAAGGTTACAGAATCTTATGACCCTAAACTGCCAGGGAAATAAAAAGTGGTTTCAGAGTACCCTGAGACAGGAAAGAACATCTTCACTTAACAGACCCTCAGATGCTTTCTAACAACCATTCCCTGCAGGAAACTTCTCTGAAGTGCAGTGCGCTATCATCTAGGAATCCGAGAACAAGTGGAAACACCTGCTCATTAGGCATACCTCTTTTGAATCACACCAGTGAATGGAAAGCCACTCAAAGAATGATCTCACCATATTAACCCAACAAGGGGTTTCTAGATGTTCACAGACCATTTATATTATGTACAGGAAAGAGGAGAGAGATGAGTTAAGCTCCAGAGTTCACATTAGATCCCGTGGCTGCTGGAGTGGGAGCTTTACTCAGGCCCCAGGGCCAAGCTGCTGGAGCCGCGGGAGTGGAGCTCCTCTGTCGCCACCAAGCAGCACTGCAATCAGTCTGAATTACTGGGGCTCCCAGAAGAATGGAGCAGTTTAAAATCTAGAGACTTATGAAGAATGTTTCCATGAAGTTTTATTTTGAGCCATTGTAAAAAGTAATCTATTCAGCTTGATAAAGTAAAGCAAAGAGAAAACATAAAATTTCAAGTATACAAGTAAGACCTGCCGGAACATAACATGTGACAGGAGTCTTTCTTTCTTCTCTCCCTTCAATTAACCGGAATCCAAACTATTCCTCATCTGCAGGGCAACAAACAAGCTACAGTATTTCATGGATGCTAACATGCACATATCTATTGCATTTTAAAGATTCCAGGTTCATCTTATAATAAATGGCAATTTCAAATGTCTGTCTACGTGGAGGTAGCAAAATTGGTTGGTTATTTCTCAGGTTATGATTGACAACCATAATTCCTCCCCATTTCAAGCAACCAACTATTTCAAGACCATTTGAAGAAATAATAGGAGACCTTGTTGTCACTGAAAAAAAAAAAACTGTGGAAAATTTCTGGAAAGATAAGAAAGTGTCTAAATCAAAGCATGAAGAATGGGCTTCAGTAGCTTGGAAGCAAATCTTGGAGGCTTGAAGAAAATAATGGAATACTCATTCAAGCAATGCTGTATCTATACTTTTCATGGCACAGAGGAAAATATTTTGTGGAAAATTATGGTTCTGATTTCAGATTTAAATCTGAAATGGTTTATCACTTAGATCACAGGTTGACAAACTGGCTTGCAGGACAAATTTGGCCCACTGCCTGTTTTTTGTAAGTAAGCTTTTATTAGAACACAACAACTCTCATCCATTTGTGTTTGCATCCACTGAAAAGTGATTCGTATGGGTCAAGTTCTAATGTCATATGTTTTAAAATCTTACAAACAGCTTAACTAACTTGTTTGCTTATATGTCACTCTTTTTGTATGCACAAAAGCATTATATGATTAAAATGTATGCCTTAGTCAAAAAGTTAACTCAAGAAGTATAAAAGTCTATGAGTTTGGTAAACTTTTTCTATAATGAGACATATGGTACATATTAATAGTTTAGACCTAATAGACCATACAATCTCTTTTACAACTATTCAGCTTCACTATTGTGGTAGGAAAGCAGCCATAGAAATACACAAATGGATGGATGTGGCTGTGTTCCAATCAAACTTTATTTATAAAAACAGGCGGTGGGCCAGATTTGACCTGTGGGCCAATTTGTCAACCTATGATCTAAGTGATAAAAACATATGTCTTAATTTATTAGCAATATACACAAAAAGGTGTATTGCATTTAGATGCCTTGCAACTGATGGTCTCTTCAAATTAATGCAATTTGGTAGATATCCCAATGACACTGATTATTGGTCAGCCCAGAAAACTAAACCAACACCTTTCTTGCTAGGCTCCTCTTTAGTTTTCCTCCAGTCCAGAAAACTAAACAAACACCTTTATTTCCCACTACCCCTTTCCTTTCTATTTAGGGGGATCATGCATATATATATGTATATGTGTGTGTGTGTGTGTGTATATATATATATATATATATATATATATATATATATATATATATGGTTTCCTGTTTCTTCTAGATTCCACTAATCACTGTTTACTTAAATCTATCTTGAACAATCTTCTTCTCTTCTCACATATACATATGTCTAGTCTATTTATTATTTATTAGGAGAGAATAATAAATGGCATTAGAACACCACATTTACATATGAGTCAAAATACAAGCCTCATCATGAATTATAAATTTAACAGTTGTATTAGGGATGTGCTATGTTGAAGAAGATGAAAGAAACTCTGTGAAGTGAAATAAGACCTAATAAAGAGTCAGTGTCTTCCCAGGCGCAGTGGCTCACGCCTGTAATCCCAGCACTTTGGGAGGCCGAGGCAGGCGGATCATGAGGTCAGGAGATGGAGACCATCCTGGCTAACAAGGTGAAACTCCATCTCTACTAAAAATACAAAAAGTTAGCCAGGCATGGTGGCAGGCGCCTGTAGTCCCAGCTACTCAGGGGACTGAGGCAGAAGAATGGTGTGAACCCAGGAGGCGGAGCTTGCAGTGAGCCGAGATCATGCCACCGCACTCCAGCCTAGATGACAGAGTGAGACTCTGTCTCCAAAAAAAAAAGAAGTCAGTGCCTTTAAGACCCTCTAAAAATCTCAAAAATCTCAAAAGCATACAAAAATAATTTTCAGAAACTTGAACTAACTTATTATCTAATAAAATCTGTTTCCCCTGCTTCAAACAGGAGCATCTAAAAACCTTCCCAAATTATATTTTCTTGCTGTTTTGTGTTTGATTGCATCACAACAAAGTTTGTGCCATTCATTTAAGTTGCATGCAGATGGCATTCTGATCACACTGCAAATTGGAGAGGTTTTTTTTCTTTTCCCCCCCAATCTGGCTTTGAATCTCTATTAGCAGGATAAGCCATCTGACATAACAAAATGACTCCAAAGTATTAGTGACTTAACTCAATTGAAATTTATTTTTCATTATCCAAGTCCAGTGAAATTATGGGCAAAGGAAGGAGAGTGTGTTTTGTTCTGCACAGTTGTTCCGAGTCCTAGACACCTTTCATCTATGGGCTCTGCCTCCTCTAAACCTTTAGACCAGGTTTTTCAATATTGGCAGTGCTGACTTTTTGAGTCAGATCATTTTTTTGTCATATGGGGGCTGCCCTGCACATTGTAAGGTACATAACAGCATCCCTGACCTCTAGCCACTAGATACCAGTAGCTCCCCCGCTCCCAGTTGTGACAACCAAAGATGATGTCACCAGACATGTTCAAATGGCCCCTGGGGGCACAATTGTCCTTACCCCAACCCCTACTCCTTCATTGAGAACAACTGACTTACTGAAAAACAGTATTATCACCCATCCCAGATGATGTGATCTATTTATTCCTAGAAGACAAATAATTTGTTTACTTTAAAGGTTTTCTTAATATATATGAAATAAAGTTATCTTTGTTCATGTCGAACACATGACACATGATCCCAAAAGCTGTTGGAAACAAAATGCTGTAGCCGGAAAGTCCATTAAATCACCTTCCCATAAAATACAAGTGCCCTGTCCCTGTGCCTTGGATTATTTCCCAAGCATTTCAGAACTATTCCATTGGCCATAGGCACAACTTCCACGCTTGAATTGCATAAGAAGTCATTAAAAGCCTGAGGAAAATGGATTCCCTTGAGAGGTTTTCCAGATCTAAGTGGCTACCACTTGATACTCGTTTTCCTGAATTAAAATCCCACCATCCTACCAACTTCTCTTAAAGGGAAACAATAGTGTATGCACAAAACTGCTTCTGCAAGTGAGACCAAATCCCATGAGATGGTAAAAAATGGTTCTTATCAGCCAAATGTTGGAACCCTTGATAATTACTTCTATGATCTTAATTCCCTTGAAACATGACTACCTCTCATTCTTGCTGATGTGAAGCTGCTAAAAAGTAATCAAAGGTAGGCCTGTGCCTTTTGTATGTTTTGATCAACATTTAGTGGTTGCTTAGGAAAGAGTAGTATAGTTAATATTGATTGTATTTTTCCAACAATCAGCACATGCTGAGGCCCATGAAGTCATTTGTTGGATAGTACTATCCTTAATGGCAAAAGGAATAGCACGTTGGCAAGTGTAAACACTGCCTGGCTTTGAATGAAAACCCTAATGGCTACAGTTCAACTAGGTGAGGGGACTTAGAACGAAAACTGCTATAAAAATCAAACTTCAAAACCTCAAGGTCTCAAGAGTCATGCTATTTTTTTTTTTTTTTTGTAAAGGGTCACTGGAATAAAAAAAAATTCAATTGTGAAAAATTATGACTATCAAGAATAAAAAAAAGTGGGCTTAAGCAAAAAAATAAAAACAAACAAAGAAACAAAACCCTAAAAACACGCCCAAAGAATAGGAAACATGAGGAGAAACACAGCTCCAGAAAAGGAGACGAAATAATTGGAATGGTTTATCTTGCTCAACCTCCTGGAAAAATCTCACCAACAAATATCATTAGACCCTGGATATCTCTGTTGCAGGCTACCCACGTACTGGGGAGGTTTCAAGTCCCTAATTGGAACCTAATGGCTCCATTTATCATTTGGAAACCATCTTCTGGCAACGATCTATTTCATTTTCACCTGTACATAAAAATTGTGCCCTCTTTTCCCTCCTTCCTCCTTTCTTTTTATGATGTGACATAAGGAGGACTCAAGAGATGTTACTAGTGAGATATTTACAAGATGAAGGAAAATTCTTACTTAATACAGTCAATCTGGTCATGTTAGTAGTGAAGAAATTCACAAAGGTAAAGACTATAACAGCTGGATGAGTTATATGGCCCATAAGATTTGAAATTAGAGGGAAAAGAAAGACGTGAAATTTCACCATTTTATAACATAAGCAGAGTGTATGTTGGGTCATAGAAGAATCTCCCTGACCTGAAAATGCCATGTTCACCACAGGAAACGGGACATGCCACTGTCCAGGGGTAGAAACAGAAGAGTCTTCCCAGATTTTCTTCCTTGAGTTGCCTGGGACTAAACCCCAGATGCTGCCGTCAGGGTGTCTATGGTGGGCAGTAAATCTGAAAGCATATGTTATCACCACTGTGACTCACCACTACATAAACTAACACTCCCTGGCACTTGTGGTCCCCAGTTTCAAGGGCACTAATTGTAAATGTCACTGAAAATGATAAACAGGAAGCGAATCACCAATAAAAACATGCATCTGCTTATAGAACAATCTGGATCCAATTTACTGTTGCATTCTGAGTGGGGAATCTGGTCTCCCAACTAATACACCTTATGCAACCACAGCTGTTCCAAGAAGAAGGTGCTGCAGTAATATTAAAGCCTCTATTCTTATAAGGCTCTTTACTTTATTCTTAGAAACCATCACCAACTTTCTTAAGCTTACTATTGTGTGGTCCAAAGTGGAACACACACCCCATCTCAATTGAGTGGTACATTGTTACTAACTGGAAAACACTGTTAAATATGAGAAACCTGTTCCCACCCTAGAGTTAATTATACATGCCACTGAAAATTATTAATCAGACCCTCCAACAATTATTCCAGAAGGAAAATAACTAGTTTTACCTGCAATTTAATATTAACTTCCACAATGCAGACTTTTTTACATTCTCTGACATCTCATGACAGCCATTGTTTTTTCTTTTCTTTTTTATTTTTTACTAGATCACATTCATTTAATGCAGAAACAAAATGTACAAAGGCAGTATGGGTCAAAATGAAGGAAAGGGATAAGTAATAGGATGGTAATGTAGAAAAACAGGGCTACTTGGGACTTTTGAAATGCCTATTGATTTATTTCCTTTGGTAGGAGTGATAAAAATCTCTGTTTCAAGAGAGGAAAGAAACCACTTTCATTAATACTAACATTACTGGAAATGAGACTATTTGAATTTAATTCTATAGCTCTAGAAACATATAAAATACAAAACAAATTCTTCTTGTCGTAAGAGAAATGGCATTATTATTTTAAAATGCAGATCCCAGTGATCATAGGAGGCAGATAATGACAGCATATCCTAGTGGCATTAATTTCTACAGTATAGAAAGTGGTTACAAGTAGGGACTTCGGAGCAATGGTCAAGTCCTAACTCTGCTTCTTCCTTGGATAAGTTAGTTACTTATCTTTTCCGACCCTCAGTGTCCTCTACCTCTATCAAACAGGAATAACAATAGAACCTATCTCACTGGGTTGTTATGATGATTAAATACCCGAGTTATTGTTTATAAAATGCTCATCAACTTCTTGGGACAGGCTGGGTGCAGTGGCTCATGCCTGTAATCCCAGCACGTTTGGAGACCAAGGCAGGCAGATCACTGAAGGCCAGGCATTGGAGACTAGCATGGCCAACATGGTGAAACCCCATCTCTACTAAAAATACAAGTTAGCCCAGTGTGGTGGTGCTCACCTGTGGTCCTAGGTACTTGGGAGGCTGAGGCAGGAGAATGGCTTGAGCCTGGGAGGTGGAGGTTGCAGTGAGCCAAGATCGTGCCACTGCACTCCAGCCTTGGTAACAGAGCAAGACATTCTCTCAAAAAAAAAAAAAAAAAAAAAAAGTTCTTGGGACACAATAAGCCCTCAGTACAGTTGAGGTACTCATGGTAGTGGAAACAGCAGCAGCAGCAGCAGCAGTAGGAGGTAGAGGCTTGGGGTAATATTACAGGTTCTGGAAGTGGCAAAGTAATAACTAACATAAATAGTATGAAGTAGTGGTAGTAACAATAAAATTGTAGAATTAAGTAACAATATTAATGCTAATATTAATATTAGTAACCATATTAGTAATACCCTTATTATACTAACATTTCTAATATCATTGGTGATTACTAATACAAAGAGCATTGCTATTACCAGTACTCATAATAACACTAATATTCTAAGCCCTGAACATCATTGCACAGTCAAGCCAAATAATGAAATATAAAACTGATCTATTTTGTACCAGAAATTATGACTTATTTTGACACAGGGATATTCTAAAGAATGTGATACCCTTCTGCCTTCCTCTGAAAGATAATTATATCTTGAGGCAGTATTAGGAAAACAGAGTAATCTTCCTGTATATTAAAGGAATAAAAACCACAGAGGAACCACCGAATTAAGGGTTAGTTATGAGTTGTGTTGATTACCAATGAAGAGCAAACATTACACGGAAAATACAAAGGAACTCCCCTGAAACAGAACAAAATCAACACATTACTCCAGCAACAGTAGATTCCAAACTACAGTCAGTTCTTAATTACCTAGAAGTAGATTGCCTGGTTTGAGAATAATGGTGGTCAAAAACATGGTGCTAACCATATCCACATATAAGCAGGTATGTACTAATCAGAACTTTATTGCAACAAATAGATGCCATAGTGTGTCTACCTGTAACCATTTGCACTATCCAGGTATGGGTAGTTCTGCTATAACACTTGCTTTATAAATGTGAATTTATTTCAATTGAATTAATACATTAGGGAACAATTTGATTACAATGCAAAGTTTGTGTTTGCTTATGGACAATTTCATCTGGGAGAAGCACTATGAACTCAGAAAACTACACTCACCAGAACACAACTGCATAGGAACACGTGCACACAGACACATACAGGCACATACACACACACACCCTTCAACATCTACAGATACCTCAGTTCAAAGCATGTGTTAGGAGCCACGCCTATTCCCATCTGGTGTTACAACTTCCCCTCAGAGGTTTAGATAACCCTCTTTCCAGCCCTTCCCAGTCACAAGCTGCAACTCTTTCCACACCCACCTCCACAAGCAAACCTCAGGGCTTTTCAAGGGAAAGCGCCATAGGTATTGTAGTACTTAACATATTTCTTAACCATTCAATTTGTGAAGAGGTGTGCTGTCATTTTTATTAGCTTCTTATCTTTTAAACATGTGTCACTGACAAAGTTTTTGAGTAATTTAAGTGTTGTGTCTCTCACCCATTGTCCCTGTAAGCCTGGTGTTTTTCATTGCATGATTTTGCATAATGCCATAATTTTAAGAATGCATATGTCACATTCTATCAGAACTCACTATATCTATCTTCCAAATCTTCTCCAACATGAAATACATATATTCTACTGCCAGACTTCTATAAAAGAATATAGAACATGGAGACATATTGCAGAAGCCTAGAGCAACTGTGAGAGTAAAACAGCAATAGTCCTTAAGATCCAGACTTTACCCATGCCCAGGGGAGCTCACAACACTGAGAAGGTACAAGCTCTCAAAGGAGCATTAAAATAAAGCTCTTGGAACTCCAAGGAGATCTCTGTGGCAGAGATTGGTCAGCTAGTCACCAGACCAGTTTCTCGTATTCACGGCACCCATAATTACAATTCCTAGCCTCTTGTGGTCAGATCTAGCCTCAGAACAGGTTCTCACTAAGGGATGTGAGCCTTCTCATCCACTCCACACTCCCTTTCAAACTCAGCCTGCTGTATGCATGTCTTTGAAGCTGCATGCTGAAGATGATGGATACACAAGACAGAATGAATTTAGGTCCCTGTGTCACTCCTTGGAGGAAACCTTACAAGAGCAGGGCTTAAGGGATTTTGGTATTGCAGACATTAGACATTTTGGAGTGGTTTGGGTACAGTGGCTTTACCTTGTTAAATCAAATGGGCTGGCCAATAGCCTGCCTGAGCACTTTCATCCTGCTCCAGCTTAAATATTATAGGTCTAGCACAAAAACCTTTTCAGACTGTTCAAGAAGGCATGTACTTCGTATGCAACAGTTTCTCTGCCAAATGTAGGGGTTAGATAACAGTGAATTTACAAAAAAAAAGTGAGGGGAGAGAAGAATAGGAGTGACTATCAAAGACAGTTACAGAGCCAACAGTTCTACTCCTAGGAATATGCTCAGTAGAAACACATACGATCACCAAAAGACAGGCATGAGAATAATCAGACCAACTCTGTTTAACATAAACAGTAGAATGGATAAATAGATTGGGGATATTCATACAATAGAATACTGTACAGCAATGAGAATAAATGAAATACAACTACACACAAAGATGTGTCTAATAAACATGACTTAAGTGAAAAAAAGACAGACACATCTATATGATTCCATTGATATTATGTTCAAAGACAGAGGATAGAAATCAGGAGGATAGTGATTAACTTCAGGAAGAGCTCCAAGAAAGACCACTGGAGTTCAAGTTGTACTCTAGTTCTTGAACTTGGTAGTTGTGTCACAGATATATTCAGTTTGTGGAAATCCATTGAGTCTACACCTATGATTTTTTACATGAGTATTATGCATCACAAAACAGTCTTAAAAAATAACAAGTGTTACTGATGTAAGGACAGAAGTTTAGACAAGGCACTTTAGAGACTCAAAGATCCAATGTGTCTACAGTGTCAACTGTACTCATTTAGGTAAGTGAGAGACAAAGATTCTTTTCTGGTAGGATGTTTACAACTACTGGGAACCTCTACCTACATCCTCATCTTGCAGCCCAATCTGATAACCTCTAATTCAAAAAATAAATTGTTTATTTAAAATTGGAATACACTCTCAAGTCTTAGGAGTCACATCTCTGCAGACACTAAAAAGAATACAGGCAGAATTTGGGAGGAAATGGAATTTTTGGCTAATGATAACATCAGTTTTTGTCAACAAATCTCTCCCTGTCTACTTTTCCTTTTTTCCCCTCCTTTCTCCTGATTTTTATTTCCCCATTCTCTTTCTACACACACATGAGCATGTGTATACACACAAACACACATATACATACACAGTAAGTTTATCTTCTATAAGTTTGTAATACACTCACACCTCTTGACTCACTAAAGTAAGCAATGGCTCTGTCATTCAAAAAGCTTAGCCCACTCCAGATGCAAGAGAAGATTCTTTGCCAATCAAATCCTACCATGGAATCAATATATGGCCATCGCCAGGGCTAACCATTTGTGTACTGGTTAACGTATATGACTTAGAGCCCTTTCAGGACAGAGACCATCTTAGAATAAATTAAGAAAAAATAAAACAACTTGTACAAGTAAACCCACCAAGGTATACTGGCTTCTGACAGGGCTGGATCCAAAGCCGCAAATGTCCTTTCACCCAGCCTCTCAGTAGATGCTAGCTCTCGGGCAGAGGTCCCTGGAACTGACACCTATGGTTACAGGGAGCTCTGGACTTACATTCCTAAAGGCTTGTCACCATAGAGGAACAAAGCCTTTCTTTGTCAACTCAAGTTCATAAAACTCTGGGGTCAAGCTCTCACTGGCTCAGCCTGGGTCCTGAAGTCTGATGATCAGTAGCCATGGGGGTATATGAGGTATGGTTGACCTAGAGAACGAGAAGACCCCAAAAGGAAAAAAGTGATGTTCCAGAAAGAAGAGGGAAGAGTTCCCAGAAGGGGAACAAATCACACATCCACAATCCTTGTGTTTTTCAAACATGGGCAGCAAATTACTGGGGGAAGTGGGTCATGAAGCCACTTTAATAGGCTATAATAAGCAGAATATAAAAAAGGATAAAATGAAACAATCAGGTTTTATCAAACTCAATATTATTTTGCAGAACTTCTGTTTTAATTGTGCATGTGTATGCATGCACATACACACATGGTATATATGTGGACTAGGTAACAATGGAAGACAAATTTCTTACTGTGGGTTTTGGTCAAATAAATCAGAGTACTACAATCATCAAACATCTGATTCATTTAACATGTGAGCATCTATACCTGCCCATTTGTGGGAATATTCAGTATATATTTCATACCTCTTCTCATGCCTTCATTTATTGTGGTTATGGCTGTAGATATGGTAAAAACTGTAGCTGAGACATTTTTATTATGAACTATTATGCCTTATTCAATCAGTGAGAAAATGCTTAGGAAGAAGAAATGCACGATTGTAAATTTATTTTCAACATGATACCCAAACAACAAAGTTGTCTAAGAATTTAATTGGTTTCCTCATAAACACTAAGAAAATTATTTTCAATTACCTAATTGTGTATTATCTTTATAAAGTTACTTTCAATCATATGATTAGTACATGCTTGTTGAAGATAATTTGTTCATTACAGAAAAGCATGAAAAGACCTTTTCAGTTATTTGTGAACTCAAATTCTGCAGTATATGGAACACAGAGAAGTACATTTCCCACTTGTGTATAACTCCAGCATTTTGAGCTATTCCCCATTAGGGCAACCACTGTCGCCAGCCGATGAGTGAGTTCATAATTATTAGGTATCCATGTAACCACCCCTTTTTAGATATCAATTCAGCAAATCCTCTCTGCTCTCTAGAGCCAGAGCTCTTCGTTGCCTAACCAGCAGTCATTTCCCCTCCTTCTTTCCTCCCAGAGTCTCAATTTTGCAGAGGTATCAGATGGCCATTTGCTGGGCTGGCAGTGGAACAGAGGTAGGGAGAGCTGCGGCCCTCTCTCACACTAGAAATAGACCCTAATTGATATCATCCAGTGTTTGTCAATGAAGGACCACTGCTATTTTGAGAAGGACAACTTTTCATAATGTAAAACTGTTTTACTCATGTTAGGATGTTTAGAATCTCTGGTCCCTTCCCATTATATGCCAATAGGACCTCCACCTCATCATTATAAACAATTAAAACACCCCAGGGGCATTTCACAACATCTGTCCTCCAGTTGAGAATCACTGGGACTCTTAAACAGAGGTTGGCAAACTTTTTCTGTAAAGGGCCAGACAGTAAATACTTTAAGCTTTATGTGCCATATTGTCTCACTTGCAACTACTCAACTCAGTAATTTTATTGCAAAAGCAGCCAAAAATTTATATGTAGGTGAATAGGAATGGCTGTGTTCTAATAAAACTTTATTTAAAAAACAGGTGGTGGACTGCATTTGCTTGCAGAACACAGTTTGCTGATGTCTGCAAGTCTAAACTAGCCATGTCAATTCCTCTCACTGGGTAGGTTTAGGAAACACACGGGGGGCATGGTGCAATTCTAGACAATGAAAGGTTGGGGAACTCTGCTATGAAGTTTCTGAGAAAATTCTCCACTCTCTCAAAAAAAGAGGCATGGACAAAACATGCCCTGCTTCCCTCTCCTCACCTGTGGTCTTTTTTTTTTTTTTTTTTTTTTTTGTGAGGATATGCTACCGGAGCTATTGCAGCCATTCTTTTTTTTTTTTTTTTTTTTTTTTTTTTTTTTTTTTAAATTATACTTTAAGTTCTAGGGTACATGTGCACAACGTGCAGGTTTATTACATATGTATACATATGCCCTGTTGGTGTGCTGCACCTATCAATTCGTCATTTACATTAGGTATATCTCCTAATGCTATCCCTCCCTCCTTCCCCCTCCCCACAATAGGACCCTGTGTGTGATGTTCCCCTTCCTGTGTCCAAGTGATCTCATTGTTCAATTCCCACCTATGAGTGAGAACATGCAGTGTTTGGTTTTCTGTTCTTGCAATAGTTTGCTAAGAATGATGGTTTCCAGCTGCATCCATGAGGTTCAGCCAACACGCTGACATGGCACATCAAAAACGATGTCAAAACCCAGACACCTTGAATCAAGTTTACCAACCCTAAAGTGGCCCTCTGGATTTCTTATGTGAGATAAAAAAAAAAAAAACCCAGACACTTTGAATCAAGTTTACCAACCCTAAAATGGCCCTCTGGATTATGTGAGATAAAAAAAATTGTCCTCCTCTTTAATCTATTTTTGTTGTGTTTTCTATTACTTGCTGCTGACAGCATCTTAATGAATATACTTTCAATTTGGTCATAAGGCAATAAGGATAATATATTTCTACCAGAATATGGGGATGATGTTCAGATGGATGTTTTTCTTCTGCAATCAATAGCCTTGTTATTGTTTTCCAAGTGTATCTCTGAATAAAAATGAAATTATTAAAGAAGAACAGCATGTTGATTGCTTTCTCAACTCCTCTTCCTTTCTTCCCCCATGCTGCTAGAACCCTGATTCTGAATGTTTGGGCCTCTGTGAAGGTAAGCCACAGAAGACCATCTCATTGCCCTTTGCTAGGTGTGACCATGTGACCCATTTTGGACAATGAGACTCTCTAAGGGAAAATTCTAGCTTCTAGAAAAGATGTCCCTCCATGATTAAAAGAAATAGCCTCACAAAGAGAATGCTCACAGTGCTCTGGCCACTCCTGCTTCATGCCTCTGAACCACAGCCTGGAGCTGTGGCAACCACATTACACCCACGAGGTGACAAAGCCTGAGGCCGATGGAGCAGGAAGAGGGAAAACACCTGGATCATTGTTGACTTCACTGAGTCCATGAACCCCAATCCAGGAATCACATGCATCTAGGAATATTTTGTTTAAGCCCCTTTAATCAAGCATTGATTTACTGGCAGCTAAAATGTCCTGATAAACTCAAAACAAGAAAGTATACTGAGGATGACATTTTTCACTTAAAACATAGTAGCTATTTAGGGTATACATGTCTTACTAAGTATAGGTGTCTCTAAATAAATGACCCATGTTGTAGTAGAGTGTTGACATCCACTCCCATGGAAGCAGGTGCAGCTGGATAACCTGGAAGGGCAGGGCTGGGAGGCCACATCCCCTTCTATTTCATCTCTCCTCTGAAGCAAGCCAACTTTTCCAGTGTGGTTTCCACACCTCCCTTCAAAGGATCTACTTGTCTCAGCAGAGCAACCAGTGGACAAAGGGGAACCCAATTTATTATCTGTTTGCTTTTAATCATTTCCTGCATAGCAAGTGTGGGCTATTACATCTCCTTTGTGGGAAAGAAAGTGAGCATGGCAGGAGAATATAAATATTTAAAACACAATTCCTATTCAAATTGTTTAATGACTATTTGAGAAGAGAAAGAACTCTTTACAGTGGGAACATTTATACAGAGAAACATCTGTAAGTGCAAAGTTGTATTATCTAAAGGTAAAAATATGTATATATCTAAATCTGTATCTACATATTCATTTGTAATTCCCTCTGTTTCCAACAAGAATCACGTGATGATATTTGATGACATAGGACCAGGGCCAGAAAATTTTCTGTAAAGGGCAGATATTTCAGACTTTGTAGGCCATATGGTCTCTGTAGCAACCACTCAGTTCTACTGTTTTAACTGTAGACAATACATAAATGAATGGGGATGGTTATGTTCCAAAGAAAACTTTATTTATGGACAGTGACATTTTAATTTCATATAATTTTCACGTGTCATGAAATATTATTCTCCTCTTGATTTTTGGGAACCATTTAAAAATGTAAAAACCATTCTTAGCTTAACACAAACACAGGAAACTGAATGAATTAGGCCCACAGGCTATGGTTTGCCAACTCTAGGACACAGCAAAAAATCTAAAATGACTTGTAGGCCAGCAATAAAACTATGAATTATGTACAGTATAGTGTTATACATATATGTTCTTGCATTCAGATGATCTTTAAAAAATGTTAGCACATATACCTATAATAGCTAGCCTTTTTAACACATCACTATATTCTAGATACATGAAATTTATGGAGTTTACATGACCACATCGGCATGAAAGGGAGAAAAAGTAAAGCACTAACCAGTAGAGAAGGATTAGATGCTTTATTGCCTCCTATGTGTGTTTCATCAACTTACTTAAATAACACTCTATTCTTCAGCCTGTTAACGTGATCTCAACCGGAAAGCCAAATTATGAACTAATGGCATCATAATCAAATTATCCCCGGAATGTGGTTCTCTAGAAAACATCAAGTTGTCCCCTTTAGTGAACAGAAGATCATCAGAGGATAAGATTTTGAAGACTGCTGTCAACAATTAATAAAATTTAAGTTGAAAAAACTTATAAGCTTTCCTGGTTGAAAGGTGGGGAACATAAAAATATTTTTCTGTTTATATCTCCATCAGAGAAAACCTTATCTTGATATTAAAAATGAAAAAAAAATTGCTTCAGAATACTAAATTCTATGCAAAAAGTAACAGATCATTTTTATAATGATATGATCTTCCAGCTTTATCTTAATTTGCTAGTAAAAGTTATTAAAATTTTATAGATCTGAAATTTCTATTGTACTTGTACAATATATATCCTTAATATATTAAACTATCTCTTATGTTTCATTCATTCACAATAGAGAAAACTAAGAAATTCAGGTTAGAACTGTCTGAGTTAGCAATTTATATTTTCTCTGGGGTTGATTTTTCAACATTTTATCACATTTTGGGAAATCATATTTACCCAATCTTCTTTCTGTTGTCTAAATAGATTTTCTTCTCCCTTATCCCCCATTCTGATACCATTTTTATTAGTTTCTTATATATCCTTTTGGTATTTTTATGTAAATATAAGCACATTTACTTTTGTGAGTCTTACTATTTTCACTTAACAAATATGTCCTGGAGATCATTATATATCACTGCATAAAGTGTTTCCTTGTTCTTTATTCTTACAGCTGCATAGTGTTGCAAGCTATTTTAATCTAGGTTCTCATAGATGAATTTTTTTGAATTTGCCCATTATATGGTAAAACAATGGAATTGTTGAAATATAATTAACCTTAGAGGGAATATGGCATAATTTTCCTATTTTACAAATAAGGAGACAAAGGCCCAACTTGCTCAAATCCACCTGAAGTTCCAAATACCATTACTCAAGCTTTCCCCATCACTAAGTACTTCAAGTCTTGTCACTAGGTTAACTCCTGTGACAAATGCTGCTTGTCAACTTCAATACCTTTGAGGAAGTAGAATGCCCACAACTTTAGCATAAAATTTGAATATCATTTTAATGGCACCTCAGATTACCTCCTGTCTTTTATGGGTTTTGAAATACTCAGTATACTATTTTTAATGTCATAAGAAAAAACTCTGCCCATGAAATTCAAAGACTTAGCTGTAAACATATTCATCACATTGTTATCTAAAGCAAAACACTGGAAACAATCTAAGTGTTAATAAATAGGAAACCATTAAGTAAACTGTGGTACATGTAGCTGTTAATTTTATATTTATAAAGAAGGTTTAATGATATGGGAACAAAATATTTTATAAAAACTTAAGGATAGAATAGTGCATTTGTGTTAACTGTAAAATGGTTACAAAATTTAAAGAAAATAGAAGGCTAACTGACTATATCATTACCGATAGAATTTTAAACATTTATATATCTTTTTAAATACATTCTATATATTCGAAACTTTTTACAATAAAAGTGTCCACCTTTACAATCAGAAAAATATTTGAAGAATTTGTGGGTATTGTTGTTTGGATCCTTGAATTTATATGGGTATTCTTTTAGCATTTTTGAAATTCAAGTTTATTTTTTACTTAGTAATACATACCTAGCATTTCAAATAAAAATAAAATAAAAATATAAAGTGTGGATGGTACATGGAGAACCACTCATGTCCTTGTGTACCCCACCCCCTCATGTATAACCCTCTGAACTACCACTTTACAGAGTTAAGTAATGTTATTATTTTTTTGTGTATCCTTCCAGCCATTTTTACGCAAACACAAGAAAAAATATATGTTCCATCTCCCTCATCTTTTTAAAGCGTTTTTTTTTACCTTACATTTTCACTTAACAATAAATGTATTCAGAGATCTTTCTATATCACCGCATAGAGCATTTCCTTCTGCTTTTTCACAGGTAGTGCTATATTTTAATTTTTAAGCAAAGTTGTCATAGACCCTTTTCTTAAAATGTGTTCATTCAGTGTGATATTTCAAAAGAGTGATATAAAAACTAACTCTAGGTCAAATATATATATTTTAGCAAGACAATGCCTTTCACTTAGTATAATATTTCACTTTGGGGTTTTTTAAAACTTCACTTTCCCTATATAATGTATGCAAAATACCTGATCATAGGTTCTTTAATATCACATTTAAGTACAAAAAAAAAAAAGCCCTCCCATGATCAAATCTTTAAGTATTTTACAATACTTAAAGATTTTTTTTCTGATTGTAAAAGTAGGATGCTTTTATTGTAAAAAGTTTTAAAGCTATTGAACATATAAAGAAAAGATATATAAATACTTGAAATTCTATCAGCAATGATATCACTTAGCCTTCTATTTTCTTTAGACTTTATATCTATTTTACAATATTATCTATAATTCTCTCCTGGCACTAAAGACAAAATGTATATAATTAGAGAAGACTAGGACTTTTAGGACTAGAAGGAAAGGAAAGAAAAGAAATATGAGAATGAGAGGATATGGGCCCAGATATAGGGCTGGGTCCCAAGCTGTAGAGGTAGGGAACAGTTCACTGCCAAGGATAAAATGGCTACAATAAATAAGTAGTAATAGCAGGTCCTAAAAATCAGAAGGAGCAGTGCAATCTGATAAATGACATACGGAAGCAGGCATACCTGTGATAATCAGTATTTGACATCATGTGGAATACAGTATGGTTTCACTCTGATTTATTCACAATTCACCAAATACTTACTCAGTACAGACATACCTCAGAGATATTGCAGGTGTGGTTCCAGACTACTGCAATAAAGCTAATATTGCAATAAAATGGGTCACATAAATTTTTTGGTTTCCCAGTGCATATAAAAGTTATATTTATACTATATTGTAGTTTATTAAGTGTGAAATAGCATTATGTCTAAAAGAACAATGTGCATACCTTAGTTTATAAATACTTTATTGTTAAAAATATGCTAATGATCATCTAAGCCTTTAGTGGATCGTCATATTTCTGCTGATGGAGGGTCTTGCCTCCATGTTGGTGGGTGCTGAGTCATCAAGGTGGTGGTTGCTGAAGGCTGGGGTGGCTGTGGCAATGTTTTAAAACAAGACAACAATGAAGTTTGCTGCATCGACTGACTTTTTCTTTCGTGAAAGATTTCTCTGTAGCATGTGATGCTGTTTGATAGCATGTTACTCACAGAACTTCTTTCAAAATTGGAGTCAATCCTCTCACACCCTGCTGCTTCTTTATCAACTAAGTTTATGTCATATTCTAAGTTGTTTTTATTTCAACAATGCTCACAGCACCTTCACCAGGAGTAGAATCTATCTCAATAAACCACTTTATTTGCTCATCCATAAGAAGCAACCCTTAATCCATTCAAGTTTGATGATGAGATTGCAGCAGTTCAGTCCCATCTTAAGGCTCCACTAAGTCTAGCTCTCTTGCTATTTTCACCACATCTGCAGTTACTTCCTGCACTGAAGTCTTGAACCCGTCAAAGTCATCTATGAGGGTTGGAATCAACTTCTTCTAAACTCCTGTTAATGATATTTTGACATCCTCCCATAAATCATGAATGTTCTTAATGGCATCTAGAATGGCGAATCCTTTCCAGAAGGTTTGCCATTTACTTTGCCCAAATTCATCAGAAGAATCACTCTCTATAGCAGCTATAAATGTACAAAATATATTTCTTTTTTTAAAACTAGTCAAGTGTAGTAGTGAGAATGTGGAAAAGAGTAGAACAAGAAGTTCAACCTATAACTGACTGTGAACAATCAACTGAGATAACTCACTACCTTCAGACCAGCCAAATTCCTTAAATAATGAGACTTGGAAGTCAAAATTACTCATTGATGATTGGGCTGCAGAACAGATGTTGTGTTAATAGGCATGAAAACAATATTAGTCTCCTTGTACATCTCCCTCAGAGCACTTGGGTGGCCAGGTACATTGTCAATGGGCAGTAATATTTTGAAAGGAATCTATTTTTCCTGAACATAAGTCTCAAGAGTGGGCTTAAAATATTCAGTAAACCATGCTGTAAACAGATGCACTGACATCCAGGCTTTGTTGTTCCATTTCTAGAGCACAAGCAGAGTAGATTTAGCATAATTCTTAAGGGTGCTAGAAGTTTTGGAATGGCAAATGAGCATTAGCTTTAACTTAAAGTCACCAGCTGCATTCGCCCCAAAAAAGAGAGTCAGCCTGTCCTTTCAAGCTTTGAAGCCAGACATTGACTTTTCTTCTCTAGCTATGAAAGTCCTAGATGGCATCTTCTTCCAATTAAAGGTTAGTCTACACTGAAAATCTGTGGTTTAGTGTAGTCATCTTTATCAGTGATCTTAGCTAGGTCTTTTGGATAATTTGCTGCAGCTTCTCCGTTAGCACTTGCTGCTTTACCTTGTACTTTCATGTCATGGAGACAGCTTCTTTCCTTAAGCCTCACAAACCAATCCCTGCTAGCTTCAAATGTTTTATCTGCAGCTTCCTCACTTTTCTCAGCCTTCACAGAATTTAAGAGTTAGAGTCTTGCTCTGGATTAGGCTTTGGCTTAACAGAATGTTGTGGCTGGTTTGATCTTCTATCCAGACCACTCAAACTTTCTCCATATCAGTAATAAGGCTATTTCACTGTCTTATCAATTGTGTGTTTCCTGGAGTAGCACTTTTAATTTCCTTCAAGAGCTTTTCCTTTGTATTCACAGCTTGGTGAACTGTTTGGCACAAGAGGGCTAGTTTTTGGCCTATCTCAGCTTTCAACATGCCTTCCATACCAAACTTAATTATTTCTGGCTTTCGATTTGAAGTGAGAGATGTGCAACTCTTCCTTTCACTTGAATACTTGCAGGCTACTGTAAGGTTATTAATTGGCCTGATTTCAATATTGTTATGTCTCAAAGAATAGGGGAGCCTGAGGAAAGGGAGAGACATAGGGGAATGGCTAGTGGTACAGCAGTCAGAACACACACAACATTTATCAATTAAGTTTGCCATCTTATATGTGTGGTTCATGACACCCTAAAACAATTCCAATAGTAACATCAAAGATTACCGATCACACATCACCATAACAGATATAATAATAATAATGAAAATATGAGCACATGCTGTTGAAAAAACGGTACTGATAGACTTGCTTGATGTGGAGTTGGCACAAGCCTTCAATTTGTAAAAAGTGCAGTATCTGTAAAGCACCAACAAACCAAAGTGCAATGGAACAAGGTATCCCTGTATCTACTACAGACCAAGAAGGTTTAATACAAGGGTACTTGCCCTTGAAGAGTTCATAAATGAGACACAGATCAAAACCGGATTCAATTATAATACAATCTATACCAGTCAGCTGTTGCCACAACAATGCTGCATAACACAGTGTCATACAAGAATAAGCATCTGTTTTCATGCTCACAGGTTTGCCTGATGGTGCCGGTCCATGTGAATCAAGCTTCTAGGACCAACAGGTTAAACTAGGCAGTTCTTCATATAGCAATGTTAAGAGCTTTTTGCTTTTTTACATTCTTTTTTTTAGCAATGTACAATACCTCAAAGGCATTCTCCTACCAAAAACTTGTACCAAAACAGATACCCTGTGACTTCTGTCCCTATTCCACTGGTCAAAACAAGTCACTTGGCCAAGTCCAACAGCAATGGGGCAAAGAAGTACCTCCACCTCTAGGAGGTAGAACTATAATGTCACATGGAAAAGGCTTGGATTCAGGGAAGATTTAAGAATTGGGAACAAAATTGCAATCTATCACATAATGAAGAAATGTTATGAAAAGAGCAGGGCACAAGATGTCCAGCACAGATAGGGTACACAGTTGCACTAAACTTCCCAGCTTGCCTCACAGTGACATAGGGTCAGAGTTCTGCCTAATGGAATTAGGGTAGAGTGGTATACTTCAATTCTGGGCGTGGCCCTTAAAAACCTCTCACCCAATCTTCTACCATTCTCTCCCCTCATCTGTCAGCTGAACACTGATGTGCAGGAAATCTTGGATAGCATACTGAAGATGAGAGAGTCCTATCTTACAGGTTCTCAGAATGACTGAGCATAGCAGAGCTCCCCCACACCATCAGGTATACCTGTTTTGTGCATCAAGCAAACAAGAGATCGGCCACAAAAATTGAGGGGTTAATCTGTTAAAGCAGTGAAATTATCTTCACCAATAAAAGATGTCAGTCGAGCTATTTCACCCAGGATTGGGAGGTTGGAGAAGGTGACATGGAACAACCTTAGATTAAAAGCTGAAACATAAAAGACAGACGGGAATTTTCCAGGTGTAAAAGAGGCAACATAAAGATTGTTCCAGACAAAATGAAGAGTTTATACAAAGGCTCAGAGTGTGGCACTTTTTAGGACTTCTAAAAAATTCAACATGGTTAGGGGTAGACGTGTGTGTGTGTCTGTGTGTGTGTGAGTGTGTGTGTATACACATGTGTGTTTGGTGTTGAGTAGGAAATTAAGGCTGGAAAGGAGGAATAATAAGTACAAAGAAATATGGTTCTCAAAGGAACCAAGTGAATTGGGCCAAACCCAAAAGGGTAAAGATAAAGAATATGGATTTTGTCCTCAAAAGTATATAGACGGAGGGGACAGGGAGGATCCAATTTGCACGTTACAAAGCTTCTAAGTTAACCTACAAATGGTATTGTAAGTGCTGACAGTTTAAGTACCCCAGAGTGGGGCTGGCAAGTGTGACTGTGTTCAGGGTAAACTTCCAACCATATCTATCCTTCCCCCGGCTAGCAAAGAAGGCTGACACCCAGACTGCCCCAAAGGGAAATTTGAGTACTGGGCAGAGAGATCAAAGAACAGTAAAATACCCATGTAAAGGGCAGAGAATAAATATTTTAGGCTTTGCAAGCCATGTGGTTTCTGTCACAGCTATCCAACTCTCTCAAGAGCAGCCATAGTATACAAACAAAAGGGCATGGCTTTGTTTAAATAAAACTTTATTTATAAAAATGGTCATAAAGCTTTCTAAAATAAGTAAACACATCAGATAGGTTATAGTTTGCCAGCCCAGGCCCTAGGCCATGAAGTAGGACATTACCCTGAGCCACAGTTCAGTTGGGCATGTCTGGGATTTACACCAAAACTAATTCCAGACTCCACCACTGTATAGCTGAGACTGCTAACCACTCCTGTACTAGGGAAAAGACTGGTAACTTGGATCATGAATTTCAGAAGAGACAAATATCCAGGACTCCAGTTACAGGAATCATTGTAAAATCACCACAGTCAGTATGTGATCCAATGTTGAATTAGCCAGATGGCATGTGTTCTCCCCCACACCAGTCTCTGACCAGATAAATAGCTGTGCCAGTTCAATAGAAAAATACACTAATTCCTACATTCACTGGGAAAATTTTACCATTAATTTTATGAACTTTTGCCTACTGATTTCTTTGAACCTAATTTTTGTCAGGTAATCATGCATTATTTTCAATTAAGCAAATCTCGTAAAACTTGTGAAGCCTATAAAAAATTACCAAAATAAAAATTAAAACCCTATAGTAAATTGTAATTGCAGGGAAATTACTTTTCATTTTCAAACTTTGGAAACATTTCTTTCACAGAAATGATTGTGTTTTCCTAGCATTCAAAAGAGGCTTTCTAAAATAAAAACTTACTGACATCTGTAAAAACCCATTTCAATATCATCATAACTTTGCTTGTTGAGCTTAAAGCAGTAAAACAGAGACTCCTTAGACACACAAGTTGATGACTTTTTAACCATCAATCATATATATATATATATACACACACACACACATATATATATACACATATATATATAATTTCAAATGTAAAAACAGAAATAAAAGTTTATTCTCTGAGACCAAGTCCAAGAGCAGGCTATTTACTTTTAACATGTGCATTGTATTCCTTTATATTCAATAAAGAAGTACTGACACAGTAATTGTTCAGCTAAATAAATATGACAATTTGTTTGCAACAAATGTTGAATGAATTGTATATGACTTCGCTCACTAATTATTTAGTATAGACTATTTATCTTATGCCAAATTCTGTAAACCATACTTGAAAATATACTTCTGAAAGAACAGTTCTGGCAGAAAACCCTTCTCATCTCTTTGCCAGGAAAAAAAAAATGGGAATGTTAACTTTGTTATCTAAAACTAAGGCTTAGATTTCTTCAAGATAATTTTCAGAGCTTAAGTACATAATGACCTAAATTACTCAGAAGCAAGGCAGCATACTTTTGATATATGCTTTTGCTGTAAAGAACTAGAGGTAGTCTATGGTTTTTCATTACAATGCTCTCAGTCAAATTATAGGAAAGTTAGATTAAACTCAACTCCAAATTGATACAGCCTACCTCCATTCCTCTGACTACAACTAAATCCACTTATCTAGTTTTATTTCCATTTGGAAACAGATTAGTGAAGGTCATTAGCCATTAGGACCAGATGGCTCAAGTGTACTGTAAGGAAATACTAGGCATTCTCCCGTTGACTTGATTATCAGTTCATCAGCACACATTGGTTGAGGCTATACAAGTAGTATCACCCATTCTTTTTCCATCCATTTTGAACTGGATGTTTATGGAAGGCAAACATCACCCTAACAAGCAACTCTCCAGCTCCCCAAAAATATCATGTCAACTTAGTGACCAAAGAATAAGCATGCATACTTTTTCCAAGTGCAACAAATTAGTAGAACAATTATGTCCACTTCTAACGGTCAGTTTCCAATAGTTCAAGAAGTAATTTGAGATCAGAAGTTTCAATAAAGATAAGGTCTATATTAATTGGTAATGTGCATTAGTGAATTCAAGTATTTATTATAATATACTCAATTTGACATGCGTGTGCCCACATGTGTGCTGATAACGATAAAGAAGAGAAAACAGGAAAAGGCATTGTTTAACCCAGGCAGGGGTCAGTTAACTTTTTCTGTAAAGAGCCAGAGAGTAAACATTTTAGGCTTTGTGGGCCATAAGGTCTCTGTGGCATCTATTCAACTTTGCTGTTGTCAGGCAAATGCAGCCATAGATAATACCTACATGAATGGACACGTGTTCCAATAAAACTTTATTTATGGACACTGAAATTTTAATTTCATATTATTCTTTTTTTGATATTTTTGAACCATTTGAAAATAAAGAAACTATATTTTGCTCACAGGCTATGCCATAACAGTCAGCAAGCCAGATTTGGCTCATAGGCCACAATGTGCCAACCTCTGTTTTAGCCTATTCATGATGTTCTTTTCCTGCTATGATTAGCTTTCAAGATTCAAGATCATTTGATGGTAATGGTGGTAGATTTCAGGATGGTATGCTTCAACAAAGGTTTTAAACGGTCTTGAGTTTTCTTACTGAGCCAAGTGTGAAACCAGTGGTTTCAAGTTCATTCCTTAAAGATACATTTCTAGTTCACCAATAATGTACATTCTCTTACAGCTAAACTTCCATGGTTAACCTCAAATGAAATAAAAAAGACTAAAGTTGAACAGTGTATGTGTATGTAAAGGGAGAGAATGAACAGCTGGAAGGACCATAAGCAGAAAGTGAGACTTTCCAGGTCATGCATTTAAAGTACAAGTAAGTTTCACTGCAGCTGTCAGTCTGTACCAAGTTCTGATAGCAAGAAGGTAAAACTTGCTTGCCCCAGACAATGAGAGAGAGAGAGAGAGAGAGAGAGAGAGAGAGAGAGAGAGAGAGAGAGAGAGATATGCTTGGAATGGAACAAAGCCTGACCTAGACGCCTTCTTCCCAGAACTGTGAGCGACTAGACTTTCACAGCTTCAAACTAGCAACCCTTGGGAAACTAGAGTTAAATATTCCTAAAACAGGAATCTAGTTCTGTTACGAAACTGTTCATTGTTTCACCTCCTGACAGCCACAAAAATCAGCAGAACTTAGAAAGGACTCAGAAGATGAGCAAGTAGCATTTTTAATAAAATTCAAATCCAGAGTCTTTGGGGGTTTTTCATTGCTAGCCTCCAGAGCTCACTATTATCAGCAATATTAATACAATTACTCAGTAAAAATAGCAGATACGGGAAAACCCTGACCTTTTGCACTACTTCTTTAACTTCCCCTTTTCCCTAGAAAATATTTAATTCTGAATAAGATAAAGGTAAAAGACAGAAGTTTAGTAGTATCTAAATGGATTTGACATAAAAATCTAAGGAAACTATACATATGTATTTTATATGTTTCCTCAAATATAAGATACTTGTAAGAAAATTAGTATTCTTTACTATGACAGATATTAGTCACTGCTATATACCACAAAATAACCCATGCAACTACAAGAAAATGCAAAATAAAGCATCCCCCAAATTTACCTACTACTGTAAGAAATCATCATATCAACAGTGGGGACTCAACCATTATCATCAAGTCTACCATTTTGCTTAAAGAAAAGAAGTCAAATCAGGGACTCTATCTATGAACATATCACTCAATTTAATAACATCCCTATGAGTTTTGGATCTCAAATCATCTCCCTCAGGCAAAAGGGGCATAATCATATGTTTTTCTACTGGGCTGCATTCTTCTATAAACATTTGAAAGAGTGCATCTGCTTTACAAATAAAATAGTCAATGCAAAGAGCAGTAACAATAAAAATATATGCCTGTTTTTATACTATTACTGGTTTATAAAGCAATCATCTGTAATGCTCTCATCTACAAGGATGGAAAATGATATAGAACTGTTACCAAGGAAACAGTGAAGTAAAACTGCATGTAAACTATCAAGCAGTTTAAGAACCAGAAAATTAGAAGAACGGAAAAAACCATCTTCAGATAGAACCATGACACACTGTGCCACCCACGAAGGATGCAATCAAGGGTCATAACTCTTACTGATGATGTAAAGGGTCCCAACTACTTGCCAGGAATTCTAACACTTGGCAGCAATTTGTTTTAATGGTAATGGGTTATTGAGGGGCAATGTGAATTCTGATTTTTCCCACGATTAAAAGGGCATAGAGTCTGGAAACAAATAGTTAAATGTAGACACTCTAAAAAGTCAAAATATGCAATTTATTTATTCCAGTGTCGATTAATATTCTCTTGGAATTCTCTGTAATTACACTGTCTGTACTCACAGATAGGACACTAAGCAAATATCACTTCCAAGATATGCCTTCTGAATTAACATTTAGAAACTCGAGTTTGTAGGAACCAAAGGCAAGGCCAGGACCCAGGGTAACTACATGTGTTTGCCTCTAAACCAAGAGAATTTTAAGCACTCAAGTAACCATGCTGATCAAAGCTAAATCCTTTAGGAAGATTATCCATTCTGAAATCAGGAAAATCCTGCAGTATAAGCACTTTTATACTTCACCTTTGAGAAAAGAACTTGATTTCTGTAACAGTGTTTAAAACGCATACAAGACTTTCTTCCTCCCAAGGCAGAAACAAGCAACTGCAAACATGTGTTTTTACGTGCTGATGACCCTCTAAAGGTATTTCTATCTCAGCTTGGGGACCATCCTTGAGCTCACACTAAGGAAAAAGAAGAATTATATGGATGGAAGATTTCTTAATCGGCACATCAGCTCAGAACATTTGCACCTTCTGTCTTTAGAATAAACACTCTACTGGATCACATTAAGGATAGAAAGTGAAACTCACATTCATTTACTAAATTTTAAACTCTTTTAAATAAGATACCACTCTCCCCACAACCTTGCTTGAGTTTTGCAAAAACTCAGATTTGTGAATATCATGTAGGCATCCTAGAATTTAGTAAAAAGAATATGAAACATCTTTTCACTGACACATGACACTGTGCTCTCCGAAGTTCCTAAGTTTAAGGACTAAACCAAGGCTCTAGATGTTTTGTTAAACTGTTTTTAGCATCTGAGGCCACAAAAAAGTATCCTGGTTACTTTGAACTATACTATTGGTTGAACTTCCCTTTCCCTTTAGCAGTAGCTCTGTCCATCACACAGAGGGTTCCACTCAGTCTCTAAACTTGCCCACAGCTGCTTCCCAACCATGGTTCATTATTTGACAGCTGTTTAGAAACTAGCCCTAGGCAGAAGCATGCAGGAAGTTAATAGAATAGTGGTGTGAAGCAATGGCCCTCTATGAGATCAGCTTGAAAGCAAATAATTTGCCACACCACAATCATCCACTGCTTAACACATCAGTCTTCCAATCTGTAGGACAACACCTCTTCCTGAGCTGCTCTAAGACCTATCAACGGTGTATCTCCAGTCTACTTAGAGTAAGTTGCACTGGGCCTTTCTCCCTGGGGAAATCTGCTAGTGGCATGAAGACCGGCCCATATTAGTAGAAAGGGAAGGTGGAGATGGGCAGGCAGAACAAAGACTGTAGATGTCAGAGAGAATGGCAACATCCAAACATAACCTTTCTGAAGTGGTCTAAATGTAATTTAACAAAGCAAAGTCAACATACGTTTCTACCTCGGACGATTGGAAGCTGCTCATCCCTGCCTGATGCAATCAACACATCTCACTCTGACACTCAGGACTGAAGGAAAACCTGGGATTGTTCTGTCCATATTGCAAGTAAGTTTTTAAGCTACATCCTGGAAAAACCCAACTGTCTACCTCCTACGTCCTGGTGGTAGCTGCTATAAAGAGCTCCAGGGGCAGAGAAGGTTGGGCATGGTTTTCTAAGACTGCTCCTATCGGGCTCTTCCCAGTTAATGTCACATAGCAAGAAGCACAGACCTTACTCTGTGGCTCAAATGAACACTTTGGAAGCATAAGCAGGCAGAAGACCTCGAGGAGTGCTCTGGCCAGGCAACACCTAGGCGGCCCAAGCGTGGAAATGTTCCTCCTTTATCAGTACTACGCAAAAATATCCGAATCGATGATTTAGTTTTAGCTACTGTTTTAACAACATGGCCACTTAGAAGAAAATTTCTAAATCTTTCGAGGCTTAAGAATATAGTCACACACACACACAAAGAAAAAGGCTGAAAGTCTTTCTCTTCTATCTCCATGACCTCATCATTTAGGTTACCATTGGGAGCACCTGGTCAACCTAGGCGCTAACTCTGTGGAGGTGTGGAGGTGTAATTTAGGAGTGGGGGGAAGGCGGCACTTTTGGTCTCTGCAGCTTGGAAGGCAGGCACCTAAGCTCCAAGCACTTCTGGGTTTCCCTAGCAGTAGCAATTACAACCACCTTCTCTTAGCCCTGAATGATACATGGGACCCCAAGCACCAGTGGGGCTTTTCCTTAGGGAAAACAAATGGTTGTGAATATCGGTGTGTTGGTGAGGGCATGTATGTACCTCTCTGTGTGTGGTCTACACCCGTGGCTACACAAGCCTCAGCAGCCAGTGAGAAATAAGTTGAATGTGTCAGCCCCCGGCCACTTCGTTTCAGTCTTAAGCCCCGTCGCGCTTTCCGGCTTTTGCCTCTACCCAGCCTCCCGAAAAATAAGGCACCAAGTTGCCCGCAGCAGCGGCCCTAGGTGCAAACGGAACCCGCGCAGCCCCTACCTCGAAAGCTTTGCAATCTTCACAAAGCTGAAGACATCCATGCAGGCAGCTGGGGACCCCCGAGCGCGACAACTCCGTCGCCCCTTCTCACGCCAGCAACAACAGCAGCCTCCGCAGCCCCATGGCCAAGACCTCAGTGCGCCCAGGGCTCCAGTCGCGGCGACAGCGGGTGGCGGCGGGGGCCGGAGAGAACCTGCACCTGGAGGCGGCGGCTGCTACCACCCTCCGGCCGCGAGCTGCGTGTGCATCCCCGAGCAGGACCATTGATGAGCACCCGCGGCAGGAAAACTCAATGGAGAGGGAGCCAGGCAGGGCGCAAGAGGCGGGGGCTGGGAGCGCGGCCCGGGTCTCGCGCCCCGCCCCGTGCGCTCTGGCCCCGGGTACTGCCGGGCGTCTAGAGAAAGCGAGGCCCGGGCGAGAGGCGCTGCTCTGGCTTCCCGGCCCTCGGACCCCAGTGCCCCGCGCACCAAGGAGCGCAGACGGAGCCGGGAAACGGGAGACAGCAGGCGAGCTGGGCACACGCGCACGCACCCCTCGCAGCACTGCAGCTGCCTCCCTGCCTCCTTCTCCAAGCCGAGTCCCTGCTCCTCTCCCCACCCCCACCAGCCCAGGGGGAGGGGGCACTCTCCTGTCACCCACTGCGTGTGCCTCCAGATCTGAAGGATCTGGTCTAACAGTCTATGGCACACTGGAGAACTGTGAACGCTAACCCTCCCTCCCCAAGCCGAAGGAGAACCGTGCAACCGCAGGTTGCCCAAAGCCTCGGTTTGCTCCGTAAACAAAACTAGCGATCGGAAGGAGCAGGGATGATAGAGGCTGGGTCGTTTGTCAAGGGGAAGGGAAGGGAGATGCCCGGCGCAGCGGGCTCGATTGGGGGAGCGCAGAGTTCCCACTGCTTCTCCCGAACCGCTGGGGCGAGACGTGACCACTGGGCTGGCTGGGAAGGTGTGTCTTTGGACAGCAGCACCGCGGGAGTGTCGGCCAAATAAGAACCGGAGGCATTTGCGGGTAGGGGGATGAACACAGCTGCTCCCTCCTCCAGGAGCATAGAGCAGAAGGTCCCAGGAGCCTGTGATGCAGAGGCTAATTCTAACCGGGCTCGGAATCTAAGGGAAGAGAAGGATTAGAATGGGGTCTGGCACGCAGAGCGAGCTGCTTTTGCAAACTGAGCGGTGGGAGAAGGGAACAAGGAAGAAAAAAAAAAAACAAAACAAAACCTAACAAAACCTTGCCTGAGAAGCAAAAACACAGAAACATAAACACTCACCTTAGGCAGAGTAAACTCCAAGTTGCAGCCATCTAGAACTCCTCCTAGCCTTCTCTTTTACATGATTACCTTGGATAATCAGCCCTGTTCATTAACTCAGTTCTACCTCCTGGGAAGCTCAGGCTTCATTGGGCCCCTTTTTCTTCTTCCTCTTGGAGTCTCAAGGCCTCTTGTCCACAATCCTTTAAAATTTCCCCCCAGACTGTGAAGGTCAGCTGGCCGCACTAAGTGTGTGCTCTCCCACCAGCAGCGTTCACCTGGCGGCAGGGCCACTGCAAAGAACAGAGAGCACCCCCAGAAATGTTGGAAGATCCAGCCAGTGTTCCAGTCTAGCTCTCCGAGGGGATTAAGTAAGAAATGGGTTTAAAGTTCCCACACTTCTGCTCCTCTCCTGGTCTGTTGTTATATTTAAAGTCTTCAGTATTCAAGCCTAGTACTAACGCGTTTTTTTTTAAGCATTTATTTCAAAAACTGAACATAAAATAAATAGCAATCTGCAAAATCTAACTGACTTAAAACTCAGGCATAAAATTATATTTTTTTGAATACATACTTATCAATTTTCCTGCAGCTTCTTTTAAATAGGCTAGTTTAATTGCATGAACGCAGTTACTACTCAAGGATCAGAAGAGGTGGGAGGGACCTTGGCTTTTGAACTCTGTTGTTTGTAAAATAATTATAGTTTGGATCTGCACTATGCTTTATAATTTTTAAAGCATTTTTTTTGCATTAGAGTCTCATAGCAACCCTGTCATATAAGTAAGGCAATACGTTTAGAAGAGAAATCTTTTATTTTTATGCCATAATCTATTCTCAACATACCAGACAAAAATGTGTGTGTGTGTCTGTGTGTTTTTTAACGTAGATCACATAATGTTACTTGTCTGATGTAAACTATGCAAAAGCTCTGCATTCTCGTCAAGCTGAAGTTGCACTCCTGCTAGGACCAATAAGACCCTACATCCCTTATCCTTTGATCTTTCTTACCTCAACTATTACTGCCCACTTCCCTCTCCCCTTTTTCCCCCGTCCCTCCTCATCCCCCACCCCAAGGCCCCCCTCCCTCACACACACACATACACTCACTGGGCTCCAGAAATTTTGGCCTCCTTGCTGTTCTTCAAACTCTACAGGTAATCTTCCCACTTTAGGATCTTTGCAATGGTTGTTCCCTCGGCCTGTAATGCTCTTTCCAGGAATATCTGCATGGCTGACTTCTCCACCCTGTCAAATCTATGCACCAATACCACTTCCAAAAATCCCCCTCTAAAAAGCCTATTTAAAATTGCAAAAGGCTCTCACATCCTGGACTCCAAGTGCCTATTAACTGTTTTATTCTTTTTTCTTGTTTCCATAGCACTTATCACCCACTAGCACACTATATAATTTATTTTTATCTTTAGGATTTCTTTCCTTTTTTTTTTTTTTTTTTTTTGTTTTTTTTGTTTTTGGTCTGAATCTCCCACTGGAGCTCCACAAGGGCTGGGATTTTTGTTTTGTTTTTGTTTTTCACTGATGGATCCCAAATGCCTAGACCACTTCCCCAGATGTAGAAGGAACTTAAGAAATATTTGTCGAATGAACAAATCGTATGCCCATTGGATTCACAGCCCAACCAAAGCTGGCCAAGCATCCCCAGTGAGTACTGATCTCTGTATGACTTCATGGCTTACGTCTGTCTCTCTCCCCACCCATCTACTTCCCCAGCATCCTTCAACCTCCTTTGGACTGACTGTTAATGATGGCAACAAAGGCCTTCTTAGATTCTCCAGTTATTTTCCCCCTTCACCTTTTCTACCTTTCCCCCAAGAGAGTGGCAACTGACACGTTCCCTCATCTCCGAGTCAACATCTGGCAGCACAAAACCAGCTCATGATTGGGAAAAGGAGATAAAAACAGTGCCTTTGGAGAATGTGTTTTGAAAAAGTTCTTCCTTCTGAGAACAGAACAGTTGGGATGCTCTTTTTAAAAGGATTACCCTATTTATCAATAATTATTCCAGATACCAAATAGCTAATTATTCAACAGTGAAAGTGACAGGAAATAGACATTGTGTTTACTTCTAGAGAGACAGCCTCCCTTCGAGACATCTGGTCTACCTGGAACAGCTTGCTGTTGGCCTTCTCCCTGTGCCAATTTGTACACTACAGTTATGAATGGTGCAGATGCCATCTCTCCACAGCATAATAGCTACCAAGGGAAATGACTGACTTCTCCAGGTCTTTACACATCTCTCATATAGTAATTATCTAGTATGTTTTCTAATGGATTGATATTGTTTTCTAAAACAAAGAGATTCCACCCCTCCTCCTTTGTTTCTCATTAATATAGCAATGGAAAAAGCTGCTCCCTTGAAACATGCTAACACAGAGTGTTTATATCTTTAAGCCATCTTGGCAGAAGGACGGAGATTGGAGTAGTTGGTCTCTCAGCTCTGTCCCCTCTCTGTGCCAGGTGTGTGCTGCAGAGGTTAGGATAGGTTTGCCTAGCATGAACTAGATCTGCCTAAAACAAATAAAAGCCAAAAAAGTGGGATCCTGAGTACATATGTGGTTTTCTGAAGTTTTCATATTAACCTGGATAATCTCTAAGGCCCCTTCTAGATCTTGTAGGGGTTTACTAGTTGGAAACTTAATCTACTTAATTTGCTTCACTTAGGTTCAAGTGACCTTTGGTCATTTCTGAAAACCAGACACTTTCAAACACTGTTGAAAGTACTCATGAACAAAAGATTCAGGCTCACCAGATCCAGAGCAAGTCCTATAACTTCTCTGAGACTCAGTTTCCTCAGCTGTAAAATGGAAATAATACATCTTTACCTTACACAAAATGAGCACTTGAAGTTGGCACCAGTTTACAGTTGGCTACATATGAGTTGAGGCACATGAATGTTAGCTCTAGAAGGATTTCTACAGCTGTCTGCAGCCTTGGCAGTACTGGTAGGAAAAGTTTCAGCCTATAAAATGACTATTTAGGAGGCCCAACATTTGCTTGGATTAATCAGAGGTGGGCGCTTTTGCCTAAAAATCAAACACTTTGTTGCCTGGGCAGTTACTAAAGCCCTAAGCTGTAATATCTTTTATGCCCCAGGGGATTATCAGGGGGAAGTGTGAGGAACTTCTTCATCATTGTTAAGGCCTTATCTAAAGCTGGTGTTAGGAATCTGCTATTGGGCCAGATGTTCCATATAGGTTGGCAGCTGAGGGTTCTTTTGCTGCAAATTACAGTAGAGAGAGCCCCAAGCATGTCTCAGCTGGACTGTAGCATCTCGACCATCTGGTCTCAGTCCTGAAAACAGAAGTAAATAAATAACAGCAAGGTATTCATTCAATCAGCAAATATTTATGGAGTGTTTCCCATGTACCAGGCACCATTGTAGGCACTGGGAAGTAGACTAGGCAACGAGGCAAGTTTCTGCTCTCATAGAACTTATAAAGAGGAGGTAGATGATAAACAACAAAATCAGAAATTGCAGTCAACAAGAAAATAGCAGATAGCAATGTGCAGAGAATTAAAATTCTTCTGATAGAAAGGGAGTGGCTAGGTGGCTATTTGTTATTCAGTGGTTCAGGAAGACTTCTATAAGGAGGTAACATTTAAACAGATATGAAGAATCTCATGGAGGCTATAGAGGCTGCCACACAAAATTCATATGGGAGAGTATTCCATGCAAAAGGAACGGCAAGGATAAAACAAGGATGTAGTCCTTGAGGCAGGAACAATGATTGTATGTTTGAAGAATCAGAAGGCAGCCAGTGTGACTGAAGAGTAATGCATTAAATGAAGTGAGAGTGAGTGAATTTGCAGGGGCAAGAAAGGTGAGATCACATGGGGCACAGTAGGCCAGTGTCAGCTGTCTGGCTGGTATAATGAGATGGGAGGCCATGTGAGGATTTTTAGCATGGAAGTGGCCAAATCTGACTTACGTTTTGAATGACCACTCTTGAGGAAGTGAGTGTGAGGGCAGGGAAATTACTGATTTAGGAGCCTGTTGCAAGAATCCAGACAAGAGCTGGCAGCAGCTCAGAGAGGACATGACAAGGAGGTGGTGAAAAGTAGCCAGGCTTAAGATATGTTTTGAACAGGAACAGTTGATGGGTTAGATGTAAGAGGTGGGGAAAGAGAGGAATAAGGGAAAAACTCATTTATTTTTATTATTTACGAAATACCCTGGTTTGGTCAGGCATGGTGGCTCATGCCTGTAATCCCAGCAGTTTGGGAGGCTGAGGTGGGAGGATCACTTGAGCCCAGGACTTTGAGGCTGCATTGAGCTCTGATTATGCTACTGTACTCCAGCCTGGGGAACAGAGTGAGACCCTATATGAAAAAAATAAAGAGAAGAAAAGAAGTGCCCTGCTTCCCTTCCCTAGATATAGAACATAAAAAAACCAGAAGGGTTTGGCTGGGTGCAGTGGCTCAGGCCTGAAATCCCAGCACTTTGGAAGGCTGACGTGGGAAAATTGCTTGTTACCAGGAGTTTGAGACCAGCCTGGGTAACATAGTGAGATCTCATCTCTAAAAAATAAAACCAAATAAAATAAAATAAAATAAAATAATTTTTAGAAACCAGAAGGGTTTTACCTCCATCTGGCTAAAGTATTCTGCCTTTCCTCCTGTTCCTTTTTTTTTTTTTTTTTTTTTTTTTTTTTTTTTTTTTTTGAGACGGAGTCTCACACTCTCGCCCAGGCTGGAGTACAGTGGCACCATCTCGGCTCACTGCAAGCTCCGCCTCCCGGGTTCACACCATTCTCCTGCCTCAGCCTCCCAAGGAGCTGGGATTACAGGCACCCGCCACCACGCCTGGCTAATTTTTTGTGTTTTTAGTAGAGATGGGGGTTTCACTGTGTTAGCCAGGATGGTCTCGATCTCCTGACCTCGTGATCTGCCCGCCTCGGCCTCCCAAAGTGCTGGGATTACAGGCATGAGCCACTGCGCCCGGCTCTTCCTGTTCCTTTTAATGAACTCCAGTGCTCTGAAAGCTGACCCTCCTGTGATTCTCCTCTTTCTTGCCTGCTCAAGGCCCTTAATCTAGCACTTACTGTGTCTTTTTTCTGTATCAGTGTTTTTTTTTGGTTTGTTTGTTTTTATCAAACTGTTGGACCATTCCTATGTGCATTCAAACATGATGCTTTTCTTTTTACCCTTACAATCACCCTACATTAAAACTGTTCTTGTCATTGTAACTAGGGACTCCACGTAGCTGAATACAACAGCCATTGCTCAGTCCTTATCAACACAGCTGACCATTCCCTCTTCCTTGAAACATTTTTTTCACATGTCTTTGGGGACTCCACACTCTCCTGGTTTTCTTACTTCCTTGCTGTTTGCTTCTTCTCAATATCTTTTTTGTTACTCTTCTGTCACTGTATCTCAACTTGCCAACCTTGAAACATTGGGATGTCCCAGGGTTTGGCTACAGTTTCTTCTCTTTGAGTATCTATGCTTACTTCCTAGGTGACAACATTGAGTTTTATGATGCTTAATGTTATCTATATGCTGACAAATTCCACATTTCTATCTCTGGCCTAGATTCATCAACTCCAGACCACCCACTCAACATCTCCATCTAGTGTTTAACAGGCACCTTGAAGTTAACATAGCCTAAAACTAATTCTCATAGAGAAGACTCCTGCCTACAGTCTTTTCCATCTCTGGTAATGCCAATTTCATCCTTTTAGTTGCTTAGCTTCAAAATCCAGGGGCCACTTTTAACTTTTTTTTCCTCCTAAATCTCACCTAAAACCGATTATCAAATCATTCAGATTTACCTCCAAAATAGATCCACATTATTTATATATCCTCCCAACTCCACCACAACCACTTACATCCAAGCCTCCATTGTCTCTTTCCTGGATAATTGCAATGGCCTACTAGCTGCTCTCCCTGCTTCCCCTATTGTCCCTTCCTTTGTTACCTTTCACCTTGTGTGCATGTCTTAATATTCTATAGTCTGGGAGAGGGACTAGGAGTTGGAAAGCCAGAGAAGTTGGTTTTAAATATTATTGTTTTCATCAGTATTCAATAAAGAGATGAATCATTATTGTACATTTGTAAGTTTTGCATTTTCTAAATGTTTTTGTTCCTTTATACCTTGAAATAACCCTGTAAGTTAGAGAAAAAAGTTATTATCATCCCATTTCAGAGATGACAAAAAGTGAGACCAGAAAAGCTAAGTGATGACAATAATTCTTACTAAATATGAGGATTATTACAAGAAGCATTGTTTCCTGGGGATTCATCTAGTATCATGAGGGGAAATTTTGAATATAGACTTGTGGAATAAAAATGTCTCAAATTCTACCAATATAATTCAGTTTTTTTTTTCCTCTCATATTTGATTGTCCTAAAGGAGATTCAAAAATTTAAAATGCCATATGGAGCATAAGAAAGAACAGGAAATGTCCTGTTCTCATTTCCTTCCCCTTCTGATGCAATGCACATACACAAGTGAATCTTCCTAAGGGCCAAGAGATGTATAATATTTTGAGATTCCATCTACATTGGTAATTCTGTAATCAAGAAGACTAGGTTCTACAGGAACAAATTCAATATCAGAAACTTTTACCAGTCAACTGTATATCTATAAAATACACAATGATTAGCTCAGCCCCTCAGAAGCTGACCTTTATTCAAGGTTAAGAACCACGTTTGCTATATGGGCCTTCCTCTGGGCCTTATTAGGTCACTTAACTTCCTTTCTTTCTTTATCCCCACCCTCTCTCACCCGTTTTGCTCAGGCAAAAAGTCTGCCAATGTAGGATTATAATTACGGCTTTCCCACTGAATCTCCTCTTGTCTGATGAGGTATGGAAAGGCACGAGGAGGAGGTCATTTAAAAGATTCTGCCAGTGTATAATTTTCAGACTATGAATTCTTAATGTGACATACCCTGTAACAATATTTTGAATTCTTATGCAACATTCAAAAAACCTACAAAGCCTCATATTTGTCTGAGACATATTTTAATATTTCAAACTCATTTTAAACCTCTCAGATCCAGAATCACTTTTATGCTGTCTTTCTGACATAATGTTCCTTCACCTTGGCCCCCCGACTAGACAAAAACTAATCAAATCACGTTGAATAACAGCACTTCTGCTTAATGGATAAATTGCTCTAGTCCTGAAGACTATTATGAGGGTGAACTTTAAGGAAGATGTATGTACAAAAACGGCAGACTTGAGACCAGTTATTCCAGGTTTTTGAAGTCTCATTCATAAATTAATTTATTATTTTACTTATTAATTCATTCAATTAATATTTATTGAACATCTACCATATGCCATCTACTATATACTAGGCATTGTGGAGAGGGAATCAAGATGAAGACTTGACTCCTGTCCTCAAGGGCTGTAGCAGACATTGGTGCCTACTCTTTTCATGTGGAAATGAAGTTCCTTCTCAAGACCACCTGAGAACCCACCTCCCATCCAGCATCCAGTAGTTCCCTCCTCACTGCTTCCTGTCTCTAAATGAGGTCATCAAGCCTTAAGCTATATCTATCATCTTGCAACCGTGAGGCAACAGGCATGAAAATCAAAAGTCAAGATGTTGAGAACAGTGGGGTAGAGGCCAGAGGGGCTTGGTCCTGGAAGATATTGTCAAGTCATAGAACCAACTTAGAATGTTGGCCTTCAAATTTTCATGTTATGAGATAATTAAATCTCTGTCCCCACCTCCTTACACCTCTACCTTCTCTCTCTCTCTCTTTCTCTCTCTCTCTCTCTCTCTCTCTCTCTCCTTCCCTCCCTCCCTCTCTCCCTTTTTCCATTTAAGCCAAATATAATCAAGTATTTTGTTACTTGCAGCTGAATGCATGCCTAATTGATGCAGGGGGTTAACAATTAGTTGTGGGAGGATGGCATAAAATTATTTCTTAAAGACCTATAAAGAGATTTAATAAGGCAACTATGTAAACAGAGTATAAGATAGATAATCATTATGATGCCCCACATTGGTATAATGCTTTGAAGTTTAGAAAGGTTTCTGCACATGTCATCTCAGGCTTTACAACAATCCTATGGGGCAGGAATTATTGTCTCCAATTTACAAATAATAATCCTGAGGTCCTAGGGAGTTAAATGATTTGTTAGAGACCACACAGCCAGAAAACTGGAAGTAGAAGTCCTCAAACACATGTATCCTAATTTCCAATTTACTGAGTTTTCAACTATAGCAGAGCTACCTCACTCAGCCCAATGTCCATCGGCCTCAGCAAACTGTGAGAGGTGGAGATAAGAGGATGGGTAGCCATGAAGGTTGTTCAAAGGAGGGAGCTATATGGGGCTGGGACACAGGAGAAGTCTCCCGAAGAAGGAGAGCTGATATAGTTTGGATGTGTTCCCACCCAAATCTAATCTTGAATTGTAGTTCTCATAATCCTGTGTCATGGGAGGGACCTGGTGGGAGGTGATTGAATCATGGGGGCAGTTAACCCCATGCTGTTCTCATGATAGTGAATTCTCATGAGATCTGATGGTCTTATAAGGGGCTTTACCCCCTTTGCTTGGTACTTCTCTCTCCTTCTGCCTTGTGAAGAGGGATTGTTTGCTTCCCCCTCTGCCATGATTGTAAGATTCCTGAGGCCTCCCCAACCATGAAGAATTGTGAGTCAATTAAATCTCTTTTCTTTATAAATTACCCAGTCTTGGGTATTTCTTCATAGCTGCATGAGAATGGACTAATACAGTAAATTGTTACCACAGATAGGAGGGTGCTGCTATAAAGATACCCAAAAATGTGGAAGCGATTTTGGAACTGGGTAACAGGCAGAGATTGGAACAGTTTGGAGGGCTCAGAAGAAGACAGGAAGATGTAGGAAAGTTTGGAACTTCCTAGAAACTTGTTGAATGGCTTTGACCAAAATGCTGATAGTGATATGGACAATGAAGTTCAGGCTGAGGTAGTCTCCGATGGAGATGAGGAACTTGTTGGGAGCTGGAATAAAGGTGACTCTTGCTATGCTATAGCAAATAAACTGGCAGCATTTTGCCCCTGTCCTAGGGATCTGTGGAACTTTGACACTGAGAGAGATGATTTAGGGTATCTGGCAGAAGAAATTTCTAAGCGGCAAGGAATTCAAGAGGTGACTTGGGTGCTCTCAAAAGCTTTCAGTTTCACGCATTCACAAACACATAATTTGGAATTAGAATTTATGTTTAAAAGGGAAGCAGAGCATTTGTAGCCTGACAATGTGATAGAAAATTTGCAGCCTGACAACGTGATATAAAAAGCAAAACCTATTTTCTGCAGAGAAATTCAAGCCCACTGCAGAAATTTACATAAGTAATGAGGAGCCAAATGTTAATCACCAAAACAATGGGGAAACTGTCTCCAGGGCATGTTAGAGACCTTCATGGTAGCTTCTTCCATGACAGGTCCAAAGGCCTAGGAGGGAAAAATGGTTTCGTGGGTAGGGTCCCAGGCCCCTCTGCTCTGTGCAGCCTCAGGACATGGCACCCTGCATCCCAGCTGTTTCAGCTCCAGCCATGGCTAAAAGGGGTCAAGGTATAGCTCAGGCCATTACTTCAGAGGTTGCAAGCTCCAAGCCTTGGCAGCTTACACATGGTGCTGAGCCTGTGGGTGCACAGAAGTCAAAAACTGAGGTTTGGGAGCTTCTACCCAGATTTCAGAGTATGTATGGAAATGCCAGAATGTCCAGGCAGAAGCTTGCTTCATGGGCAGAGCCATCACGGGGAACCTCTGCTATAGCTGTGCGGAAGGGAAATGTGGGGTTGGAGCTGTGAGAAGAGGGCCACCGTCCTCCAGAACCCAGAATGGTAGATCCACCGACAGTTTGCACTGTGCACCTGGAAATGCCACAGACACTCAATGCCAACCTGTGGAAACAGCTGGGAGGGGGCTGTGCCCTGCAAAGCCACAGGGGTGGAGCTGCCCAAGGCCTTGTGAGCCCACATCTTGCATTGGCATGACCTGGATATGAGACATGGCATCAAAGGAGATCATTTTGGAACTTTAAGGTTTAATGACTGACTGCTCTATTGGATTTCAGACTTGCATAGTGCCTGTAACCCCTTTGTTTTGGTCAATTTATCCCATTTAGAATGACTGTATATATCCAATGCCTGTACCTACATTGTATCTAGGAAGTAACTAACTTGTTTTTTATTTTACAGGCTTATAGGTAGAAGGGACTTGCCTTGTCTCAGATGAAATTTTGGACTTGGATTCTTGGGTTAATGCTGGAGTGAGCTAAGACTTTGGAGGACTGTTGGAAAGGCATGATTGTGTTTTGAAACGTGAGGACATGAGATTTGGGAGGGGCTAGGGGCAGAATGATATGGTTTGACTGTGTCCCCATACAAATCTCATCTTGAATTGTAATTCTCATATTCCCCACATGTGATGGGAGGGACCCAGTGGGAGGTAATTGAATCATGGCAGCAGTTACCCCATGCTGTTCTTGTAATAGTGAGTTCTCATGAGATCTGATGGTCTTTTAAGGGTTTTTCCCCCTTTACTTGGCACTTCTCTCTCCTGCTGTCTTGTGAAGAAGGATGTGTTTGCTTCCCCCTTCTGCCATGATTATAAGTTTTCTGAGGCCTCCTCAGTCATGTGGAACTGTGAGTCAATTAAACCTCTTTTTTAATATATATAAATTACCCAGTCTCAGGTATTTTTTCATAGCAGCATGAGAACGAACTAATACAGGAGACCTAATGGATGGGTGGGAATTCAGAAAGAAAGACCATTCCAGACAAAGCGAATGTTGTGAAGATGAAAACAGGAAGATAAAAACAGGAATGAACACGTATTTCAACTGGAGTACATTCCCTGAGTTGGAGAGAAACTAAGGATATAAGGGACAAATGAAATCTGACATCAGGCATTCAATTTCACACCATGGACCTATCATTTTAGTAGGCAATGGAGTTCAATTAGCAACTCCAGAACAAAGACTTGTAGGGGCAGTTACAATAGGAAATTGAGCTTTATCAATAGAGCAATGGGTGGATAAAGGAGAGGAAGAGAACCTGGAGCCAGAAACCAGTAAGGGGATATTTTCAGTGGTCAACCAGGTGAGAGAATGTATGTCGATGATGCAAACTAGGGCTGGGGCATCTAAAACAGAAAAGCCATGATGGAATTAGGGTGGTTGGCTAGGCTTGTCTATTGAGTATGAGAGATAGTAATGGAAGGGAGAAACCAAATTAGACTTCAAGGAATTCAGTAAAACAGCAGGTTTAGGGGAATGACAAGGATGACTGGTCTACTTGTTCCTTAGTACCCTAGGAAGAATGCTGATTTAATTAAATCAAACTCCCTCCCCTGCTCAGAACCACTCAGGGGGGCTCTTTTGTGAGGCATCAGTCCAGTCTGCCTATGATGTGAGACCTCTCTCTCACCCTTCCTGCAGTCACTACCAAAACTTCAGATCCATCCTTAGCTGTGTGCCTGGCTTTGTAAGACACTAAAATCTACCTCTCATAAGTTATCTCTCAGAGCAGGAAGATGGAGGGAGATTCATGATCCCTTTCTTCCCAAGGAACCAGCTTTGTCTCCAACCAAGAAATGTAGTATTCTCTTCTCCATGGCTTTTTGCTATTACTATTATCTATTCATTCTGGCTTTCCTTGGGATTCTTGCCATCGATCGGCAGACAGATGTCCTTCTCTATGGTTCTTCCTGTTTCTTGCTGTGTCACTGGCTAGTGACAAGCTGTGGCTAAGTTGTCAGCTCCCTAATTACAGGACAGTCTAATTACAGACATGTTATACTTGCAAGGTATTATTACTGAGGCTCTGTCTGCCATAGCCTAGAAGTAATCAAGCAAAATGTTATCTCAATTGTTATGGGACTGATATATGGAGTGATGTAAATTCTCTCATGCATTCTTGGTCTTGGGGATGCCCTTGGACTCTCGGGATGGGTTAACTGGGTGGATCTTGTTGAATGGGCTAGAATAAAACAGAAGGTAAGATGAGAGAAAGCTGAGGGAATAGGAGCATGGGGAATACAGAAGAGTCACTAAACTAGATTCTTCAGGGCCATTCAGTGAGCAGGGCAGAGCTTTCTGTCCCCCTAATCTCATTCAATCCTTACCCTCTTCAACGTAGGAGAAGGGAATTTTTGCATTTGCCAAAGCTAACATTTGAACTCTTGTTACAAGGGACTGTCAATGTTAGCAAGTCCAAAGTTGATCTTATAGTTGTTCTATTCTGAAGAAACAAAAGGATGTAAATCTATTCCTGTGGAGGACCTTACCCTGTCTGGAGGGATGTATTGGATCCCTTCCAGAACATAGCTGGGAAAGACAGCCTCTACCCACCTGACCCCAGTGTGCTTGCCAAAAAGGCTCCAGATAAGGACCAGGGATAAAAAAAAAAAATTCAGAGGAAAGAGGAAAGAGGAAAAAGGAGAGGAAAACTCCCAATTGCCCATCAGAGGCTGACTGTCAGGATGGAAAGATTGCTTGGTGAGAAAAGTAATGTTGGGCATCATTTTCTGGGTTTCTTGTATATTTGAGAACAGCCAATAATGAGATTCTTTCTTTCTTGTAATACCTCCAGAAACCCTTCCAGATGTGGTTTCATTTCAGTTTTTTAAAACATAAGGGGTGTCCTTCTAATTCCAGGGGACTTATATCTCAGGATGTCCAGGTTCCAGGAGACTATTCCAGAAAATTACCACAACCTACATTGGCTCATGAACGAAAGCTACATCAGAGCTTTATCAGAGTGTGTTGACACAGCAGAGGAGAATTTTGGACTCTCAGTATGGAATTATTGGAAGAGCTGAAAGCTTTTAGAAAGCTTATGGGGCCCCAAGCATTTTCTCAAGATTGCCATGGCATCACTTGCACAGTGAATTAAGAACCCAGTCAGTGGGACTGCTCTCAAAGGGCACTGTATCTCAACGGAAATGAGGATGAAAAGGTTCCCAGCTGATCTGCATGCTAGGAAACGTACTATGCAACGAAGACATTAAATGAGCAGTGGGACTGGCAGTAGAGCACATTCCTGGATTTACTCATTCTTTCATTCAATAAATATATATTGAGCATTTATTAAATGGAAGGCATTGTACAAGTTGCTGTGGCTACCATGGTGAGCCACACAGGTGTAACTTCTAGCAATTTTACACTCCAGGGGCACTCTACTTTGGAGCTCTGCCACCCTCCCCTCATTATATCAAGCATATTAAAATGCATACTCATCACACATTAAATATACTTTGTTGCTATTAATATTTGAAAGATTTTTAATAAAATCCATAATTTTGAATTTTGTTATGAATCAAATATTTAGTTTGCTCTTGTGATTTGATTCATATACATCTACTTAAGAATAGAGTTTCATTCACTTGATTGCCATATTGTAATATCATTAAGTTTTGTAAACATTTAATTACACATTAATTACTTTTAATTTTACAGCTTATTTTCGTATTTTGGAGGCCAATATCTGTTTTCCTCAGGTCTCAGATTATGAAATAGGCCCTTCAAAATCTCAAAGGCCCTTGATATTTGGTCTGCCACATGTTAGGGAATAAAGAAACCCCAATGGGTCCTCCCATTGTAGAACCTACCTTCTACTGTGCGAGAAAAAAAATACTTATTTAGTTATCTAATAGTGTACATATTTTTAACTTTTATAAGAGCTAATAAAAGAATGTACAGAATGTTCTGTTAGCAATTAACTGAGGACCAAACCTTGTCTTACAAGGAACATGGTGTTAGGGGAAGTTTTGCTAAGTAAGTGATAAACTGTGAGCACTGAAAGATAAGTGGAAATTAAGGGAAGAGGAATTGGGTCAGGAAGATCATTCCAGAAAGGGAGATTAGTATGTGTAAAGTCCCTAGGAAAGAAAGGGTCATGGGATGTACCAGGAACTGGATTGCAAGCAATATAGGGGAGAGTGGTAGCTGATGAGGTCAAAGAGGAGGTTAGAGGGCCCACAGGCCACTGGAAAGATATCGTGTATATCTTAAGTGCAATGGGAAGTCATTGGAGTTTCCTTTCAGAATAGCAGTGACACGTCTGCTCCTGTGATTCCCAGGGGTGGGAGACCAAGGTGGGAGCGTAGAGAATGAAGAAAAGCACAAACCAAGAATTGATTCCACTGCTTTAACCGAAGTAGCACTGACACAACCCCCCATCAGAGGAGTGTTTTTACCCAAGAAGTTTAGAAGGTTGTCACAACAAGTAAGAAGGGTTGCTACTGGACTCTAATAGGTAGAGACCAGGGATGCTATGAAACACCCAACAATATACAAGATAGCCCCACAACAAAGAATGATCTACTCAATTGTCAATAGTGTTGATGTTGAGAAACCTTGCTATAGAACAGTGCTATAGACTCAACAACAATGTGTGTTGAGAAACCTCATCAGACCTAGAAGTCGAAAATGTAGTTCTTTCTTTTCTACTAAGGTCAAGCAATGGAGAGAGATGCTAGAGTGCAAGGAACAAATGGAAGGAACCCAGAAGAAAATCAAGGCCAGGTGCAGTGGCTCATGCCTGTAATCTCAGAATTTTGGGAGGCCAAGGTGGGTGGATCACTTGAGCCCAGGAGTTCAAGACCAGCTTGCCAACATGGTGAAACCCCGTCTCTACTAAAAATATAAAAATTAGCCAGGCATACTGGCACACGCCTGTAATCCCAGCTATTTGGGAGGCTGAGGCAGGAAGATGGCTTGAACCCGGGAGGCAGAGGTTGGAGCTGAGATCACACCACTGTAATCCAGCCTGGGTGACAGAGCAAGTGAGACTCCATCTAAAAAACAATACAAAAAAAAAGAGAGATAAGAAAATCAAGCTATGACTCAATTATGCTCTCTGGGTACATTACAGAAAGAGTTGGAAACCTGGGCTAAACTGTAAGAACTAAGGTGGTTGGGTCCTCAGCCAGCATAAAGGGAGGCCCTTCTTATACAGTTGTGCAGAATGTACATTGCACAATTTTGTAGGGCACCATTCACATGTTAATTATACATATGTATATTTGCTCAGAAAATTTTCTCAAACATAGCAATGAAGTGCTTTAGGAAAGTAAATCTTTTTCTATTTTTTATTAAAATGTTATATGAGCTACTTAGCATTAACATGATATTAAAATTTTTGATAGTTAACTATAGGCCCATATATACTTGTATTTGAACACCTGGCCCCTGGTGGCCTTGTTCCATGTCAGAGATATAGAATTACTGGTAAACCTTCTAAAGTATCAGTTGATCTGTGAGCTCAGCCCTTGGCAATATTCCTGGAATCTCCACATTATTAACAGAAAACTCTTCAGAGTACTCATCGAAAAAAAAAAAAAAGGAAGATACTGTTAATTGTTCAATTCTTCCACTTCTGGGCAGGTGGATTACATTTCCCAGCATCCCTCACAGTTGGATGTGGCCACAAGAGTGATTTGAGACTGTGAAATATAGACAGAAGTGCTGGCTTGGCCCACAAAACACTCCTGTTGTACAGTTTTCTGCTCTCTGTTTCCCCATCTATACAGAGATCACTCCAAGGACCTATAGAAGGATGAAGCCGTAAGATGGAAGAACTCTGGGTTTTCAAGTGACCATATGAAGCCCTCACCAACCCACTTTGCAGTGGAACACAAAGGAACAACATTTATGTTCGTCTTTTGTAAATTTTAGGTTGTTTGGTACAGTGGTTGCCTGCCCTTCCTAGTACATTGCTGAGGGGGAAATTACAGTCATCAAGTCTATAAGGAAGGTGATACAATATAGTGGGTAATGCCACAGAACTTGGAGCCAGAGTACATATGTTTGTATCCTACTCCTGCCACTTTCTAGCTGTGAGAACTTGGGCAAATTTGCTTAAATGTCTGCATTAGTTTCCTTATATATAAAATTGGAGCAATAATTATATCAAACTCATAAATGTGTGGTGAGATTCAATACACGAAAATTGCCCCCACCAATGTCTCACACATCATGAGCTTCAGTAACAGTTCACTATTCTGAGGCTGACACTTGAGCACTCTGACTATGCATATGCTGAGAGACTTACAAAGGAAGACTGCTAATGATGTGGGACCAGGCCTTGTCACCAGATCCAGATCTTTCCTAGGACCCTTCCTGCAGCCTAAGATACCATGGATCTCATGACCCAGAGATGAGTAACCTTGGAGATTCCCTGCAGCACAGGAATGAGACATGTTGTGAGGCTTGGATGTGATAGCATTGCCTGGGGAACCAAGTACACAGTTCAGCTTTATCTTGTGTCAGTTTGAGAGTGATCCCAAAGATTTGCACTCTCAGAGAGATTCTCACTGAGGATACCACCACCCACCATAAGACCATGGAAGGATCAGGGAAAGTTAGAATATGCTCAGATCACCTTATGCAAAGTTACCTTGCCAAGGTGAAGTAATGGATCACTTCCAGATCCCCATTATACTCTTAAAAATGGAAGACTCTCCAGAATCTTTTGTTTGTGTGAGTTATATCTATCAATATTTACTATGTTAGAAATTAAAACCGAAAAATGTTTAAACATTTATCAATTCTTTTAAAATAAGAACAATAAATCCATTACACATATATAACATTTTTAATGAAATATATTTCAAAAAAATCGTGAGAAAAGTGGCACTGTTTTACATTTTTGCAAATCTAAGATCTGGCCTTAAAAAGCTGGATTCTTATATCTGCTTCTGCATTCAATTTGTTGAGATATCACACATCATGTAGCCTCCAAAAAACTCCACCAAGCATTAATGAGATAATGAGATTGAAAATAGCAAATAAAGTCTTACTATTATTATAAAAGTAGTTTTGACCTTACAGTCTCCCTGAATGAGTTTAAAGGACACCCAGGATTCCCAGCCTACATTTGAAGAATCACAGAAAGTGGTCAATCATGCCACAGTGCCAAGTACTCACTCAGTTCTCAGTAGTTCTCACTATTTGGTGGTAGAACTTTTGATAGCAAATGTCTGTGTTTTCTTTTAAGTGATCATACATTATTGTACCCCAACATAGATGAATATATACATTACCCATATATGAAAGAGAAAGGCATAAAAGATTTGTTGGCTTCACCTAAGGTGACAATCCTAGTCACTCTGGAATCCTAGTCTTGGATTTTCTTCTACCCAATCAACATTTTTACTTAGTCCTGATAACACATTGAAATGTCTACTTAGTCTACTGTTAATATATTTAGTCGGATACAGGTCACCTGAGCATAGCACACCTTCTACAGGTGACCTCAGCTCTTATCCAATCCCATTCTGAGGCTATATTTAGTGTTTTTGGACTCCTGGCCTCAAGCAATCCTCCCCCCTCAGCCTCCCAAAGAGCTGGGATTACAGGTGTGAGCCACCCTGTCCAGCATATAGTTAGTATTTTCTATGCATCCTAGCAGAGATTCAATTTTGTGACGCAATAACCAGAAATGGGTATTTTGCGATGCTCTTATGGAGAAATTTTTTGGGAGAGGAGAAAAATGACTCATACCACACACTACTTACAAGCAAATCTGTTAATTTCTCTAACTGAAAATTCCAACATTCTTTCCTCATTCCCATAATCCCATCTCTTCTTCCTCTCTTATCTTACACAGTTCTCTTTTCTTACACAGTAACTCAGAATCTCACTTTATTGTGGAGCAAAACTTAGCTTTTACCCTTAATTCATAATTTCCATTTTGCAAAAGAAAATTCAGTGATTGGTGACTACTGCTGCTTCTTTGAATGTCCCTTGGAGAGCACAATTCATTCAGCCATACCTAGAATAGTTCATCAAGAAAAAATATTACAAAATTTCTTTACTTGTCTTTCATTTCTACTAAGTGTCGTAGAACTGACTTCAGTCCCACAGAGCTCAAGGCCATCTCAACGAAGTTCTCTAATGTATACTCCTGTGACTATAGTATCACATTCTGCTTCTACAGATACATGTATACTTCTACTTAAGCAAATTCAAGAATATCTCCACACATAGCTTTGCGGTCTGAATGAAAGGTTGAGTTTATGTTATTCAAACCCATGTTCTGCTGGATATTATTTCAAGACAATAAAGATGAATTCAATATATCCCTGCTTCACCTTCATATGTTTGAGGAAATTCTCACATCATTACTGTCTTCTCTTCTCCAGGCTAAATAAGCTTACCATCTTCCTTAAATTGAAACTCATACTTTATTTTCTTTCCCTCTTATCATTTGCTTAGCTTTCCATAGACTCCCTCCAATCCTTTCATGTGTTTTTAAAATTTGCAGTCTCAAGTTACACCTAGCCTCTATAAAGGTAGATTTTAAACCATGTAACATATTATATATGTAATTGTAAGAAATAATTCATAATTTTTCTTCATTTCATATTGATGACATATCAGTCACATGTTCATTTTGAGATTAAATTAACAATTTCTTTTCTAAATCATGGTGAACTGGGCCACTGAAATTGGCAGGAAGCAAAGAAACAGTCCTAGGGTGTTAAATTTTTCTTCTTTCATGTTACTCAGTGATGCTTCCCAGATACATACAGTATGCTGAACTTTTCATGGTAGAAGCTTTTGGATCTATGTATGACTCTACTCTAAAACCCCTCTAAAGGACAGGACCAAGTGTTTATTTTTATAATATGTGACCCCAATCCTGGACATAGTGCTGTGGACCAAGAATGAACACTTGGCCTAAGGTCAAGCACCACTCTCAAACCAAAGATTAGCCAAATCCTCTCACTTGAGAATTTGAGCTTAGAGTCACAGACAGTCAGTCTGTGGTGGGGGATGGAACTCTAAGGTCATGTATCTGGGAGTCCTTGAGAGCCCTTTACAAGTGATCAAAATTGTTAGGAAAGAGACCAGGAGACACAGAAATGGGATATATCCTGTGGTTATGAACAGACAAAGAGACGAAGAGAAAAAGAAAAGAACTTTCAGCCCCAGTGTCCTCCCTTCTGTCATTCTCATGAAGCTTGGCTGCGTTTGATTCCTGTGTCTGAGTGACTGCATAGTATAAATGTGCTATATCTCTCTTCTTTACATCAGCTAGTTTGAGCAGATTTCTAACTCTTGCAACCAAATGCTTCCCAGGCAAAGCCATCTTCACCACCGGATGGCACAGGTGTGGGAGGCAGGATGAGCCAAGTCTGACAGCCCTGGACATTGGAGATAAGCCTGTCCCTGCCCCCACTCCTCTGTGGCAGAAGGTGTTCTCATTGAGTTCCCACAGACACACACACAGGAGGCCTTTCTGCTTCCATTGACAATGACAATGCCCCAACCGTGACTTGGAAATGGTTTTCCTTATTCCTAGGTTTGTTAACAGCCATCAGTCACCTGCTGTGGACTTTCATTTTTTTAAACAAAAGTATTTAGCAATTTGGTGTAACAAAAGACAAGAAAGTGAGGTAAGAATACTTCTAGGCACTTTTAAAAATGTCTGGCTTCTTTGTCATCCACTTAAGTGCATACTTAACAGATTAATCAATGGCTCTTGAAGAAGAGAGTTTTAGTGGATAATTCCACTTACTAGTAAGTAGACAAGGCAATAATGGAGCATAAGAATTAAAATTAGGAAGAATATTTAGGTCAAAAGGAGTCAAGTAGGCTTTGGGGAAAAGGTGGATTTTGATATAGTACTAAGGGGTTTTAGAAGTCAGTAATAATTTTAAAAAACTTCTTTGAACATTCCATAACTCACCCTTTGCTTATTTTTCCTAACTATTGTATGCATGTTACATTAAAAGTATTTTAAATATAAAAAAGAATTTGCCCAGATGAAATATAAGGTAGGAAACAGGGAAAGGGTGTATCAAGCAGAAAAAGGAGCAACAGATACTGTTTAACATGATCAGGAAGCAAAATGATTGGAACTTGGATACTGGGAAGAACAATTGATAAATGTTGATAAACCTGATTTGATAAAATGTAATAAATAAGTCTGGCAAATAAATGTAAAAAAGAAGTCAGTAGTACAGGTTGCATGGAGGGAGGGTGGTCTGTCCAGCTCAAACTAAAGAGCAGACACAGAAGAGTGACAGTCCCTGTCTGAGTGGAGTGAGGGAACACGCTGGACCATGAAAATGGGGCCAAAGCATGGGAGCCTTGTGTGCCAAGCTTGTGAGTTGTAACTTAATCTAAAAGCCAGTTGGTATCATATTTGGAATTGAAATGGCAATGTGTCCTTTTATTTGGGGAAATAATTGGTGTGAGTTCAGTATCCTTGAAGGGGAGAGAGTGAAAGAGTAAATGGCAACATTAGAAGATGAGTGTAGGAATATGGGCTGAGATGATAGACATCTACACAGTGGTGGCAGCAGAGAAGAAAAGGAAGGATAGACTCTAAGGGCAACATTATAAATAAAGATTAATAGGCACAGCTAAATTTTCAGAAATCATTCCTAAAGAACATATCCATGGAACCAAAAACCACCTGTATCCCCAAAACTATTGAAATTTTAAAGATTTTTTAAAATAATGAGAAAAGGAATACATTACATGCATTTTCCTCTTCCCGTTTTGCAGATGAAGAAGTTGACATGCAGCAGGACAAAAGTGTTTGCCCAAGATCATATGATATAAGTGCTCTTACCTTCTAATTTTGTACCATAGTTGACTTTGGCAACTTTTAATCCTGCAACTTCAGATTTGGGAAGATACCTCAGGAAAGCTTCAACAATGGTAACTTAGCATGAAAAAGCAAAGATATTGAGTAATGGGAGAACTTAAACTAAGATTAACCAGTTCTCTGACACAGCAAGAAAAGATGATTCTTGAATGCTTGATGCTACTTAAACTTAATGAGTAAATAAATAAATGAAGATAAATTTTTTAAAAAGATTAATGGGCCTAGTAACTAACTTGGCACAGGGAAAAAAGAATGGAGGATTTTCAAAGGTTATTCATCCCATAAATTATTTAACAAGCACATATAGCAATATATATATATATATTATCTGATGCTACCATGTCAGAGAAGGGTCTTAAGAATATCAGGTGCTCATGGCATCAGTGAGAGCTTGGAGAGTCAGGCATAGAAAGATGACAGATCCAAAAATGCCTTTCTAACTTGAGTCCCATGAGAAAATTAAGTTCCATCACCCTATAGCATGCATTCCATGTAATGACGTAACTCTTCTCCTGTGCATCTAAAATGGTACTAGTTATGTGCCATCTCAGGCAGAATTGAAAAAATTGTCACTCAAATCATTTTCAGTTCCCGTAGTTCAAATGAGGTTCCCCAACTTAGAAAGGCTATCTGGGGGCAAAGGCAAAAGCACCATGTGGTCTCAGCCACACACTACTCATTGCCTTTGTTCCCATATCACTGCTTCACCTGCTCAAGATTAAAAGTCTCAGGAGCATGGGGAGAGTTCAAGTATCTGGAAAATCTTTAAAAGAAAATGTTTTAAAATGGATCTTGAAAAATATCAGTGAGGGCTGGCAAGTCCAGCCAAAAGAGAGAGAGAGAGAGAGAGAGAGAGAGAGGGTTGAAAGGGTTTGGCATGTTAAGTGTGATAGAGCTGGGAATAATGAGACTGGGGGTTGATGGCAGAGGATGAAGTTGGAAATGGGAACAGGCTGGGAAAGGTCTGGAATGTTCTAATAAATAGATTAGATAATTCCATCTAGTCCCTGGAAAGTCACTGAGGCTAGTAAAGTTTGAGAGTGACCAGATCTATTTGTCACAATGGTAAGACTGATGGAGAACAAATTATAAGAAGGAAAGACTAGAGGAGTAAGGGAAGCACTGAATATACGAGATGTCAGTGGCAACAGGCCATTCATCCATGAGCCTCAGTACATAAATCAAGACTAAAAAATGTTTCTGTGACTACATGGAGAGGCACAGCTTGCAAGGGAAGAGTGAGGATTCAAACCACTGGGAAGCAAGGAAGCCATCGAGAGATGAATTTAAGTCATCCAGGTGATAAATTATAAGGTCTTGCGAAAAAGGGAGTGATCGTAATCATGGGGAGGAGAAGACACTGCAGGAATGAAAATTAGGCTAAAGGAAAGGATGTGAATTAATTTTACACCTACAAAATTCTCCAGATATGTGTGACATGAAGCCACAGTCTGAAGTAAGTGAGGAAGAAAAAAAAAAAAAAAAAAAAGGAGGCCAGCACTGGGGGATACTCAGAGTTAGGGCATGAAGTGTGGACAAGAGTCAACAGAGTGGGCAGGGGAGCAAGGAGAGAATGTCAGGGGAACAACACCATGAGGGCCAGGCAATACTGAAGGAATGGGACAGTTAAGAAAGAATAGGTAAGGCCAGGAGCGGTGGCTCACACCTGTAATCCCAACACTTTGGGAGGCCAAGGCAGGAGGATCACTTTGGCTCACGAGTTAGAGACCAGTCTAGGCAACGTGAAGAAACCCTGTCTCTACAAAAATTAAAAAACTTAGCCAAGCATGTTGGTGTGTGCCTGTAGTCCCAGCTACTTTGGAGGCTGAGGCATGAGGATTGCTCAAGGCTGCAATCAGCCTTGATTTCTAGTCTCATTAAAAAACAAAACCGAAAAGTTCTCCTTCAAATCTTGTTCATATGAAATAGAATAACTTCATATCCTTGCTTCCTTCCATCAAAATCTTATTTACTCTCAAGGTATTTTATTCTGATACCACCAAAACATAATAGAAATTAGTAGTTATGACCATATTGCTTGACCTGGTCTACCACTGTTAGGAATCTACCTATCCCAAAGAATTACTTAAAAATGTATTCAAGACTGACTTTAGTTGTATTGCTGATAGTATAAACAAATGCAGTAGAACAAAAACAGAAAAGATATCTGGCAAGTGAGCAAAGCTAGGATAGGTTACTTGTACTATGCTATAGCAATATTCTACACTGTAGATCAAATAGATACATGGAAACATTTATATGAATTAAGGAAAAAGAAGTAATTAGCTAATTAAGATTACATTTAAAAAGTCATTTTGTAAAACTATCAAACAGGAAGGACACCTACACCAAAACCCCATCAGTACATCACCATCATCAAAGACCAGAGGCAGATAAAACCACAAAGATGGGGAAAAAGCAGGGCAGAAAAGCTGGAAATTCAAAAAATAAGAGCGCATCTCCCCCGGCAAAGGAGCGCAGCTCATCGCCAGCAACGGATCAAAGCTGGACGGAGAATGACTTTGACGAGATGAGAGAAGAAGGCTTCAGTCCATCAAATCTCTCAGAGCTAAAGGAGGAATTACGTACCCAGCGCAAAGAAACTAAAAATCATGAAAAAAAAGTGGAAGAATTGATGGCTAGAGTAATTAATGCAGAGAAGGTCCTAAACGAAATGAAAGAGATGAAAACCATGACACAAGAAATACGTGACAAATGCACAAGCTTCAGTAACCGACTCGATCAACTGGAAGAAAGAGTATCAGCGATTGAGGATCAAATGAATGAAATGAAGCGAGAAGAGAAAACAAAAGAAAAAAGAAGAAAAAGAAATGAACAAAGCCTGCAAGAAGTATGGGATTATGTAAAATGACCAAATCTACGTCTGATTGGGGTGCCTGAAAGTGAGGGGGAAAATGGAACCAAGTTGGAAAACACTCTTCAGGATATCATCCAGGAGAACTTCCCCAACCTAGTAGGGCAGGCCAACATTCAAATCCAGGAAATACAGAGAACGCCACAAAGATACTCCTCGAGAAGAGCAACTCCAAGACACATAATTGCCAGATTCACCAAAGTTGAAATGAAGGAAAAAATCTTAAGGGCAGCCAGAGAGAAAGGTCGGGTTATCCACAAAGGGAAGCCCATCAGACTAACAGCAGATCTCTCAGCAGAAACTCTCCAAGCCAGAAGAGAGTGGGGGCCAATATTCAACATTCTTAAAGAAAAGAATTTTAAACCCAGAATTTCATATCCAGCCAAACTAAGTTTCATAAGTGAAGGAGAAATAAAATCCTTTACAGATAAGCAAATGCTTAGAGATTTTGTCACCACTAGGCCTGCCTTACAAGAGACCCTGAAGGAAGCACTAAACATGGAAAGGAATAACCGGTACCAGCCATTGCAAAAACATGCCAAAATGTAAAGACCATTGAGGCTAGGAAGAAACTGCATCAACTAACGAGCAAAATAACCAGTTAATATCATAATGGCAGGATCAAGTTCACACATAACAATATTAACCTTAAATGTAAATGGACTAAATGCTCCAATTAAAAGACACAGACTGGCAAACTGGATAAAGAGTCAAGACCCATCAGTCTGCTGTATACAGGAGACCCATCTCACACGCAGAGACATACATAGGCTCAAAATAAAGGGATGGAGGAAGATTTACCAAGCAAATGGAGAACAAAAAAAAGTAGGGGTTGCAATACTAGTCTCTGATAAAACAGACTTTAAACCATCAAAGATCAAAAGAGACAAAGGAGGCCATTACATAATGGTAAAGGGATCAATTCAACAGGAAGAGCTAACTATCCTAAATATATATGCACCCAATACAGGAGCACCCAGATTCATAAAGCAAGTCCTTAGAGACTTACAAAGAGACTTAGACTCCCATACAATAATAATGGGAGACTTCAACACTCCACTGTCAACATTAGACAGATCAACGAGACAGAAAGTTAACAAGGATATCCAGGAATTGAACTCATCTCTGCAGCAAGCAGACCTAATAGACATCTATAGAACTCTCCACCCCAAATCAACAGAATATACATTCTTCTCAGCACCACATCGTACTTACTCCAAAATTGACCACGTAATTGGAAGTAAAGCACTCCTCAGCAAATGTACAAGAACAGAAATTATAACAAACTGTCTCTCAGACCACAGTGCAATCAAACTAGAACTCAGGACTAAGAAACTCAATCAAAACCGCTCAACTACATGGAAAATGAACAACCTGCTCCTGAATGACTACTGGGTACATAACGAAATAAAGGCAGAAATAAAGATGTTCTTTGAAACCAATGAGAACAAAGATACAACATACCAGAATCTCTGGGACACATTTAAAGCAGTGTGTAGAGGGAAATTTATAGCACTAAATGCCCACAAGAGAAAGCAGGAAAGATCTAAAATTGACACTCTAACATCGCAATTAAAAGAACTAGAGAAGCAAGAGCAAACACATTCGAAAGCTAGCAGAGGGCAAGAAATAACTAAGATCAGAGCAGAACTGAAGGAGATAGAGACACAAAAAACCCTCCAGAAAATCAATGAATCCAGGAGTTGGTTTTTTGAAAAGATCAACAAAATTGACAGCCCACTAGCCAGACTAATAAAGAAGAAAAGAGAGAAGAATCAAATCGACGCAATTAAAAAAGATAAAGGGGATATCACCACCGACCCCACAGAAATACAAACTACCATCAGAGAATACTATAAACACCTCTACACAAATAAACTGGAAAATCTAGAAGAAATGGATAATTTCCTGGACACTTACACTCTTCCAAGACTAAACCAGGAAGAAGTTGAATCCCTGAATAGACCAATAGCAGGCTCTGAAATTGAGGCAACAATTAATAGCCTACCAACCAAAAAAAGTCCAGGACCAGATGGATTCACAGCTGAATTCTACCAGAGGTACAAGGAGGAGTTGGTACCATTCCTTCTGAAACTATTCCAATCAATAGAAAAAGAGGGAATCCTCCCTAACTCATTTTATGAGGCCAACATCATCCTGATACCAAAGCCTGGCAGAGACACAACAAAAAAAGAGAATTTTAGACCAATATCCCTGATGAACATCGATGCAAAAATCCTCAATAAAATACTGGCAAACCGGATTCAGCAACACATCAAAAAGCTTATCCACCATGATCAAGTGGGCTTCATCCCTGGGATGCAAGGCTGGTTCAACATTCGCAAATCAATAAACATAATCCAGCATATAAACAGAACCAAAGACAAGAACCACATGATTATCTCAATAGATGCAGAAAAGGCTTTTGACAAAATTCAACAGCCCTTCATGCTAAAAACGCTCAATAAATTCGGTATTGATGGAACGTACCTCAAAATAATAAGAGCTATTTATGACAAACCCACAGCCAATATCATACTGAATGGGCAAAAACTGGAAAAATTCCCTTTGAAAACTGGCACAAGACAGGGATGCCCTCTCTCACCACTCCTATTCAACATAGTGTTGGAAGTTCTGGCTAGGGCAATCAGGCAAGAGAAAGAAATCAAGGGTATTCAGTTAGGAAAAGAAGAAGTCAAATTGTCCCTGTTTGCAGATGACATGATTGTATATTTAGAAAACCCCATTGTCTCAGCCCAAAATCTCCTTAAGCTGATAAGCAACTTCAGCAAAGTCTCAGGATACAAAATTAATGTGCAAAAATCACAAGCATTCTTATACACCAGTAACAGACAAACAGAGAGCCAAATCAGGAATGAACTTCCATTCACAATTGCTTCAAAGAGGATCAAATACCTAGGAATCCAACTTACAAGGACCTCTTCAAGGAGAACTACAAACCACTGCTCAGTGAAATCAAAGAGGACACAAACAAATGGAAGAACATACCATGCTCATGGATAGGAAGAATCAATATCGTGAAAATGGCCATACTGCCCAAGGTAATTTATAGATTCAATGCCATCCCCATCAAGCTACCAATGAGTTTCTTCACAGAATTGGAAAAAACTGCTTTAAAGTTCATATGGAACCAAAAAAGAGCCCGCATCTCCAAGACAATCCTAAGTCAAAAGAACAAAGCTGGAGGCATCACGCTACCTGACTTCAAACTATACTACAAGGCTACAGTAACCAAAACAGCATGGTACTGGTACCAAAACAGAGATATAGACCAATGGAACAGAACAGAGTCCTCAGAAATAATACCACACATCTACAGCCATCTGATCTTTGACAAACCTGAGAGAAACAAGAAATGGGGAAAGGATTCCCTATTTAATAAATGGTGCTGGGAAAATTGGCTAGCCATAAGTAGAAAGCTGAAACTGGATCCTTTCCTTACTCCTTATACGAAAATTAATTCAAGATGGATTAGAGACTTAAATGTTAGACCTAATACCATAAAAATCCTAGAGGAAAACCTAGGTAGTACCATTCAGGACATAGGCATGGGCAAAGACTTCATGTCTAAAACACCAAAAGCAACGGCAGCAAAAGCCAAAATTGACAAATGGGATCTCATTAAACTAAAGAGCTTCTGCACAGCAAAAGAAACTACCATCAGAGTGAACAGGCAACCTACAGAATGGGAGAAAATTTTTGTAATCTACTCATCTGACAAAGGGCTAATATCCAGAACCTACAAAGAACTCAAACAAATTTACAAGAAAAAAACAAACAACCCCATCAAAAAGTGGGCAAAGGATATGAACAGACATTTCTCAAAAGAAGACATTCATACAGCCAACAGACACATGAAAAAATGCTCATCATCACTGGCCATCAGAGAAATGCAAATCAAAACCACAATGAGATACCATCTCACACCAGTTAGAATGGCAATCATTAAAAAGTCAGGAAACAACAGGTGCTGGAGAGGATGTGGAGAAATAGGAACACTTTTACACTGTTGGTGGGATTGTAAACTAGTTCAACCATTATGGAAAACAGTATGGCGATTCCTCAAGGATCTAGAACTAGATGTACCATATGACCCAGCCATCCCATTACTGGGTATATACCCAAAGGATTATAAATTATGCTGCTATAAAGTCACATGCACACGTATGTTCATTGCGGCACTATTCACAATAGCAAAGACTTGGAATCAACCCAAATGTCCATCAGTGACAGACTGGATTAAGAAAATGTGGCACATATACACCATGGAATACTATGCAGCCATAAAAAAGGATGAGTTTGAGTCCTTTGTAGGGACTTGGATGCAGCTGGAATCCATCATTCTCAGCAAACTATCACAAGAACAGAAAACCAAACACCGCATGTTCTCACTCATAGGTGGGAACTGAACAATGAGATCACTCGGACTCAGGAAGGGGAACATCACACACCGGGGCCTATCATGGGGAGGGGGGAGGGGGGAGGGATTGCACTGGGAGTTATACCTGATGTAAATGACGAGTTGATGGGTGCAGCACAGCAACATGGCACAAGTATACATATGTAACAAACCTGCACGTTATGCACATGTACCCTACAACTTAAAGTATAATAATAATAAATAAATTTAAAAAAAAAAGTCATTTTGTATTTTTGTCTGTTACACGGTTATTTATATGTTTATTTTAAAGATGGTTAAAAAGGAAATAAAAATTAAATATAAGAGTTATTTCTGGCATACTAGAAGAATTAGAAAAGATTTTTCATTTGTTAGGTTACATTGCCATAGATAAAACTTTATAGTTAAATGCTATTGAGTAATTAAGGACCTTATGCCATATATTCTTATGAGCAAAAAGTCAAAATGGCCTGATAAAATCATATTTCAATTTAAAAATATGAGATTGAAATATGAATGAGTACTTAAAATGACTAAAAATATGATTTTATAAGTTTTTTGGTTAAGTAATATAGGGCTATATTATTTACATGTAAATAGCAAAGTATAGGGAACAACTCTGGAAGAGACAGATTAATTTACTCATTTATTGTGAAATAGGAATTTATGCCCATTTGATGCCAGTCATGAGACTTATTACAAAACATATGCTAAAACAACAGAAGCACACTTTTAAAAATATAGCTTTGAACCTATTTCCCATCCCTAAAGACAGATAGAAAAAAAATATTCATAGAAACAGTGAAAAAAGAAAATAGTTCAAATTTAAGAAAGAAACAGATGAATATTCTGGAAAATGAGAAGAGTGACAGTTGAGAAGAAAGAAGAAAAATGGAAAACAGGAGGAAAAGATATTGCAGAAAGGCTCTGTAGCATATAATAGGCTATAGGAAGCAAGATATTTTAAAGGTGAACTTGACTGAGAACAAGAATATGTGAAAGAAAATTCCCAGTTGGTAGTATAAAAGAAGAGAAAAATATATTTTAAAAAGATACAAACAGATTAAAGGATAGGAAAATATTGGAGTCATTTAAAGTCATATTCATAATTTAATGTTCCCTGTACAATTCTTTCATCTTTCCGAAAAATGGTTCATAACTCCAAATATCTATACAAAAGGTCCTCTTTTCATCAAAATTTTTAAATTGCCCCAGTATCTCATTGTCTTTAATACAGTGTTTCCTAAGACTCTTGGTTGCAAATGATAGTATTCCAACTCAGACTAGCTTATACCAAAGAGGAATGCATTGTGGTAGGCAGAATAATGCCCCTTCTGCAAAGATGTCCATGTCCTAATCCCCAGAACCTGAGAATATGCTTCCTTACATAGCAAAAGGGCTTTCACTGATGTGATTAAGTCAAACATTTTGAGATGGGTTGATTATCTTGGATTACGCAGATGGACTCAATTTAATCACAGAGGCTTTATAAGGGAAAAAGAGAGAGGCAGGCAGGAAGGCAGGCAGTCAGGTGAATCACAGTCAGAGGAAGAGATATGATTACAGAAGCAGAGGTTGGAGTGATGCAGAGCCATGAACCAAGAGCCAAGGAATGTAGGTAGCCCCTAGAAGCTGAAAAAAGCAAGTAAATGGATCTTCCTGAGAGCCTCCAGCAGGAATGCAGCCCTGCAGACCAGTTTAGCCATCTGATCTCCAAACTATAAGATAATGCATATATATTTTTTAGGCCACTAAGTTTGTGGTAATTTGTTACAGCAGCAGTAGGAAACGAATACATTCATGTAATCAAGAAGTTTAAGTGGCTATAGCTAACTTCCAACTAGTTTAATCAAAAAGTTCAGATGATGCCAACCTGTCTATTACAATAATTGCTAAGCAATGTGTTCTGCTGTGCTGGTCTCACTTTCAGGGAGGTCCTCCCCACGCCATAAAAAGATGACCTGACCATAGTAGTTCAAGGCTTTCCTTGTCCTTAATTGGTGGAGATTTCCTTGTGTGGTGGCCTTGCTTAATAATAATAACCCCAGAAGAAAAGCATGAGTATATTTCCCCCAAAACTCCAGAAAAGCTCAAGGGGGAATCTGGTTGGCATTCAATAATCACACCCTTTCCTTGAACCAACCATTTAGCTAGGGGGAATGCAGTACTTTAATTGGCCAGGTCTTGGTCACCCCACCCTTGTGGTTGGAGTCGGATAGAAGAGAGTCAACCCATATAAACCACGCAGACTTAGGTTCCCACAAGAAAGGTGGGTGTTACTACTAGAAGAGAGGAAGGAAAGGATATTGAATAAATAATAATCATAACTGCCACTGGATCAAAACATACATTTAAAAAGTATATATTTTATATTTAATCAAAAAATTCAAAATTAAAGTCACAATTTCCTTTGACTATTGATCATATAATTTTAAAAACATTATTATAAAATGAAAATAATACTCCAGATCTTGGTTACGTTTCCAGGTATCATTAATACCTTTAATTTCCCCTGCCCCAGTTACAGATATGGCTCCTAAAAATTGGCCTATTGTATATTAACTCATGAATCTGGCAGTTAAGCAGTTAGAAGGACAATTACTTAATAACAGGCAAAACAATTACAAAATGCAATGTCCAAGTGGCATCGTTTTCAACCCAAAGCTGTCTCTACAAGGACGTTCTCACTGTTCAAAAGGGGCTTGAGACACTATGGTACCAAAATTCCAAAGAGCTGATATTGGTAGAATATAATGGCAAGCATCAGGACTCTGCTTATAGAGTGGATCTCCTCCTTCATTTATGGATCTGTTATCGCAGATCCTCCTTTTCTTCTTTGAAGAGCCTGGACATGCCCAGGGAAAAGTAGCAGTGGTGGTGAAGGTTTCATTGAAGGTGGTGGAGCCCAAGAAGCCAAAGTGACCTTCAGGGTGTAGCTCTCAGAGAAGTGTCTTACAAAATAATTAAAATATGTTCACTCTCTTCAAGGCATCTTCTAACAGCTCAGGTGAACCAGACCAACTCTGATGCAAATAATGGAGTGGGAAGGGATTTTAATTTACTTATAAGACTTACTGGGCATCATGAAAGTTGATCTATCTTCTACAGTACCATCATCACCTGGCTCATCCTACCACAAATCCTAGCACTTAGAAGGAGCTCAATAAATAACTACTAAATGAAAGAACTGGCTTCACATTGTTGTCCTTCCCCATTCGTTGAATATAAATTTAACTTTAAGGCTATACAAAACAGACAAAGCTATTCTTTTTCATTTGAGCCTGTATTTTTATCATCATCAACATGCATTTGATGTTTACTGCTTTCAGATATTACATTCATGTTAAGGGTTTGAAATGAGGGTTAAGTAACAGATTAAGGGAGTTACAAGCAGCAATAATTCTGATGTTACTACAACTAAAAATAAACACAGACATGAGTGTACACATGTGTGCACACACACTGAAGATATTCAAGTTAATGCTAAGTGTCTGTGATAATGCAGATTGGAATGCAGCCAATAAAAATGTCATTCTCTGGCTTAATGGAAAGATTAATAAATCAAAACCATGAATTATATATGAAGTCTCACCCAGGATCTGTTATTTTTAGCACAAGAGAGTAACATGATGCTGCAGGTATGGTTTGTGCCAATGCCATAACCTGAGGAGTAAGTGCCAAGAAAAGCAGGGCTGGGATGTCTCAATCAACAAAAGTGGAGACAAAAACTCAGCATCTTCCAGAAGACAGAGACAGCTTTGCTCATGTGCAAAATTGAATGGCAAATGGGATGGAAGGAGTCGCAAGTGTGAGGAAAGGACTTCTTCAGCATGCTGATAACTATGCAAATAACTGAACTCGGTCTTCAGTGCATCTCTGCTTGTCAAGTGATGAAAGGTAATGTGCAGCTAGGATTTTAACTTCTCCTGCACTAAAGAAGGCCACCATTTGAAACAAAAATAAAGGGAGATAATTAGCACTTGACAAAGCTATCGCATGTATGCAGACTCAAGAAACATCCACAGACTTGAGTTAAAGTCCCGAGGTCTGCCACTTACTTGGCGTTGTCTTCAACACATAATTTAACCTTTAGAAGCCCTGTTTACTCCTCTGTAAAATGAGAACAGTTACGGCTGTTTCATAAGGTTTTCAGAAGGACTCAGTGAAATTACACATGTAAAGTGTTTACCATGGTGTCTAGTATATAGCAAGTGCTCATAAATAGTTAATTAATGATTCTCAGAGATAAATATGACAAAGAGAAGGGTATGTGTGTGCCCCCACATTAACTTTTAAAATTAAGCATTTTAATGATTTTTATGTGTGTATATATAAAATTTATGGAATAAAACTTATAGGATATGGATTAAAAGGTTTTAGCACATATATTATTATAATGATAGAAATCCAGGCCCCATAGATATTAAATAGTTTTGAAACAGCTAGCATAACAATCACATAAGGAAGTTTCCTATTCAATGAAGAGTGAAGACAATTCTGAAATGAGTAAATCTACAAGGTATTATCTCATCACCTCTCCCCTGGCCTTTAGTGCCATAGGTACTAGACCCAGCTAGTAGCTCTGCCCACTAATTACCATAATTTAAACCTTAATGTTAAGAAGCTGCTATAGTTTGAATGTCTCTTCCAAAACTCATGTTGAAATTTAATTACCATTGTAACAGTATTGAGAAGTGACACCTTTAAGAGGTGTGATTAGGTCATGAGGGCTCTGCCCTTACAAATGAGTTAATATTATCACAGGAGCAGGTTAGTTATGATGGCAGTGGGCTCCTGATAAAAGGATGAAGTTTGGCCTCCATTTTTTCTCTGTCTTGCTTGCCCTAATGACTTCTGCCATGGGATAATGCAGCACAGAGGCCCTCACCAGAGGCTAGCACCACGCTCTTGGACTTCCCAGCTCCAAAAACATGAGAAATAAATGTCTTTTCTTTTTAAGTTACCCAGTCTATGGTAGTCTGTTACAGCAGCACAAAACAGACTAAGACAGAGCCAATTACAAACCAAGTTTCCAGAGACCTACAAAGGGAATAAATTATCAACATCTTTCTACTGGAAGAATACTTATTGAATATTCACCAAGATGTAAACTCTAATTATCTCTGGTGGTAGAATACAGGCAATTTTTATTTTTCAACTTTGTTGAGTTTGTTTATCTATAATTTCTAAATTTTCCATTATATATATATATATATATTTACTTTTGCATTAATAAATAAGAAATTAAGTAGTATCTGAAGGAAAGGGAGAAGCAGGAGCCTACAAACTAGAGTTTGACTGCCCTTTTTTTGTAAATAAAGTTTTATTGGAATACAGCCACACCCCTTTGTTTACATATCATCTATGGCTGTTTTGGTATCACAATGGCAGAGTTGAGTAGTAGCAATAGAGAACCTATGCTCACTAAGTTGGCAATATTTACTATTCAGCTTTTTACAAAGTTTGTTGACCTGAGTTAGTCAGTCCAAAGAAAATTCTCAAATATGGCCTGCCCATTATGAAATATTTATCATATGTCAGTTACTCTCTAACTGTGATGCCTGGAACAAGTCATCTAACTATTAAACTATCTTATTTGTAAAAATAAATAGATCATAAAAACAATAACAATCTTTATGGAGTGTAAAAGTACACCAGGCACTTTTCAATGTGCTTTACATATATTAACTAATTTAGTCCTCATAATAGCCTTGAAACACAGATTCTATTATTGTTGCAATATTATACATGAGGAAACTGAGGCAGTGTGACTCTTACCATTGGAGCCAGGAATAGAACCCAGGAAATCTGGGTAGAGGATATCTCAAGACACTTCCTGGAGGAATCTCAGAAATAACTGGGGAAGAAGAGTTTGCTGGATGCTGTAAGCCCATTCTCATATATAAATCAATACGTGATATGACAAAAGACAAGTCATATAAGAAAAAAGGCCATCCACCTGGAAAGTTTAATACATTCTCAAATTATTGCCTTCTATTAGCTTTTTTTTTTTCACCATGATGATGGCATCTCTCTGAGCAATCCCACTAATAATTTTCGAGAATATTTTATGAAGTTACCCTTTAGAGCGATCATCATAGGCCATTAGAAAATCTAGCAAGGACCCTATCTCCAGGAAAAAGAAAATGCTTTAAAAATTTGCGTTCAATTTCCAGGAATTCATAACCACCTTCTCCTAAAATATCCATTGATTCTGAGATGTCCATGAACCTAGACTGAAAATTATTGTTTTAGATAACTAAAACACATGTGCAAATGATATTTCCTACTTACATGGAACACACAGTATGACTGGGAATCTAAAACACATTGCACTGCAGCAGATAAACCTTGCTATTAAAATTTCCAAAAAGTTCACATTTATATACACAAAACAGAAAAAGTCAACATTTAAATGTACAGTTTATCACCTTAAAAGGGATACTGAGGAGGAACAGAGCAGAAAATGATTGCAAATGAGACAGTAAGATATATTTGAATGACTTCTTACTGTTTGTACAAAGATACATATGTGCACACACATGCACACAAATCACAAGACAACTTAGCCAAACATGGTGACAGCTTTCCTTTTGTATGATTGTATTCTGGTATGTCTTAAAATGACATACATAAGCTTACACATTTGCAAAAGGGCCGTTTCCCTGTAGATTGATACGTTAAAGGTGTTCACATGCTAAGGAAAAAGCTGATTTGCAAACTAAGAAAATTAAGTTAATTTCAAGGCCCACATTTACATGAAGAAGAAGAGAAGTAGAGATGTAGGACAAAGCTAAAGTGAGCCCCACTGCACTCTGCCATGCTCAGTTCATTTTGGAACATTGTGGTGGTTTCTGTCAGTCACACTTTTAAAAGGGCGCAGACCAGTTCTCATGTAACAGCATGATAGAGTGAAATGTAGGTATTAAGAATATTTGTGAACACTATTTGCTGTGAGAGAAAGTGTGCATGCTATGAATATACAAAATCAAGATACGAAGCTTCATGTAGTTGGATCTCTACACCAGTATATAAAAATGCAGCTATAAATGGAGATATAGATAAGTAGTTGTGTAAACATATATTTATTCATTCATACACACAGAGACTAGAAAATAAGGACCCAAATTTTAAAAATATTATCTGGGTAATGGAATAATGAGTGATTTTTTCCTTTCTTCATTCCTCCCTTCCTTCATTCCTTCCTTTCTTCCTTTCTTTTCATTCTTTTGAAGTTATATACAGTCCAAGGTTTTTATTTTATATAATAAACATTCATTACTTCTGGAATCAGAAAAGAAGTTAAACCTGGAAAATAAAGACATTGACATACTAGAATGGATCAATATAAGCATCCCCAGGATAATGAAGGGTCAGAATCTTGTCTTATAAAAAATGTGAGACTGTACAGCTTTCATTTTAGAGAAATAAGGGCTTTGGAGAATGAGCTAAGACTCATCATATGCTCTGTAGAGCAACCATATGGAAGAGGGATTAAACATTATTCCAGGTAGCTTCAGAGAGTAGGACTAGGATGAATTGATAGAAAAGTAAAGGGAGCTTCATTAACCCTCAATAGAGGGGAAAATACTTTCCCAAGATGAAGATGTGCTAGACAGCAGGATAAGGCTCCCTCTCTATGGAGGCACAGAGTCAGATACCCCTTGACAGAAACACTCCCAGGTACTGGAAGTCCATCAATGGAAACACACGTCTCAATGCTAGATGACCATCGATGGATATATATACCCAAGAACTGAATGGCAACCTATGGAAACACACCCCAGATGCCAGATAAGCATCTATAGAAACACACCCACTAGATGCCAGACACTCACACATGGAAGTATACATTCACATGCCAACGACCATACAAAGAGTCACACATCTCGATGCTGGATGTCTTTCCTTCCTACAACCCATCACATGAAGTGACTATAAAGTTTGTTTTTTTGTTCTTAAATATATTTGTAAGAGCTGTGAGATATGTCCTGAAATAATAAGCCACAAAGACAGTAGCCTGTCTTTAGGGACCACAGTGTTTCGTGAACGTGAAAAGTTCCTTGGAATCAACAGCACTGGTGACAATTAGCTTCAGAAGAGTTGCACAGGAATGTGCAGCTTGTTTCTTTCAATGCCTTGCTTTTTAGCTTCACAGATGCAGAGGATACTTATTATCCTCCCTTACAACTGTTCTCCATTAAGAAAGGGGAGAGCTTGAGAGTGGAAGGAGGGAAGCACAATGAGCGAAAAGAGAATTGAAGTATGATAAAATCTAGAGAAGAAGACAGCAACAAATTAATATAAACATAAAAGCTTTTAGAAAACAATAAGCAGCAAATATTCTAAATCTATCTGCGCTCTGGCCTTTGAGGTTTATTCATCTGTTTAAACAGTCAGCTACTATTTTTTTTTATTTAGTTGTTTCAAAAACTGTCCTGTAAAAGGTCAGGATTGTTAAATAGGAGGAAAGAGAAAAACCAAAACAGCTGTGGTATTTATATTTTATCATCAACTCTCCTAATTAACTGTGTGACACTGAGGAAGTTAATCTCTCTTAAACTCCACTTTTTCATATATGAAATGAAAATTATGCCTATCCAGGCTGTTGTGAGATTTAAAATCTTCTTATATGTAGGTACTTACTCATTAAATGTTGAAGTAATCATAGCTTTAGTATTCTTGCTGTTAAGAGCAATTTGTTGGGTCTAGAAATGAATAGGTACTGATATTTTCAGAGATTCTATCTAAGATTAGGTTTATGTATACTAACTCTAAGTTCCACCAAATAGTTGAGTTAGAGCTGCCATTGACAAACGTTTTCTGTCAAGGGCCAGAAAGTAAATATTTTAGGCTTTGAAGACACACAGTCTCTTGTCACAACTACTCAACTCTGCTGCAGTAGCACAAAAGCAATTCTAGGCAATATGAAAATGAGTGGGCATGGCTGTGTCCCAATAAAACTTTATTTACAAAAACAAGCCACAGGCCAGATTTGGCTATGGGCAGTAGTTTGTTGGACCTCGAGTTAGATTGTATTCCCAAATCGTAAATGAAGAAACTATTGCTCCAAATCCTTAAGCAACTTGCCTTAGGCCACACAGCTTATAAGCGGTAGGCCTGGGATTTGAGCCATCTGTTTCAGAGCTCATGTTCTTTCCCCTATGTTGAGTTGTGTTAATTGGGATAGTAACTTTTTCGATAATTTAAAAACAGGATTTATGGTTCAGAAGAGAAATTCTGCTCAACTAAACACACAGTTGTTCTGTAATACAGTGTCCAAATAACTCAAGTAGAACATAGCAAGATTCCAGGGCCCATGCTCATTATAAAATTTATAGTCTCAAAAAATTTGCTGGTATTATTTCAGTGAGTAGCTAGTCTTGCTAAGATCAAGTGAAGAATTATTACATCAATATAAAAAATTATCTTGTATTTCCTGGAAAACAGTAGCAGACATTTTCTAATTTGGGCTTTGATAACCTAGAGATTTGCCCCAAACATCCAATGTATTGTCATAGAGGAAAGAACTGAATGATTCTTTACAGAATAAAAAATGGGAATAGGACAATATCCATTCTTCCAATTTATTTATGCTAAGTGTTAATTTCCTTTACGATGGAGCACAGGTATTGTGAAATATTTAGAGCAATAGTTTTTGATTGGGTGGGAAAGAGAAAATGGAGAAAGAGTAACAGTCAACTAGGCCAGGTGTGGTGGCTCACGCCTGTACTCCCAGCACTGTGGGAGGCTGAGGTGGGTGGATCATGAGGTCAGGAGGTCAGGAGATCGAGACCATCCTGGCTAACATGGTGAAACCCCGTCTCTACTAAAAATACAAAAAATTAGCTGGGCGTGGTGGCAGGCACCTGTAGTCCCAGTTGCTCAGGAGGCTGAGGCAGGAGAATGGCGTGAACCCGGGAGGTGGAGGTTGCAGTGAGCCGAGATCATGCCACTGCACTCCAGCCTGGGTGACAGAGCAAGACTCCGTCTCAAAAACACAAACAAACAAACAAAAAAAACAGTCAACTGGAGATTTTTTTATCACAAATATACAGCCCAACCTTCATCTTTACATCCCCAAGATGCAAAACCCCCTGAGTAAGGAGAATGACTCAGCATATGTAATTAGGAAGCAAAATAAGGGGAAACAAACATTTCAAGTGATTCTAATCATTCCACCTTCAGATGCATCAGTTAAAGTAGGGTTTCTCCACTTTGGCACCAGTCACACTTAGATTGGGTAAATCTTTGTTGTGGGTGATGTCCTATGCATTGTAAGATGCAGCATCCTTTGCCTCTACGCCCAGATGCCAGTAGCATCCCACCCCAAATCATGGCAATTAAAAATGTCTCCAGCCATAGCTAACTATTTCTTTGGGGGCAAAACTGCCCTGGTTGAGAATCAGTGGCAAACATAAACCATCTGATCCTGGCTTTATCCTGCTAGTTTTGGATTATTCAGTCCCCAAACAAAACAAAATAGAGAAGGTAAGTCCACATGAGACTTAGTTAGAACATACTTCTTCTGCTTTATTTGACCACAAGGCCACTCATAACCTCACCTTTTGGTTAATGTGTAGTCATTATTTTGTAGCTTTGAACTCATTGCAGATCTTAAGCACTAACATGCTTTCTTGACATGGATTTTTTTCTTACTAAATATATTTTGTCATTCACTGTAATAGGTTTTATGTCAACATTAATGCTCTACGGATCAACATTTTTTCCACTTTTTTTTCTTTTTCATTCTGTTTTTTACACATTTTAAATGATCCTAGATTTTGCAATAAAAATCTTTCAAAACATATCACCTTTTGGCTTCCCTAACTAAAATTCAATTACCTGAAATATATAACGAAAAGTAACCAGTCCTCAAGCAAATGCCATTCTAGTGTCAATTAAAATATTACCTAGGTCTGGACAACAAGTGTTGGCTAAGATGTGCAGATGTTGGAACTGTCATAAATTGCTGGTGGGATAGTAAAATGGTGCAGCCACTTTGGAAAATAGGTTGGCAGTTTCTTAAAAAGTTAAACACAATTGATCATAAGACCCAGCAATTATACCCTTAGGTATCTAACCAAGAGAAATGGAAACATATATCCACACAAAGACTGTGGCCAAATGTTCATAAGAGCATTATTCAAAATAGCCAAAAGTGGACATGACCCACATGTCCATTAACTAGTGAATAGATGTACAAAGTTGTATATTCATACAATGGAATATCATTCAGCAGTACAAAAGGAACAAAATACTGAAACAAGCTACAGCATGGATAAACCTTGAAAATATTATGCTCAGTGAAAGAAGCCAGACACAAAAGACCACGGCATTATTCCAGTTGCATTGTTCTATTTATATAAAATGTCCAGAATCGCAAATCTATAGAGACAGAAAGTAGATTAGCTAGACCTGGATGTGTAAGCAGGGGATAAGGATGGAGAATAACTGCTAACATGTATTTGGTTTCTTTTGGGGGTCAGAAAATATTCTAAAATTAGATCATGGTGATGGCTGAACAAGTTTGTAAATAAACGGAAAACTATTGAATTGTTCACTTTAAATGAGTGAATTTGTTGATATATCATTTATACCCCATTAAAACTATTGAAAATATTTGCACAGGTTTAGATGCAATCTTTCCTGAATGAAAATTAAGGTTCACCTACCAGGCTTTAAACTTAGTCTGTGAACTTCCACTGGCCTTCCATTCAGCAGGCCTGAATGCAGACCTGAACAATGAGACATCTGCTGTAACTCTACATCTCCTTCCAGTTCTAACATTCTCTGCATTCTACAAATTACTAAGACTGAGACATAATATCAAGTTTACAGGTTCTGATTCTATTGCTGCTATGATATGTAATGGAATCACAAATCAATTTAGTTATCTGTATATGGGTATATCAATTACAGGATACTCCTCCATTTCAGTAGAGTGAGTGGTAGCTACTTTCTGGAATATTCAGGTGCATTTAATGTGTTCATACTCCAAAGAGTTTTCATTTCTATTTTGTCCCCAATTCCTTTCACTATTTTTTGGCTTAGGCATTGAGTCTAATAGTCCCTGGCTAACGTATACATGTATACTAAACAAAATGTGTTTTTGTTTGTTTTAGAGATGGGGTCTTGCTCTGTCACCCAGGCTGGTGTACAGTGGCATGATCATAGTTCACTGCAGCCTTGAATTCCTGGGCTCAAGCAATACTCCTGCCTCAGCCTCCTGAGCAGCTAGGACTATAGGTGCACACAACCATGTCCAGCTAATTGTTAAAAAAAAATTGTGAGAGATGGGGTCTTGCTATGTTGCCCAGGCTTGCTTCAAACTCCTGAGCTCAAGCAATCCTACTGCCTCAGCCTCCTAAAAGCTCTGAGATTATAGGCATGAGCCACTGTACAAAAGTGTTATGATTAATGGATTTTGATCAAGCTGGAGGGAAAATTCCAGCCGCTTCCTACAGGACTATGCTGTTATCAACATCCCTGAAGACACAGACTCCTCATGCAATTTCTTTGTTTCTCAAGGATAAGTGGGGAGTAGAAAATATATTGGGTAATAAAGTTAAAATTAAAAAATATTTCAATAAGCTGGAACTAAGTACTGAAACAAACAAAATTAATTAGGAATATATTTAAGTGTTCAATAAGTACATTCTACATGAATGCAATGGAGGCAACCCAACTCCACAATCACTGATTTAAAAGAAGTCTGTGGCTTTTACTTTCAAATAATTTCCATATGAATTGGATATACAGTGGACTTTTAAAAGAATGTTATGGTCATGGGCAGCAGTAACAAAATAAAGAGTTCAGATGATATTTGGAATATTATACCTGTTTCCGATATAATGTTTTAAGAAGTATATTACAGATCAGTCATTCGGTAACCTTCAATAAATATTTGAGCCATCAGGATGAAAACCATGCTGGGAATATAGAGAAACACAAGAAAATAAGGTCCTTACCCTCGTGAAGCTTATTAGCTACCCAGAGAAGGCAGGTCTTGAGTTAGTCATTACTAGCATGGTATGAATCTTACAGAGGGAAAGGCAGAGATCCTGAGATCAGATTAGGGTGGACCAAGCCTACACATGCTTTCACAGGAAGCAGGATGGAGAGGGGTCTGGAAACAGTAAGGCACAACGGAGAGGTCTGAGAATGGATAATCCAGACAAGAGAGAATTAATGGAATGTGGTTGAAGTGTTGTCATGTGCATGAAGAATTAGCCTTCTATTTGTTGTTCTAGAGGAAGAAATCAGGACCCATAGGGAGACATTACCAGGAGGCAGACTTTCTGTGTGGATACTTAGAACTTTCTTGGACAATAGGGGAGGTGGCTTAATAAAGTAGTGAGCTCACCAATGCAAAAAGTATTTAAACTGATGACCTTTTTGTTGGACTAGAGCAGAGGTCAGCAAACTTTGTCTGTAAAGGGCCAGGGAGTAAACATTTTAGGCTTTGTGGGAAACATAGTCTCTGTCACAGCTCCTCAACTGCCATTGTATCAATAAAACAGCAACAGACATTATGTAAATAAATGAACATGGTTATGTTCCAATGGAAATTTATATAATGGATGCTGAGATTTGAGTTTCACTTAATTTTCACATGTCATGAAATAGTATTTTTTTTTTTTTTTGAGAGAGAGAGAGAGAGAGAGAGTTTACTCTCACCCAGGCTGGAGTGCAGGGGCATAATCATAGCTCACCACAGCCTCAACCACCCCTGATCCAGTGATCCTCCCACCTCAGCCTCTCGAGTAGCTGGGACCATAAACATGCACCACCATGCCCAGCTAATTTTTTAATGTTTTTGTAGAGACCGGGTCTCACTACATTACCCAGGATGGTTTCAAACTCCTGGCTCAAGCAATCTTCCTGCCTTGGCCTCCCAAAGTGTTAGGATTACAAGGGTGAGCCACTATACCAGCCTTTATTTTTATTTTCTTTTCTCAACAATTTTTAGAGCATGGACTATGAAAATATGACAGTGAGCTGAATTTAGGTCATGAGCCCATGATGCCAATCCCTGGACTAGATGATGGAATTTGCTTCCAGTTCTGTGACTCCGAGTGAGTAAAACCTGAGTTTGAGTAAAATATATATGACTTGTCCTTTAAGACTCATCACTCCTTTACCGATAGTTATACCCACAGGTAACATGGATTGAGACTGAGGCATAAAGAATGCTTCACAGTAACTAAGTGGTAAACTGGGATTTGAACTCAGAATCACTTTTCCATGTATTCTTTCAGTTAATTTATGCAACAATACTAGTAGGTGGGCACGTTGGTCATGTTTGTGTTATCAATGAGAAAACTCAGACACAGAATTGTTAAGTAACTTACCCACACTCACAAGAGTGTAAGTGCTGGGATCAAAGTTCAAACGCAGGCAGTCTGACCTAGAAACCATACATTTAACCACACCCTACTGCCTGCTATGAAGCTGGTTTAACAGATGAGCTGGGTGTGGCCATAGTTGAAGGTAAAAAGTTGGCAGCCCATGGACTGCAAGTCTGGGAAATAGTGTGGGCACAGCATTGAGCCTCTGGAACTACTGATACAGGATAAATGAGGAAATGCAAGAAGACAGAATAAAAAGGCATCTAGAAAAGCAAGAAAAATCAACTCTGCCTGTTCCAGAATTCGGTCAAGGAGAGGGCCTAGCTTCAATTTCTCTTCTGTAAGATGAAGGATAATATTCATATCCACCAGTCTCACCCAAGGGTGTTGAGTTAGTTAATTAATGTCAATAAACTGCTTGAGGTCTGAAGATGGGAACAAAAAAGTCAAGAACAAGTATAACAGGGCAGCTGATTTGTATTTATTGTTATGTTTATTAAATTGTCACCCTCCTGGTCTTTGAGAGGCTTTATGAATAAGCAGCAGTATATTAATTATTCTCAGGACGATTGCTATCACCTAGAGAAAACCAAGCCTAAATCCCAGGAGACAATGACCACTGCAAATGAGAAGATTTGGAAAGTCAAAGAATTATAGTCTTTAATATATCATTTCTATTTTTGTCTACCTAAAATTCTGTCACAGAAATTACGAAACCAGTTTTAGCTGCTGTATTGCCTTTATTCTTTCTAAATAATTGGAGGGTTCTTTTTTTTTTTTTTTTTTTTTTTCATGCAGGTAGTCTTCTGGCTCCTAGAAGGTGCCATGTTGTAGAAAGAAGAGAACCAGACAGATGAGGCAGGAGAGCTGGTCAGACTGAAGCCCCAGCCCAGAACTCAAGTAGGACACTGATTTTTGGTTGCCTCATCCACGAGGCCTTCCCTGATCTCCAGGCTGAGTTGGATATCTCTCCTCTGTACTTCAATAGTACCAAGCATACTTCTGTCATACGACATATGCCTTTTTGAAATTGCTGATTTGCTCATCTGGCAGGCTGGTAATGTCCTCAACAAGACTTTTTTTTTGTCTGCAACTACTAGAAAGCTAGGCAGACTTTGGACTCCTAGCATCCTTAACATCAAATAATAATAAACAGTAAACTGTTCTTGGTTTTCTTTTCAGTAAAATGAGAGAACAGGATGAGATGGTCATCAATGTCTCTTCTAGCCTTGAGATTTGGATAAAGACAACTCTCCTAACTCCCAGGTAGACTCTCATATATGTGATTATTCTCTGGCTTGGGGGAAAAGAAGGGAAGGGAATCTCAATGGAGAAAGAAATTTATATGACTAGACCCTTCTTCCTGTAGAATGGACAATCTCTTCTCAACTCTGCCTCCAGAGGAATCCATTTTCAAACAATGCAGCTCTTCTAATTCATTTGCTCATAACCCTCTAAATGATTCCCTATCTTGCCCAGAGGAAAAGCCACAATCCTCCCCACATTCTATGGACACTGTACTGTCTGGACATTTTCCCACTTACCTCTTTAATTTCCATCCTTATCTGACTCCAGTCCAGCCACACAAGTCTCCCTACCACTCCTACAATTAAGCATGTATCTTCCAACTTCAAGGTCTATGCCCTTGTGGTTCCCTCCTTCTAGAACTTTTCCCCCTAGATATCTTGATGACTTGCTCTCTCACCTCTTTCAAATCTGCCAGTAACCTTCACAGGCAGACCTATTCTAACCAAGTCATTGACAATCTGGAGTCTCCCTTCCAGCACTTCCCATTCCATTTGCTGATTTCTTTTTCTCCATAGTGCATATTACTTTCCATCATACTGTAGAAGTCACTTTTACTTTACAGGGTCTTTGAGTTGAGGCTTTTGTCTGTCCTGATCACTACTGTGTCCCAATACTTAGATGATTGACAAGCATGCAGTATGGGGCTCAGGAATGTTTGTTGGATGAATGAACACAACTAAGGCATCATGATGAGAATGGGAATGAGGTTTGGCACATGAGCCTCAAGCTCCACTGCTTTTCCTGATGGGCCTTTGGGCTACTACTCTAATCTCATGTTCATAGCCGCCTCCAGAGTCCACATTTGTTGCGCTCTTCCAGTTCTCTTTCCCTTTTCAACCTCTGTCCACTGGTTACTTCCTTTCAGGATGGTGGGAGCTCCATCTCAAGGCAGACTAGGCAGGAGGTAAAGGAATGGAAAGGGAAAATATCTGCGTGCAAAAACTATCATCAACAGGGAAGGCATGGGGTTGACCATTGACCTTATTTCCTGATGTGGAAAAGGAGGCAAACATCAAAGTTTCAGTCCAAGATCCTTACAAAAACTATTTTTGAGCTAATGATGGTTAGAGAAGCAATTTTACAAATAAAACTTAAATATATAAGTCTATCAATCTCTCCTAGCATAACTAGTGTTTATGGAGGCTGTCTAGGCTGTGAAGTCCTATGTCTATGTTTGTGTCCAATGATAGAATTCATTGTAAGAAGAAAGAGGCAGCAGGGTAGAATGGAAAGATCCAGGTTTTGGATGTAGGCACTTACATTTCTTCATATGAAGAGGCAAAATCATAATGCCTACTTTATGAATTTATTTTTGAATAAAATTGGATAAGATTATTATATGTACAATTACCCAGCCCATAACGGGTGCTCAGTAGATGCCAGCCGCCACCACTAACACCATAATCGTCGTTGTTGTTATTTGGAAGTGTTGAGCTACCTAGGAAGCAGTAAGAGAGGAGTACCATCATTCTGAGAGAAAGAGAGAAGAGGGGGCACTCTACAGGTTGGAAAATGAATCTGATTCAACTGGTTCAAGGTTTCTCACTCTTGGCATAATTAACATTGAGACCATATAATCCTTTACTGTGGGGCCACCCTGCACATTGTAGGATGTTTAACATCATCCATGGCCTTTACACAACAGATGCTGAAGCAACCTTCCCAATTGTGATAAATAAAAAAATGTCTCTAGACATTACCAAAGGACCCTGGGAGATACAATCACCCTAGATTGAGAACCACTGATGTCTGACCAGGAAACAGGAAATAGAATATAGTAAAAAGAAGACCTTACTTAAATCCTCTGCATGCATAAGGGGAAATATATCATTCTGTTTTAGATCAGGGATAGGCAAACCACAGCCAATAGGTCAAATCTAGCCCATTGTTTATGTAAAATAAGATTTTATCAAAACATAGACATGCTCATTTATTCACATATTGTTTATGGCTGCTTTCTTATTTCGTATTACAGTGGCAGAGTTGAGAAGTTGTTACGGAGATTGTATAGTCCACCAAGCCTGAAATATTTGTTATCTGGCCCTTCTCAGACAAAGTTTGTTGCTCCTTGGTTTACGGCATAGACAGAATCTGGAGGCAGACTGCTTGTTTTTTAAATCCTAGTTCAACTGCTTATCACTGATACAATTTGCAGCAATGTCCTTGAACCTCCTGGTGCCTCAGCTTCGCAATCTGCCTATAAGGCTGATAATAATAGTGCCAATTCATAGTCATTATGAGAATTAAACGAATAAAGACATGTGATATGATGTGCTCAGAACAGTCGCTGGAATGTTGTAGGCACATTCGTCGGTACTTGTTTAGCAAAATAAAAGTGTTTGCCATTCTAATACTCTTCAAGGGGAAACAAAGGAAAAATGGTGAACTTACCTCTTAGAAGACTGAATTTTATATATATATATATATATATATATTTCCCAAAGAAGAAAAAACTCTTTCATGCTTAATAAACTAATTAGTCTCTCTCCTCCAATCATTTCTCACTAATATTTGATGTGTTAGTTTCAAAGAAAGAAGATGAGAATAAAAATCCTTTGAAAAATATGAGTTTAAAGTATCTGATCAAAAACCCAAGAGAAGAAAAAGAAATTTGAAGTAAAACTGATATGGGCTTTATGTACTTTCTGGTCATTTCAGATCAAGCTTTCTTTTTTCATTGTCTCTTTCCTTATCTCATTTTTAAACTCTTATAAAGGAAGGGCTTCCAGGTAATAATGTACATTTATATGTGCTTGGCTGTGTACACATCCCCATCACAAATCCCCCATTCTGACTAGCCAGGAGCCTCACTGTACAGGAAAAAAATGAAGTTTTACCTGTCCCTCAGCATTTGCTCAGGCTGTTTCTGCTTGTATTAGTTTGTTTTCACATTGCTATAAACAAATACCTGAGATTGGGCAATTTAAAAATAAAAGAGGCTTAATTGGCTCACAGTTCTGCAGATTGTGCAGGAAGCATGATGCTGGCATCTGTTTGGCTTCTGGGGAGGCCTCAAGAAACTTACAATCATGGCAGAAGGCAAAGGGGGAGCAGGCACTTTACATGGCCAGAGCAGGAGCAAGAGAGAGAGGTGGGGAGATGCCACACACCTCTAAAAGACCAGATATCATGAGAATTGACTATTATGACAACAGTACCAAGGGACTGGTACTAAACCATTCATGAGAAATCCACCCCCAAGATCCAATCACCTCCCACCAGGCCTTACCTCCAATTTTGGTGATTACAATTCAACATGAGATTTGTTCAGAGACACAGGTCCAAACCATATCACTGCTTCCCCAATTCCTATCTATTCTCCAGGTATCAGCTTAGATACTTCTTTCCCTGTGGCCCTTGTCATGTTCTCCAGACTACTTCTTCAAATTTCTATAGTACTCAGAGGACTTCACCTCTCAACAAGGCACTTCATCCCACACTCACTTGCAGCTGTTACTCAAATGCCACTCAGGTGGTTGCCTGGTTTCCCAACCAAACTGTAAATGACTTGTCATAAGGACCTTAACTTAGGCTTCTCACATGTATCTCCTGTTGCACTATGCTCAGACAGGAAGCTCTTAGTAGATACCAAACACATTCATTAATGAAAAATTTCATTGCTTGACACTATCTATTTAATAAAAAACTCATTATATCTATATGTAATATGTGTGTGTGTATATATATATATATATATACACACACACATAGATATATAGAGATATATAATTGTACAAATCAATGAAAAAGTAAACAACCACATAGTTAAATGGATGAAAGACTTGAACAGACACTCCACAAATGTTTATCCAAATGGCCAACGAGCATATGAAAAGATAGTCAACTACACTAGCTATCAGGGCAATGTAGATTAAAACCTAGTGCTGATATCAGTACACACCCACCAGCATGGTTAAATTGAAAAAGATGTAGAGCAAAGAGTAGAGCAACTGGAATTCTGACACACAATTGATGGGACTACAGATCAATAGAATCATTTTGGAAAACTGATTTGAAAAGTGATTAGCAGTATCTACAAATTCCCAACATAAGCACATTCTGTGACTCAGCAATTCCACTCCTTGGTTTACTCTCCATAGAAATGCATACATATGTCCATTAAAAGGCAGACACTAACACTAGAATCTTCCTGGCAACACCATTCATAGTAGCCCAAATCTGGAAACCACCTAAATGCTGATTGACAGTACAAGAAATAAAGAAACATCTATATTCTTTTAATGAAATGTGACACCAAAATGAAAATGATTACAATTATCTGATCAATATGGATGAATTTCACAAACATAATATTGAGTCCAGGAAGCCAGACAGAAAAGGGCACATAGCATTTATATATAGCATATGTAGTACAAAACCTGGTGAAACAAACCTATGCTATGAGACATTAAGACAGTGGTTATTCTTATGGAGAGGAGTATGAGAGACTCCTCGGGAAAGACTGCTAATGTTCTACATTTTTTAATCTGAATATTGGTTATATGGGTGTGTTCAATCTGTGAAAAGTCATTGAGTTGTACAATCAAAATATGTGTCCTTTTCTATATGTAGACTATTCTTCAATATAAAGTTAAAATTATTTTGGTTGATTTAACTGACAGGAAAAAGGAGCAAATTAGCAACATTCTCCCTTATTTCCAGGTAGTGCTTTCTGTTTTGTATATAGTATGTAAGTAACAAAAGTTACCATTCCCTGGAGACAGAAATCCATAATGAAAGAACAGCTGTTCTGCTCAGACTGTCACAAAAACCCTTCAATTCTCCAGCATCAGTTCACCACCTCTAGTCTTTTGCTAAACACACTGGAACATGCCATTCTTTACACAGAGCTTGAAGGAGTTGAAAACTGCAAAGGATTTCATTTTACAGGCAAGAAAATAGACCCTAAAAGTCAAGTTGCTGGTCAGAGACCACACCACCAATTCAGAGTTGAGGTGTGCAACGGACTGAATGTTTACACTCCTGCTGTTCATATGTTGAAATCCTAACTCCTAAGAATTGGGAGGTGATTAGGTCATGAAGGCAGAGCTCTCTTGAATGGGATTAGTGTTCTTATAAATGAGGTCTCAGAGATCTTGTTCACCTCTTTCACGATGTGAAGACATGGGGATAAGTTTCCATTTATGAACCAGGAAGTGAGCCCTCACCAGCCACAGAATCTCCTGGTGACTTGATCTTGGACTTCCCAGCCTCCAGAACTGTGAGAAATAAGGGTGTTGTTCATAAGCTGCCAGTTTATTTTGTATGGTATTTTGTGACAGTAGTCTAAACAGAATAAGATGAGATGGGAACATGTGCCCAGGAGCCATGACTCTCACCTGCACTTCTGCCTCCTCTGTCTGCAAGGAATTAACAAAGCTCCACAGGACAGGTCCAGAGTTTACACCCTTCAGGGGCTGCTAATCATCTTTGCAGCACAAAAAAAGTATAAGCCTGCAGCAAAGGCACCAAGAATTCTCCACCAACACACTTGTCTATGAAATCTTAACAGGAATCTAATAGGAGAAGACACACTTATTAATTTTCTTTGGGGCCAATTGTTCCCTTCAAACTATATGTATGTGGTAATTTCTGCAGCTGAACAGCAGAATCATAACCTAGTGCTTGGTTAGTAATTATACAGAACATTGTATTATACAGTTGTTACATGCTTTAGGGGGAAGAAAGAGAAAAACCTTAAACTTATCAATTCTTTGCCTTGTCATTTTGAAGGCAAATAATATAACCATATTTGTATTCAAGGAAAACATGTTTAATGATATGAATATTTTTTGTTTCTCCTTGAAAAAGACTTTTGTACCTCTTTCTGCTTAGTGCATACTGATGCCAGAAAGAGAGGAAGCTACAAAAGAGGCCAAAGTATTACATAACCCAGCTTGGGTAAACAGACCTGTCTACCTAGGAGGCTTCCTGAATCTTGATGCTGACCCTGGGTGATATTAACAAAGAGCAAGGAATTCTAAGAGGAGAGGAGAGCACTCAGTGCATAAACCTGTATGTCAAGTACAGGCTGGCGAGCAGGAAGGAATTGAGCCTGATTAGGAATGTAGGAAATAGGCTTGAAAAGTCTGTCGCCACCACATTTTAAACTTCTCTCTTTGATTTTCCCCTAGAACTCTTAGCCCCCATGCCTCCCCCATCCCCAACCTTAGGCCTTTGGTATTCTTGGTAGACACACCGTAAGGTGACCCCAGTGAGTTACAGCCTGCTATAATCCCCTCCCCTTGAGTACAAGTGAGACCTGGGACTTGTTTCTAATCCACAGAAGATGGTGAAGGTGGTGGGGTGTCATGTTAGACTCTATCTCAGCAGGTTGGAGTGAGAGACTCTCCCTTGGAGGCTGGAAGCGAGCTACCCTCTTGTGAGAGGGCCTCTGTCAGAGAGGCCTGTGAAAGGGGAACATGGCAAGGAATGCAAGTGGCCTCTGGGAGTAGCCCAAGCTGACAGCCAGCAAGAGAGTGGGGACCTCAGTCCTATAGTACCAAGAAACAGTACTGCCTACAACCAGGTGAACTTGGGTGATGGCCCCAGGAAAGGAACACAGCTCAGACACCACCTTCATTGCAGCCATGTGAGGTGCTGAGTAGATCCAGCTCAGCCCTGCCTGGACTTCTGACCCATGGAAACTGGAGGATCATAAATGTGTGTTGTTTTAAGCAACTATGGTTTTGGTAACTTGTGAGGCAGCAACAGAAAATGAATAGAGTGTTCTCAGGACCAGCCTAGCTTTGCAGGGCCCTCCATGTCACATCCCACCTGGACTTCCTCACCTTGCCCCATCTTTGAAAGAGAAGCACTCTTGTCACCCTATTCCTTAAGCATCCAAATTCTCTCATTTCTCTAGCGTCTTAAAGAGAATTGCTTATTACTCTCTGATAGATTAAACATTAATGACCCAGTCACATATCCATTCCAGGAATATAAACATTTTTTGGAATTATAAACTTTTAAATAGAAAGCCTCAATTTTTTTTAGATGTGTTCTTTCAGTTATTAGTTGCTATAGAGAAAACAACAAGAACAACAAAACAGTTACAGAGTCAAGTATGTTTGGGAAATGGTGAGTAACGCAAAATTAATCAAGTTCCTTTATTACAGAAATTTTAGAGCCTTCAACACTCTAAAGAAATTTGTATACCCACAAGAAGAAGATAAGTACACAGCATTTCTATAACATGTAACTACAGAACCATTTCCTCCCCCTCCCTACATTTTAGTGTGTTTGCTTTTGTGTGCATGTAAAATCTCACAGGATATATCCCCAAAAGCATGAAAACACACACACACACACAAACACACACACAGACACACGCAGATATGAAAATGACTAGAAAATACTCAAATATAATGCTGTCTATAAATGGTTGTAGTTATATCGATCATTATTACATAATAGGTTTAAGAGTGTTTTTCTTCTATAATTTTTAGTTTGAAAATAATTTTTAAAAGATAAAAAATAGGCAGAACAGCCAGCATGTATCTGTCCAATCTCAGATTTTTTTGTTTTTGTTTTTGAGACAGAATCTTGCTCTGTTGCCCATGCTGGAGTACAGTGGTGCAATCACAGCTCACCACAGCCTCAACCCCTTGGGCTTCAGCAATCCTCCCACCTCAGCCTCCCAAGTAGCTGGGACTACAGGTGCACACCACCCCCGGCTAATTTTTATATTTTTTGTAGAGATGGGATCTCACTATGTTGCCCAGGCTGGTCTTGAGCTCCTGGGCTCAAACAAGCCTCCTGCCTCGGTCTCCCAAAATGCTAGGAATACAGGCATGAGCAACCATGCCCACATGCCCAGCATCCAGAATTTTTTTAATTTTAATTCAATAATTTTTTAAGAGACAGGGTCTTGCTCTGTTGCCCAGGCTGGAGTGCAATGGTACAATCATAGTTCATTGCAGCCTCAAACTTCTGAGCTCAAGGGATCCTCCCACCTCAGTGTCCTGAGTAGCTGGGACTATAGGTATGAGACACTACCTCTGGCTATTTAAAAAAAAAAATTCATTAAGGGGTGTTATTCATAATACAATCAGATCAATTAATGGTTTTCAATATTCAAAAGATACTTACAGGTTTCTATAAAACATAAGCTCCCTCAGACATTTAAATTATATTTTAATTTTACAAAATTGAAATACACATGTTTAGTGCAGTAATTGCCGTATGGTAGATCCACATGAAGACTTTAATTGAACTCTTTGAAGTCACATTTACTGCATAAAATTGCCATCTGGTGGTATATCTGCTATTATGGGGCATTAGTAAATACCACTATGAGATTTAATTGTTTAATTGAGACTATTATCTATCTTGAGATTTCTTTTATCCCCAGCACTGAGTTTTAAATATACTGGGTTGAGACTATAGGCATTTTATCCATACTGTTTTTCATTTTCTATTCTTCCATTATTTTTGATCCCCTGATGATATCCAAACAACTGTCTTTTCCCCAACACTTTTCTGGCTCTACCAAAATTTAAAATGTCACATTAGAGTTTGTCTGAAGGCTTTTATGTCGTCAATGTGCATATTCTCCTGTCCAAATCCATGTGCCATCAAATCTTCCACACACAAGGGGATCTCACTCTTAATTGGTCTTTCCAAAGCTTCCAACCAATGTGGCTTCTTTCTTCTGGAATTTTCCTATGTAAGAAGATGCTTTTAATTATTATACCACTCTGCTTTTATTCACAGAGAAGAGGCAAGAAATTTCAAAATCCATTGCTTATTTGTTGTCCTAATATGTTGGAAATTGTTCATTATTTTAAATAATGAACCACCAAAGTGTTTGGCTTTCTTTTGATAATCAGAAATAAGATTCTTAATACTAACATCATAAATTTTCCATCACTCCTACAGAGCACCCAAATTATCTGAATATTCCATCTGTTTACTCATTCTGAAATATAAGTATATTCGTTTGTTTTCTCGCTGCTGACAAACACATACTCGAAACTGGGAACAAAAAGAGGTTGAATTGGACTTACAGTTTCACATGGCTGGGGAGGCCTCAGAATCATGACAGGAAGCAAAAGGCACTTCTTACATGGTGGCAGCAAGAGAAAAGTTAGGAAGAAGCAAAAATGGAAACCCCTGATAATCCCATCAGATCTCGTGAGAGTTATTCACTATCATGAGAATAGCACAGGAAAGACCGGCCCCCATGATTCAATTACCTCTGCCTGGGTCCCTCCCACAACACATGAGAATTTTGGGAGATACAATTCAAGTTGAGATTTGGGTGGGGACACAGCCAAACCATATCATTCTGCCCCCTGACCCCTCCAAATCTCATGTCCTCACATTTCAAAAGCAATCACGCCTTCCCAACAGTCCCCCAAAGTCTTAACTCATTTCAGCATTAACTAAAAGTTGACAGTCCAAAGTCTCATCTGAGACAAGGCAAGTCCCTTCCACCTATGAGCCTGTAAAATCAAAAGCAAGCAAGTTACTTCTTAGATACAATGGGGGTACAGGCATTGGATATATACAGCTGTTCCAAATGGGAGAAATTCACCAAAACAAAGGGGTTACAGGGCCCATACAAGTCTGAAATCCAGTGGGGCAGTCAGATTTTAAAGCTCCAAAATTATCTCCTTTGACTCCAGGTCTCACATCCAGGTCATTTTGATGCAAGAGGTGGGTTCCCATGGTCTTGGGCAGCCACGCCTGTGGCTTTGCAGGGTACAGCCTCTCTCCTGGCTGCTTTCACAGGCTGGCATTGAGTGTCTACAGCTTTTCCAGGCACACAGTGCAAACTGCCAATGGATCTACCATTCTGCAGTCTGGAGGATGATGGCCTTCCTCTTATAGCTCCACTAGGCAGTACCCCAGTAGGGACTCTGGGGGCTCTGACCCCATATTTCCCTTCCACACTGCCCTAGCAGATGTTCTCCATGAGGGCCCCCACCTCTGCAGCAAACTTTTGCTTGGGCATCCAGGCGTTTCCACACATCTTCTGAAATCTAGGCAGTGGTTCCCAAACCTCAATTCTTGACTTCTGTGTATCTGCAGGCTCAAAACCACATGGAAGCTGCCAAGGTTTGGGGCTTTCACCCTCTGAAGCCATAGCCCAAGCTCTACATTAGCCCCTTTCAGCCATGGCTGGAGTTGCTGGGACGCAGGGCACTAAGTCCCTAGGCTGCACACAGCATGGGAACCCTGGGCCTGGCCCATGAAACCACTTTTTCCTCCTGGGCCTCCGGGCCTGTGATGGGAGGGGATGCCATGAAGGTCTCTGACATGGCCTGGAGACATTTTCCCCATGGTCTTGGGGATTAACATTAGGCTCCTTGGTACTTATGCAAATTTCTGTAGCCAGCTTGAATTTCTCCTCAAAAAGTGGGTTTTTCATTTCTACTGCATCATCAGGCTGCAAATTTTCTGAATTTTTATGCTCAATTTTCCTTTTAAAATGGAATGCTTTTAACAGCACCCAAGTTACCTTTGAATGCTTTGCTGCATAGAAATTTCTTCTGCCAGATACCCTAAATCATCTCTCTCAATTTCAAAGTTCCAGAAATCTCTAGGGCAGGGGGGAAATGCTGCTAGTCTCTTTGCTAAAACATAACAAGAGTCATCTTTGCTCTAGTTCCATGTTCCTCATCTTCATCTCAGACCACCTCATCCTGGACCTTATTGTTCATATAACTACCAGTACTTTTGTCAAAGCCATTCAATAAGTGTCTAGGAGGTTCCAAACTTTCCCACATTTTCTGTCTTCTTCTGAGCCCTCCAAATTGTTCCAACCTCTGCCTGTTACCCAGTTCCAAAGTCGCCTCCACATTTTCGGGTGTCTTTTCAGCAATACCCCACTTCTGGTACCAATTTACTGTATTAGCTCATTTTCATTCTGCTGATAAAGACATACCCGAAACTGGGAACAAAAGCAGATTTAATTGGACTTACAGTTCCACATGGCTGGGGAGGCCTCAGAATCATGGCAGGAGGCAAAAGGCACTTCTTACATGGTAGCAGCAAGAGAAAAATGAGATGAGGAAGAAGCAAAAGTGGAAACCCCTGATAAACCCATCAGATCTCATGAGACTTATTCACTATCGTGAGAATAGCACAGGAAAGACCAGCCCCCATGATTCAATTACATCCCCCTGGTGTTTCCCACAGCGTGTGGAAATTCTGGGAGATACAATTCAAGTTGAGATTTGGGTCGTGACACAGCCAAACCATATCAATAAGCCTTTTGCAAAAAGAAAGGTGCTTCAGAATGCACATACACACACAACCACAGAGAAACACAATTAGATATTTTCAAAGACACAATAAACAAGGAATTAGTTGCATCTCATATTATAATTTTATTTGGTTAATATCTCATTTTGCTTTACCAGTTTATCAGTCGCCTATAGAAAATGACTTGTGTTTGATACTTGAAAGGAAAGAAAACTAAAATTATTGTCAATTGGGCTACATCAGATAATTTCAAAAGTATAACTCACTGACTGTCTGAATAATGTCACAGCGAGGGGGAAAATATTTATGGTGGCTCACTCCTTGCATCATAAATTTCATAGGAATGAGGAAATTCATTTCATACACAGCAGAGAATACTGATGAAATTTTCTAAGGTAGGAGCTGTCAATTTTGGTGCCATTAGGGAATTTCAAAGGTAATAAAAACATGAAAAGCACAACTCCTGAAAGGGTGGATGGCCATATATTTCTCCCTCCCCATTAGAATCTAAAATTATACCAAAAGAATTAAATAGAAGAAACTAGTATTCTAACAGCAGTGATCTAAATGTCATTAAGGGTGGGAAAGGTTTCAGTCAGCCTTGTTGTTCCTTATCAGCCTGTTACTAGATCTACAAGCCTCCTTCCTCTCTATTAAGCACTTAGAGTATGTAAGACTCTATGGTCAAAGTCATGGCTGAGAAAGAAGCCATAGAAAAGAGAAATATCAAGTCATGACAAGTTCACCACTGATAAAACTATGACCTGAAGATCACCTGATGAAGACTGTTTTACTCATATCAAACTGTAAGTAAGTAAATATATTGGCAGTCCTCCCACAGTGTAGCTTATGGGAAAATGTGAGTTGAAAAAAGAAAGATACTATTAGCCTAGAGGGAAGGAAAATATTGTCAGCATTAACCTTAACCCAATTATAACACACAGGTTATGTCTACAATCAAGATAAAAATAAATGCAACAAAGGAATGCTTATTCTCATTCTCTGTGGTCTTAGCATATGAGGGGCCAGGGTTTCCTGCTGGGCAGCAGGCTGTAGTAAACAAGAATAACCTAGTCTTTGGGTCATGTGCTCTGTACTAGGTGATTTAGCTCATGAAAAGAACCAATGTGCAAAAGCAAGGAAAGATTTGCCATGATAAAGTTTCCTGTAGGTAGCTTTAAATAAGAAGCCACTTAAATGGGAGGAAAGGCAAACAAATAGGTAAATAATTCACACTAGTTAAGTCTGGCACATTTTGGGGGAAGGTAATAAAATACAATATTGATGCCTTTATAAAGAAATAATTCAGCTTTTACATGGTTTAGCAGAGTTGCTGAAGAAACCTATGACAGTATTGCATTGACCTTCTTCAGTTACCTAAAAAAGCAGCTGGAATCACTACTGAAAAAGACATGCTCATAAATTCTCTCTGAATTATAATTCCCAACCACATAATACATAATTTCTGGAATTCTAGATGCTTCCTCTTATTTTTCTCTTAGGAATGACTGTCTTCTGTTCCTTCTACAGGTGCTGATATTTTCTTATGGTTTCAAGGTAGACTATGTTTTTATTTTTTGCTTCCAAGTTTTAGAAGTTCTACTGAGAGCTTTGTGTCTAATTAAATGTCTTCTCACAGAAATCCACAGGCTTTTCCTCCTCGCTTAAAATTTGCCAGGAGAAAAACCACCTCTAGCTGAGGGATGTAAGCCAAAAACAAGAGCACTCCCTGGTGGACATATGTGGTGATACCACCTAAATAGAAACATGGATCACTTTTTCACCTGGCTGTCAAGAAGAGGTGATTAGAAGGAGGACCACATAGGTTATCGTCCAAACCAGAAAGCTTTTGAGAGTGAATGAAGATTTTGAAAATAATGACGCCAGGAAAACAAGTGTAAACCAAGACTGTCTGAAATGTAAAACCATTTTAGGTAGGAAACTTAGAAATAGTGAATCTATCCCTGGATAACCAAAGTAAAGCAAGAAACAGAATCTGCTAACTTACGTAGGGAAAAGTAGAGAGCCACAGAGTTGGCAAATAATACTATCATCCTCTCCTCTCTTCATTCTATCTGCACTCAGAGAAAGAAGCGTGTTACTGATTAGAAGGATCTGATCTCTAAGAGTTTCCAAAAGAAACTGGCTCAGCAACAATTTTCAAAATGTAAAAACTTAATTTTTACACAAATGTGTTAATGATCCAAATGGCACATTAAGATGTATCCTTAATTTTACTTTTTATTTAAAGCCTAGAACGTAAAGAGACATTCATGTTTTTAGCCAGTTTATATTGTAGCAATAGATTATTAATCGTCTCTATTTTAAGACCTTGATTGCAGAATATATTTCAATTAACGCTGCCAAAAGCAGAATGACCTAAATAGGTGAGTCTAAGACTGCAGGTGTTTACAAAATAAATGAAATCATCAGGTTATGAGTATAGCACTGGCAGGACCTAATACTACGTTGGCTTAGAGAAAAATATTACATAATAAAACAAAATAAATGGAAATAATCTTTCATAAGTGCCAGTACTTTCAATTTATGGGGTCAACTATACAAATCGCAATTTCTAATAGATTGCCAAACATGTGTCTGAGGACTTTCATTTCCAGTTGTGTACATTTTATTATTAGAAGGGCTAGAAAATAAAGTCTTAAAGTGTAAAATTGGGGACATAAACCTTTGGAAAATGGATCTCCTGTACAGATTCATTAAAATAACTGTATCTTTCAACTGAGTTTTTATTAATGTTTAATTATATAAGTTGCAAAACTTCATTTTTTTTTTTTAGTTAAATGTCCTGAGACTGTCAATGGTAAATATAGATATTTCTACTACCAGGTACATTGTTGGGGTGGGGGGCAGGGGGCGCGGTGGAGAATTTCAATAAATATAGAGAACTTTTCAAGTCAAATAAAAGTATGGCTTCTTGTGCTACAATACAATTATTATACCATTATTTTCTAGAAATGTGTAAAATATACATATTTTACAGATGAGGTGACCTGGGCATACAGAAATTATGATCCAAATTAGGACTGGAACCTTTTAGACCCTAGTAGGCTGCCTGAAACCAGCTCTAAATTTACAATTGCCTTAGATCATCAGTTCTAATGCAGTGGGATAGACTCACAGCTGTGTTCATATCAATTTCACCCTAATTATGTTTCCATGAAATTACACTGCATGGATTTTATTGCAATCAAGAGACACCCACTGTCTTCTTAATGGAAACCTGGGGAAAGACCCTAGCTTAGTGGGTCTCAATTGAGGTTGATTATGCACCCCTTCTTCCCAAGGGACACTTTCCAGTGTCTGAAGACATTTTTAGTTGATACAACCAGAAAGGTGAGGAGTGCTACTGGTATCTGGTGTGTAGAGGCCAGTGGTGTTACTAAACATCCTACAATGCTCCACCACAAAGGATTAATACAGATTCAAATGTCAATAATGTTGAGGTTGAGAAATGCTGTCCTAGACATTAGCACTGTGTTTCTAAGTGATTTCTTAGGATGGAATCTGCCACTTGATAATTAAACCAACCAAATTGATGTTAATGCCTATGGGTTGTAAAATCAGATACCTTTACAATTGTTTTCTTGATTGTGGAAATGTACTGCATCTACAACTTGGTGTTCCCTATTCAGAAGGTTGCAGGGTATTTAGAAGGTGTTTGTGGTACAAGAAGAGAGGGAATAAATTCTGAGAGGCTCTGCTAAGAAGAAATGGCCAGTTTCATTCTTCATACCCCAAGGTGACCTGCAATGAATCCATTCTCGTAGAATCCCTTCTCCTTGAGTGTGGATGCTTCTAACCAATAGACAATGGAAAAGTTGCTGGGATGCTATTCTCATTATTATATTATGTAATATAAAACTTTGTCTTAAAAGATCAGAATGAGAAATTATCCTGCTGGCCTTCAAGAAGTGAGCTACCATGTTGTGAACTGCCTATGGAATAAGCCACATTTCTTGAAACCATGGGAAGCATCTAGGACCTGAAGACCATCTCCATCTGACAGTTAGTGAGAAACCAAGGACCTTGGTTCTACAACCTCAAGGAGATGACTTCTCCCAACAGCCTGAGGGAGCTTAGAGGAAGAGCTTTCTCCAGTCTGACTCCAGGTGAACTGTAGCCCTGGCTGACACCAGCATCACAGGCTTGTGAGGTCTTGAGCAGAGGACCTAGCTAAGCTGTGCTCAAACATGATCCACAGAAACTGTGAGACAAAGGGTGTTGCTTTAAGCCACTAAAATTGCAGTAATTTGTTATACAGCAACAGTGAATGAACACCCCATGGAGGAGCAGTGATTATAGCACTAAAGGAAAAGCGTGGAGCCATGTAATACTCTTCTTTATTGGCTGGACTTCCTGAGAGAGAGACAGAAGTCTGCGGGTGATGCTTAGGGTGAGGAATAGCATAAAATGGTATCTAGAGACCAACTGGCAGCAGTGCATCAAAGAGAACTATGTATAGAAAATTCCACATGGTATCATCAAACTGAAGTCCAGAAAGCCTCTAGATTTCACCCTTACCCATTTTCTTTGCAAACTGGACAGATCAGCCCTATGTGGGTGAAAATATGAAACGTTTTTCCATGAGAAATGGCATGCCTTGGCCTGACATATGATACCCCTGGTGCACAAGTTTCATCAGTTGGGGAAGGAAATGTCAAGAATGTGGATTTCTCTGTTTCCAGCTGTAAAGCTCCACACTCCTTCCTTATGCCATTAGGAACTGAGGGACTGAATATAGTCTAATAGCAGTAATGTCCAGCCCTCCATCTAGGGTTCCAAGAGCAAGATTCAAATAGAGGTAAGATAAAATAAAAAGACTCTGTCATTGCTACTTACTGGGAAGACAAGCAGAACAGTCCCAATTCAGAGTACACAAAACAGAACACAAATGTGGGGTCTAAACAAAAATGCTTGTAACTGGAAACAATAAATTTGCGATGGAGGAGGCAGATGATGTATATAACCAGTGGAAGATTTATTCAAGTACACAACAGAACATTTGACTCAAACTCTGATGGAAATATAAAGAAACATAAGCTCTGTAAAATCATGAGAAAAATGAATTAATAAAAAAAAACAGAATGACAGGAAAAGGGTGCTGACAGAGCTGAGGAAATAATTTGAGAAGAAAAATGCAACATTGTGCCACTACGAAAGAACTGGAGGCAGGGATAGTGTTTGGAAATTGTGTTAAAATAATACAAACTTGAGGTGATATGTGCTTATCCAGCCTAGAAGCATTCATGATGAACAAGGTTGAGTGCAAATTTAGGACAGAGAGAATAGAATGCAGAAAAAGGTCTGTTTGGAGGAGGGAGAGAATAAAAATAGAATCGTTTTGTGGAATTTGAGCAAGGAATTCCTAGAAGCAAAAGCAGTTACCATCAAGGGCTAAGGAAAGGTCATCAACGCATAGATAAAGTGGGAGAAAATCTGCTCTCTGTGGAGGAAGGGAAATCAGAAGGCCTTCAATTGTGGACTTTTAAGGGTCCTTGATCTCTATGGGCTACCAAGGGGGAAATCAGAACTTTCCAGATCAAAGTGGGAATAGCAGGTATTTATTTGATCATCTGTAGTTTTCAACTAGGACTCTTAAGCTGCCAGGCGGTATTCTTTCCCATCCACTCTTGCTTCTAACAAACAGACTTTGATTTAAAGCTAACTTTTAGAGTCTTTAGGTAAGATTTCTGTCTCAAGACACTAGGCTGTCCTGTAAACCCTGGCAACATGTCAGGATACGTGCTCTCTCTCTCTCTCTCTCTCTCTCTCTCTCTCTCTCTCCATCCTCCCCTGCAACGTTTTGCTAGGGTTTAAGCTGCAGTTGATGCTTTCACCAGCATTATCCTATCTAAGGATTACAAACTTGCCATTTAGAAACACCAGTCAGTGCTACTCTATAGAGGGTAAAGGAGTCAGTGAAGATATAACTCTACCTTAAGAACCAAATGCTTTATTCATGCATTTGATATGCTGCAGTCAACTTCCAGTAGAACTGAGAAATGTTCTTCGTTCTCTACCCCAAGTGTCTGTTGCTCATTCAGGGCAGGAAAGAAAGCAAGGAAAAACATTCCTTATGACTACGTTTCAAAACAAACAAGCAAACAAACAACAACAACAACAAAAAGGCAGAAACTTCCAGACTGGGGCAGGTATGGTAGCTCACGCCCGGAATCCCAGCACTTTTGGAGGCCAAGGTGGGAGGATTGCTTGAGCTCAGAAGTTTGAGACCAGCCTGGTTAACATAGTGAAACACTGTCTTTAATAAACAGAAACTAAAACTAAAAAAGAGCTACCAGGTATTTTCCCAAAGGAACTATACAATTTTGTGTTCCCACTTGCAGTGTATGAGAGATCTAGTTGGTCAACACCCTTACCAGAGTTTGGTATTGTCAGTCTTCTAGAATGATTTATAGTTATTCTAATATGTATGTAGTGATAGTTCTCTGTGATTTTAATTTATATATTCTTAATGACTAATGACACAACATTTTTTCCATGTGCTTATTTACCATTGGTATATCTTATATGTTTTATTTGGTGTAGTGTCTATTTAAATTATTTGTCCATTGTTTTTAGTGAATATTTTTGTTCCTTATAGAGTTCTAAAAGGTCATTAAATATTCCATATTGAAATTCCTGATCGCATATAAGTTTTGCAGATATTTTTTCCAATGTGTAGCTTGTCTTTTCATTTTCTCAACAGTGTATTTCACAGAGTGGAAGTTTTTAACTTCAATAAAGTCAACTTTACAAATGAAAAAAAAAAAAACAACAAAAAGGCAGAAACAGTCTCAAAAAGAATTCATAGAATAATTTTCTGAGATATTTATTATGAAGCAAAGGCCAGAATTGGGGGTTAAAACATTCCTAAGAAAAGGGTAGGGAGAGGAGAGGACTTGTGAGGTGAGAAATGTCTTGTTTTGTAATTCCACATTCAACTTCCCAGTGCTCTTTGCAATCAAGACCCATGGGAAGCCCAGTTCAGTCCAGGCAAACTAATTTGGCAACCACTGTGGTCATTGGCTGTCTTGCTGCTAATTTGCTATTATAAATAAAGTCTGGAAAGTGACTTGCTGCTCCATGATTATCATTTAGTTCTGGCCAAGAAAGCTAACTTTCCCACAATGCTAGTTGGCTGGCAATGAGGAGACATAGGGCACCTGCTGCAGCTGTCATGCTGACCGCAGTACTGCAGACAAGGTTGTGAGGACCCAACCACAATTTACACCTGGTCATAAGGCCTGCAGAATTATTTATTCATTTATTTTATCTTTGCTCAAATGCATGTGTTAAATGAATATACTTTTATTATTCTTAATGCAGTCTTTTCTTCTGATCGTCTTTTTTTCATAAGAACTATTTTAGGTTTACAGCAAAAATTGAGAAGAAGATACAGAAGTTTTCTATATACCACCCCCCAAAACACATAACCTCCCCCACTACCAACAGCCTTCACCAGAGTGGTACATTTGTTACAACTGATGAACCTGTGTTGATACAACATTATCACACAGAGCCCATAGTTTACTTAAGGGTTCACCCCATGTACATTAGATTGGTTTAGACAAGTGTATAATGGCAAGTATCCTCCATTATAATATATAGAGTAGTTTCACTGTCCTAAAAATCCTCTGTGCTCCACCTTTTCACTTCTCCCTCCTTCTAAAATTATTTGTAATACTCCAAATAAACATGACAGGCATTATAGCATTTTAGTACAATTAGATAAGAGTTCAACTATTGGAGACATGATCTAGCCAAGTAAATTGCCCTTTGCTGCCTGCAAGATCGTGGTTTTTCAGCTTCTTTATCATTGATTACAACCCTCTTCCCACATAAGCTACAAAATCCTTGTTCCCTTTACAAATACTGTACTTGTCTTTTGAAAGACCATAATTTAAAGCATTTGGGAAAGAATATCTCTGAACGTTGTTATAAGAATAATAGGATGAAAGAGATTATCTTAATTATGTCACTTGACATGGTGCAAGATCCATGCAGAGCAAATGTATTTTCCATCTCTGGTCACTGGAGAAAAGATAGCAAAACATGTAATACATTTTTGGAACACTTACACATTCTTATTATCTCAAATTTCACCAATAGAATATAAAAACCATATGTTGAATCAATAATATGTTGTGTTGAAGGAATAATCTCATTTATATTGAAATGGTAAAGCAGGTCTATCTGGCTTGATTTCAGGGAGTCAAGAAAATTACCTTTTCTTGCTGACTGATGCCTCAAATTTTATATCAGCCAATTATCTCTTTAGATTAAGACACTGATCTCTTTGTCTGGAAAAATCTCTAAGCAGGTATCAGGCATTTGTATCTAAGTGGGGACCTAGGAGCAGGATTTAGTAAGACACACAAGAGAAATACGTGGAAGAATGAAAGGAAGGAGCAATGCCAGGTGATGGGGGCTGGAGGGAAAACACCTGGGAAAAGTCAGAAGATGGGCTTGCCAGAGATGAGTGTCAGCTCCTTCTCAATTTTGGAGTTGGAGTTATAGCAGTAGTGGTGATCTTTTAAATAGGTATCAGTGTTTTTATAGCAAGTAATCTAATCTGTAAATTCCTTTTACAAAAAGCACAATCCATTAATAAAATGTTGATGAATTTTGACATAAATTATTCCTGTATAACAAACACATCACAAACCTAAAACATATACATTATTTGTATTTGTCAAAAGATTAGTATCCAGATTATATAAAGAACCCTACAAATTAGTAAGAAAATTTAGCAAACAACCCAGTAGAAAACCTGAAAAAACAGATAGGTAAATCAATAGAAGAGTGAAAGCAAGTGGATAATGAACATATGGAATATTCTCCACTAAGTCTGAATGAATGGAAAGATGAAAGTGCTAGTTTGTAGAAAAATACCTATTAAAACAAAAATGAGAGCTGGACGTGGAGGTACACACCTGTAATCTTGGATATAGGAAGGTCAAGACAGGAGGATCGCTTGGGCCCAGGAGTTCGAGGCTAGCCTGGACAACATAGCAAGATCCCCTTTCTAAAATAAAACAAAATGCAAAACAAAAAATGTGACATGTTTCCACACACATCAGACTGGTCAGGAAGAGAAAGATACATTATTACATTCATTTTGGAGAGTAATCTGGCTCTATCTAGTTTAAGATAGAGTTTCACATTCCATTTGGTATGGTAATGCCACTGCTAGGCGTATGCCATAAAACGAGGGTCAGCAAATTATGGGCCATGGGACAAATTAAGCCCATTGACTGGATTTGTATGGCTTATGAGGTAGGAATTTTTTTACAAAAATATTTTAAGCAGCTGAGAAAAATAATCAAAAGAATAATAATGATGCAAAAATGATATGAAATTCAAATGTCAGCATCCAGTTTCATGGACACACAGCTATGGCCACTAGTTTATGTATTTTCTATGGTTCTTTTCATGTTATAACAGCAGGGTTCAATAGTTGTGGCAGAGGCCATTCCAGCCTGAAAAGCTGAGTGTATTTACTCTTTGGCCCTTTACAGAAAATGTTTGGGAACCCTGGCCCTAGGGAAACTCTCATATGTGCATACGAGGAGGATGTGCAAGAGTGTTCACTGGAATTTTGTTTATATTAAAAGAAACTGGAAGCAATGTGAATGTCCATTAAGAAATGACTGAATAAATAAACTGCAGTATATTTATACAATGAACTAGAATAGTTAAAAAAAAAAAACAAACCTATATGTATCGCTTAGATAAACCTTTAAAACTAAATGTTGAATGAGGAAGAAAAAGAATGTTGCAAAAGGATACAGTAGGAAACTACTTATATACATTCTGATAAATACCCCAAGTGATACAGTACATGTTGCATGAATATATATGTATGTATGTGTGTGTGTGTGTGTGTGTGTGTGTGTATGTGAGTGGGTATGTGTGTGTGTGTGTGTATGTATATATATAAAATAGAAGGTAGATAATTTAAAAATACATACCCTCAGGATGCCAGTTATTTTTGCAGAAGAGTGGAACAGGATGGGGACCTTCATCTGCATCTATAACATTATATTGCTTTAGAAAGCAATACTTGTAACAAATAAAAAACTCAGTATGTTTAACCGGGGTATAGATGTGTTTATTGTGACATTCTCTGTATCTTTGAAATGTATGAAATATTTTCATAATAAAATATTATTTCAGAATTGCAAAAACCACTCCAATAAGCTATTAATTCTATTGTCCACATTTCCAGCTGACTGCCACCTTTTCTGCAAATGCCCTTTGAATTATGTAATACTTGGGGAAAGAAATCAGACAGGAAGTTTGGGTGGTGTCAACTCTGAAATGTTGGATGCTAAGAAATGCACACAACTGGGCATGATTAATTACATAGTCCATAAAGCCATGTTATTTGTCTATACACCTAATTACAGTGAGCAACATAGGGTATGGGTGACAAAATAATTGCTGTAACCCAAGACAAACACTTTATGAATTTTGGAATGGAGATGTAAATGGGAACAAATTCAGTAGCAATATATTGCATGAGGAGTAAAGTATCTCCCAATCATTCCTCTCTTAATAAACAGTGTGTATTTCCCAGACACGATGAATTAAAAACAGCTTCACTTTCAACAGCAGCATCTGAAAAAGAAATAGAAATGTGCTGTTCCCAGCTATAAGTCGACAGTGATATTGCTATGAGGCATGATTAAACACCAATGAAGGGCCAGGTGTGGTGGCACGTGCCTGTAGTCCCAGCTACTGAGGGGGCTGATATGAGAAGATCCCTTGAACCCAGGAGTTCAAGGCTGCAAGGAGCTATGATTGCACCCACCACTATATGCAAGCCTGAGGAACAGAGCAAGACCCTGGCTCTAAATAAATTAATAAAATACAATAAAAATAGATACCAATGAGAATGATGTCAGACATGGTAAACTTTAGACCATCTATCTAAACGTAGGGAAGTTTGAGGTTTCCTGGGGACAGAAAGCATTTATGGAAGTGCAATTTCCTTGTATAATCATTCATTACTGGGTCACATGCCTGCCTGGCCAGTTCTGGTCCTTCCTTGGGCTGGTAAGAGTGGAAGTGGAGCACAGGGAGTTTTCACCACCCTGTAAAAGTAGAGAAAGGGCAAGTAGCAGACATGGGTGGCTTGTCAGGCTATGTCAGCCTCACAATTGTGCCTGTTTGCCTTCAATAACAAGGAGGCAAGCAGGAGCAGAGATTATACAGCATTAGTGTAAGAGTCCTGGAGTCATGCAACCTGGATTTCATTATCAGCATTACAACTTGCTTTCTGTGCATGCAACTCTGAGTAAGCTCCTTGTTTCCTTGTCCTCTCTAAGGCTGAATTAATGAAATTGTAAGCTAATAAGAGTAAACATCTATCTCACAGGATTGTTGAACATTTTAAAGAAGAATTTCTGCAAAAAAAAAAAAAAAAGCCTTATGAAGAGTTAAGTTCTGCAAAGGTATTAGGTGTTCTACCAGATGCTTTGGTTTGTGTAACATGCAACTTAGTGAGACCATTTCCGCTGGTATGTGTGTTATATGTCATGGTTCCTGTCATTTACAAAGGGGTTATAGGCAAGGAGGGAGGGAGGTAGGAAAGGTACAAGAGGGGCATATAGGAGGAAGAAGGAAGGAGGAGAAAGAGCTGGGTGGGGAGGGTGGCAAGCTAGGAATGCTGAAACCAGGAGGAAGAAGGGAAAAGGGAAGCCTGTCCCAAAGGAACGTCTTGACCAAGTCTGATCAATACTCAGAGACCCATTCTATCAGCGCTATTTATGGGCTCTGGGCAAGTAACTCAACCATCTTATTATTGTCATCTTCAATGTGTGGATGACTTAACCAGTCTCTCACAAATCCTGTGAAATAATTTTCTAAGACAAAAAGTTGACTCTTCAAGATAAGTTCAAAGGGCACACTCCCCTGAAAGATCTTAATGACAAAACCAGCCACCAAATCGCTGTGATGAAACCAAGTGGTTTGCAATGCGAATGTCCAGGAAGCTTGAAAGCTTGCACTTTAAATGATTTAGTTCAATTGGAGCTCATCTTTGAAAAGGCTTGTTCATGATATGGACAATATCAGTTCCATAATATATATAGACTTTTGTCCCAAAGGGTCATCTTTTATATGAGATGATGCTGACACACAGTCATTGGAACTATTTTTTTTCCCCCAGGAGTGAGGAGGGCTCTGCAATAAATTAGCACCATGTAGCTCATGCACCCTGGCCTTTATTTATATGGCTCACTTTAGTGGTGTGGTCCACAGCTATAGATCAACTATTTATCTGTTTAGAGTCGACAGAACTACATTAGGCTAGAGATTTGAACAATGGTCTCAGCATAACATTCTAATAAATGAGTTAAACAAACCAGATATAATAACTACCATTCAATTGGATAGTTGCCTTTATTTATGGGTTTTCTATGAAAGCCCAGATTTTAAAAAATGTTCTGTCCTCTTGTTCCTGCTAAACCATGAACTTACCCAGAAATTTCTATTTTTTAAAATTTTTGGATCAAAATCACATTTCTTGAAACACCTCTCACATCAAGAAGTGGCAAAAAAAAAATCTCTATTAAAACATATATATCCCTGTAAATTGTTGTGAATGCATGTGAGCTGTCCATTCACTACTTATAAGATTCAGCTTTCCACCTGCCTGCTGGACCCACCCCTCCTCTTGGCCACTCAAGCTCATGACTTTAGCAACTGTTTCTCATCTATGCATCATCAATTTCCCCCTCTCTATGTGATCATTGCTAGCTGCATTCAATACTCTGTAATATCACAGATATAAAAAATTCAAAAGCCTTCCTTTGGTCCCACATTCCCTACTAGCTCCTGCTCAATTTCTTCGTTTGTCTTTAGAAAAGTTTACCTATACTCACTGACTCCTCTTCCTGTCTACTAGCTCTCATTGGACCTACTGCCATCGGGTCTTTTTTTCTCCATCATTCCACCAGACTACTCATTCAAGGTCACCAGTGACTCCCATGAAGTCAATTCCCATGATCCATCCCATCTTTGTCATCTTATTTGCATATTTGATATGCTAATCTCTCCCTGCTCCTCAAAACACTTTCTTCATAAACTTGGGGAACTCCTCTCTTGCTTCTCTTCCCCCTCATGGGTGCATCCATCTCAGTCTCATTTCCTCTACCTCAAAACATTGGGGTGCCCTGGGCCCAGCCCTCTTCCTTAGGTGAGCTCATCAAGCTTCCTGGATTGAGTTACCTTCCATTCACTGACCTTTCCAAAATTTCTATCTTCAGCCTGGACCCCTTGTCAGAACTTCAGATTCATATCCTATGTTTCACATCCAACCCATGAGAAAATCCTATTGGCACT